>NW_022589711.1:58707260-59082693 GCF_004348235.1 Phoca vitulina | reverse complement strand
AAAGAAAGAAAGAAAGAAAGAAAGAAAGAAAGAAAGAAAGAAAGAAAGAAAGAAAAGAACCAAAAAGATTGGTTTCTTAAAAGAACCAAAAAGAACTTAGAGAAACAAAAAATATAATCACTGAAATTGAAAACTCAGTGGACAGATTAGACAATAGTTTAAATATAATTGAGAAGAAAATTTACCTGGAAAGTAGATCTGAAAGAATTACTAGGGACATAGATAAATGGATGGAAAATATGAAAGAGGGGTATGTTAGGCAGAATAATGGTCCCCCAAGGATAACCACATTCTAATGTCTGGAACCTGTGAATATGTCATATGGAAAAGGGTAAATTAAGGTTGCAGATGGAATTAAATTGGCTAATTGGCGGACCTTGATATAGGGAGAGTATCCTGGATTATCCAGGTAGACCCATTGTAATCATAGGGGTTCTTAAAAGTGAAAGAGGAGAGAGGAGAGCATGGGAAGCAGAGAGATGGCAGTGTGAAAAAGACTTGCCAATGTTGCTGGCTTTAAAGATGGAAAAATGGGACCATGAACCAAAGAATGCAGGCGGCCTCTAAAAACTGGAAAAGACAAGGAAATGAATTCACTCCTAGAGCCTCCAGAAGGAATGCAGCCCTGGCAAAACATTGATTTTAGCTCTGTGAGACTCATTTCAGACTTCTGGCCTACAGAACTGTGAAATAATAAATCTGTGTTTTTTAAAGCCAACTAAGTTTATGCTTTGTTACAACAGCAGTGGGAAACTAATATGAGAGGTTAAAGAAGTGTAAGGTAAAAGGAAATGATTCAACATGTATCTAATAAGAGAAAAAGTAGAGGGAATATACTATTTTTTAAATGGCTGAGAATTTTCCAGAATTGAAGAAATGAGTCTTCAGATTGAGAGATCACACAAAGGTCTGAATGTGATACATATCAACTAATCTACAACCATACACATTGTAGTGAAATATATAAGAGAGAAAGTCTTAAAAGCAAACAGAACCTCCAGCATGGGCAAGAACAAGACAACCAGAACTCTCTTTCCAGGAAGGTAACAAATGTCAGTGGTCAACCAATGTTATCAGTATTCAAAATTAGACTCTAGGTGTGGCCTGTGATCTTTTAATCTAGGGATTCCTGGGTGCTGGTACACTCCTGGAGAAGAATTTGGACAAAGAAGATGGAAGGAAGCTGGTTCCACAAAAAGAGATTCCCCTTCTTCCTTGTTCTCAGTCTTCTACTTCAAGGTAAGAAAGGGGCAACAACAGGGAAAAGAGCAAAGACTCTCTGTAAACACCTAAAAACTTCTTACAAATCTCCAACTCCCAGGGATTATCTAAAATGGGCAGTGTTATTTCATAACTTTGTCATAATAATGCCTGAATAGACGTTCCTTCCCTGAAAGACAGAAAATATCCTTCCAGAGATGTGTCACACAGGAACACTTCTATTTCTCTTCCCATGAACCATCCCTGATTGTCTTCTCTTCCATTTAGCCTAAATGTCCATCCATCTTTCTATACACAGGTATGATTCTTTTTCTCTACAGCTATGAAACCCACCCCATTGTAGCAAAGTGCTCACTTTTAGCCATAACATCCTCATCCACCTACAGGATCCAAGTGCTCTAGGTTAGGTAAGATGCCAGAGGGTAGCAGGTGGAGAGTGAAGATGGAGTATGCTTCTTTTTCAGGGAGTTAACATGGTAGAGTGGAAAGAACATGGGATTTGGAGACAGATGAACCTGGGTTTGAATCTTGGTCCCTCACTTGGCTCCTTATGTAATCTCGGGCAAATTGCTTGACTTCTCTGAGCTCCAGTTTCCTCATCTGTAAAATAGGACCTACCTTGCAGAGTTGTGAGGATTCAGTGAGAGAAAGTGAGTAGCACAGTGGCTGCCTGGCATTTGATAGGTATCAATAAATGTCATCTCTCCCCTTTGGTTGTCATATAACTTCTGGATAAGGGGGAGTAGGGGAGGGCTGTACCAGAGGTGGCTTTAGAGGCCAGTACAAGAAAGAGGAACAAATTGTACACCTAGTCTACTCAGTAGAAAACATTAGAAATATTCCTCTGGTCACTCATAGACCATGCTTGACAAATGAATATTCATTGCTCATAGAATGATTCAAGGATTTGCCTGGACAGCACTGTGACTCTGGGAATGGATAAGGCTCCATGTCATTGGCACACAACTCTCTCTTTCATTCCAGGTTGTTGTTCCTCTAACAAATTTCTACCAGTAGAGAATTGGAATATTTATTAGTCAGAAAAGAGGGGAAGGCAACACCTCGAAAGCCTCAAACTAGAAAACTGATAGAATGTTGGGCAGCAAAATAGGGAGAAGGAAGGAAATTTGGGGCAGTGAAGGTGAAATAGGTGCATTCTCTTTGGGCAGCCCCCCCCCCCCCCCCGCCATGGAATCCTATCCAATGACTATCACTGTCCCAGGACTCGGTTTGCATATAGATTTGGGCATGCTTTGCATGGAAACAGAAAGATTAGGAAGGTCAGAGCCCTAACTCAGCATACCACATTAGCTTCCATCATTTGCCTTCCAGCCCAACACATCCTCCCTGGCCTTGGTGGGCAGCACCCAGCATCTGGGCCTCTCTTGGTGATCCTCCTCCCCCATTCTCTATCTCATCATTGGGGGTGTATGCTGCAGCAGCATCAAACAAATTGGGGTTCAGATCAAGTCCAGTTTCTGCCCCTTAAATATTTGATGTCAGGAATTTAATTCCTCTCATCACATCTCAGTTGACTCATTTATTACATAAGGATAAAAATAATTTCTACCTGTTAGGGGCTTGGGAGGATTAAATGAGGTAATTTGTTTAATGGGCTTAGACTATACCTGGCTACATAGTCAATGCTCAATAAATGTTAGCTATCATTATTATCACAGTCTACCCCCAAGATCCTGTCATAGGGCCCTCTCATGTAGGCAACAGGAGACTTCTCTCCCTCTCCTCACACATTCTATGTCACTACAGGAAGGAGCAGTACCTTCATCAACAACTGCTCAGGGTCTGGCCAGCGTGGGGTGTATCCCACTGTTCTGGATTCAGTGTTCAACAGGAAGGCCTTCCGTCCGGTCACCAACTTCAGCATCCCCACCCTAGTCAACATCTCCTTCACTATGTCTGCCATCCTAGATGTGGTGAGTGCTAATCCCTCTAGCCCTTAATTTTTTCTCTCCCTGGCAAGGCAACCCCAAAAGCCCTTGTCTGCATTGCAGCTTCATTTGCCCAAGGGGGACCTCAAAGAAATTGTGTCTGGTTCAGCAGGATGAGATATAACAGCACATAGAAGAGAATTTCTTTTCTTCTCACCCAGTGATTTTCTACCATGGCTGCACACCACTGTTCAGGCTCCACTCCCGGAGGTTCTGATTGGATGGAAGCCAGACTTTGGTATTTTTAAGCTCCTCAAGTGATTCTAAGATACAGCCAGGATTGAGAAGTCCTCCTGTGAACTCTCCCATCCATGGCCCAAAACATCTGTTTTAATCAAGCTTTCGTCCTTGACCTACATGTCGGCCTTGATCGCAGCACCACTTTGGCATATCTTGAGGGTTGGTAAACAGAAGTGGGGAGTGGGAGGAACAGACAGACTTCTTACCAGCATCATACTGGAAACAGGAAATTTATTTTGACAGGATGAACAACTACAGCTCTTGTCATCGTTCCTGTGGCTGGAAATGGTATGGCCAATACTGTTCATTCTCTCCCTTCATTTACAGTCAGAAAGGATTTTAAACAAATATATAATTATGACCTTTATGTACCTAACAACATATCTTTGAAACCCATGATGGAGAAATTGAAAAATCTACAATCATGGTAAGAGGCTTCAATATACTGCTTTCAAAATCAAGTAGAAAAAGAATAAAAATATTGTGATTTTTAACAGCACAATTAAGAAACTTGATTTAGGGGTGCCTGAGTGGCTCAGTTGGTTGAGCATCCAACTCTTGATATTGGCTCAGGTCTTGATCACAGGATCCTGAGTTCAAGCCTGTGTGTTGAGCTCCACGCTAGGTGTGGAGCCTACTTTAAAAAAAAAAAAAAGGAAAGAAATTTGATTTAATAAAAATCGAACTTTGTGCCAATGAATATGCATAATCTCTTCTGACACAAATGGAATATTGTCCCACACTGACCATATTTTTGGCCACAAAGATCTCAATAAAGTCGAGAAAGCAGAAATTATCTAGACCACAATCTCTGATCACAATACAAGAAAATGAAACTAACCAGAAAAAGATAGCACTCCCCAAGAAAACCTTATTTCTTGGGAATTTAAATTAAACTTCCAAATACTTTGGGCTAAAGAGAAAATAAAACAGAGGCGCCTGGGTAGCACAGTCAGTTAAGAGTCTGACTCTTGGTTTAGGCTCAGGTTGTGATCTCAGAGTAATGAGATCGAGCCCTGCATCAGGCTCGCTCTCAGTTCAGAGTCTGCTTGAGACTCTCTCTCCCTCTCCCGCTGTCTCTCCCCACTGCGTGTGCACTGGTGCGATCTTTCTTTCTCTCTCTCTCTCAAATAAATAAAATAAATCTTTAAAAAATAAAGAGAAAGGGGCGCCTGGGTGGCTCAGTTGTTGGGCGTCTGCCTTCGGCTCAGGTCATGATCCCAGGGTCCTGGGATTGAGCCCCGCATCGGGCTCCCTGCTCCGCGGGGAGCCTGCTTCTCTCTCTCCCACTCCCCCTGCTTGTGTTCCCTCTCTCGCTGTGTCTCTCTCTCTCAAATAAATAAATAAAATCTTTTAAAAATAAATAAATAAAAAATAAAGAGAAAATAAAACAATTAAATAGAAATTATGAACTAATGAGAAATTACATATGAAAATCTATGAATATAGCCAAAGTATAACTCAGTAGAAAGTTTGTATCTTAAGTGCATTAATTAGAAAACAAGAGGAGAAAAAATGAAAGTAAATGACATAAGTTTCCAATTTGAAAAGCATGGTTGAAGGGAAGGAGAGAGGAGAGGAATAATAGTAATGATCACCTAATCTTGCTCTCAAAGTGTAGTTCCCAGATGGGCAGCACTGGTTGATTGCACCACCTGGAAGCCTAGAAATGCAATTTTGGGTGCCACCCAGCATGACCAACCATCCCAACATGCCCAAGACTGAGGAATTCTCAGGACATGAAATTTTCAATGCAAAATCCTGAGCAAATCAGGATGGGTTAGTCACCCAACCTACTGAATCAGAATCTACAGTTCAATATGATCCCCGGGTATTTTACATGCAAAGTGAGAGTTGAGAAGCACTGACCTAGTACAAGTCTTTATTTAATCTGCATAGAGCCCTCTGTTGTGGCTGTGGTTCCACAAACTGCAGCTGCTGTTGAGAGTGTCCTGAGACTGGACAAGCCCACAGAATTAGATAATCCTTGAAAACAGTTTTCAAAGAAGGTTGCCAGACTTGGAAAAGAGAGTTTGGAAAGGCATCCCAGAGACAAAGGAGGGTGGTGCCTGGCACCTACCAAGGAGAGGAAGACCACTAAGTCTCTTGGCTTCAAAGAACCCACTGGCTTGTTCAAGGTCTCCTTGCAATAAAGACTGGTGAAAGGGGTCTGGAAGACATTTGAAGCCATGCTAGATACTAATACATAATACCTATGAACAACATTACAGTTTCAAAATCCATTGATAAGGCTTATTTCATTTGATATCTACTAATCTCCTTATTTCACACTAGGGAAATTCTAGCTGAGAGAGGCTAAGTTATTGATCTTTCATCTCTGAATCTCATTCCTACTGATGAAAGGAGAGGATTTCTCTGATCACCAGTAATTTCTCACGAAATGGGAAAGGAGAGGGATCAAAATTTATGAAGAAATGAATGCAGAGTGCTTCAATTCTATCTGTAATTCTTATTTCTTGAAAAAAAAGCCAAAGTAAATTTATCAAAATATTTATTCCACAAAGTTTAGTGATAGAAATACATGTTTATTTTATTATTTTATATACTTTTTATGTGCAGGAAATATTTCATAACTTTTTTTAAAGAAAAATCAAAGGACAGGAAAAAACAGCCTCGATTCATATCAGGCTCTCACCTCTCCTCCACCTGGGTTCTAGGTCTGGGATAACCCATTTATCAGATGGAACCCAGAGGAGTGTGAGGGCATCACAAAGATCAGTGTGGCAACCAAGAACCTATGGCTCCAAGACATTTTCATCGTTGAGTTGTGCGTATTAAGGGCTGGGAAAAGGCAGAGGGAATGCCATTTTCTGGAATTAGTAGAATTTACAATCTACCATTGGAGCCACTACAAGTGGTCTTAAATGGCTGAGAAATGACCACAAAGGTAAGAGGAAAAACCATAACACCTGCATCCCACCCCATCTCTCTTACAGCATGGATGTAGATAAGACCCCAAAAGGCCTCACGGCATATGTAAGTAATGAAGGTCGCATCAGATATAAGAAACCCATGAAGGTGGCCAGCATCTGTAGCCTGGATATCTTCTACTTCCCTTTTGATCAGCAGAACTGCACACTCACCTTCAGCTCATTTCTCTACACAGGTGAGTTGCAATGGAGTCTCAGGGATGCGGGTGAATGAGAGCAACCAATAAAACAACAGAAAATAAAATATAAAGAAATTATGAACAAATGGTGACCAAGGTGTGTGGGTAGAGCAAAGATTAAGGATCTACGGACATTGGGGCGCCTGGGTGGCTCAGATGGTTAAGCATCTGCCTTCGGCTCAGGTCATGATCCCAGGGTCCTGGGATCAAGCCCCTGGCTCAGCGAGGAGCCTGCTTCTCCCTCTCCCTCTGCCTCTCTCCCTGCTCATGCTTTCTCTCTCTCTCTCTCTGTATCTCTCTCTGTGTTTCAAATGAATAAATAAAATCTTTAAAAAAAAAAAAAAAAGGATCTACGGATGTTTAAATATTTTCCATAAAGGCAGAACCCAAATCTATCTTGCTGATGACCATCCCAAGCTCTTTCAAAGTTTCTGCCATATGGTAGATACTCAAAAATATGTGTTTAATGAAAAGATGGAAAAAGAGAGTGCAGTTGAGTCAACAGGAAACTGTATCCTTGGGAAACTATCTGGATCTCCCTTTCAGTGGAGAACATGTTGCTCGGCATGGAGAAAGAAGTGTGGGAAATAGCAGACACATCCCAGGACATCGTTCAAACCCATGGAGAGTGGGAGCTCCTGGGCATCAACAAGGCCACCCCAAAGATATCCCTGGGCACCAGCCTATATGATCAGATCATGTTCTATGTGAGTTCAGAGGCCTTTGCTTTTTCCTTCCTTCCTTGCTTCTACCTTTACCTAAAATCTCCACCAAGTGGGTATCTCCCAAGCTTCAGTTTTACTTCTGCCAGACCTGAACCTTCTCTCTTGGCCATCCAGCCACACTCTTTTTCCTAAAGCTCACTGCTCTTGCCTAATTTGCCCGTGGCAGGTTCTATACTTAATTATGAAGCTGCATTCTGCATATCTCCAGATCTCAGGGTGATATTAGAACAACAAGAAAGGCAGAGGCACAATCACTACTATTCCTGGCAGACTCCAAATCTCTTATCCACTTCCCTCTCTTTCTTCTCCCAAGGTGGCCATCAGGCGCAGGCCCAGACTCTACATCATAAACCTCCTGGTGCCCAGTGGCTTTCTGATTGCCATCGATGCTGTCAGCTTCTACCTGCCAGCAGAAAGCCGGAATCGTGCCCCATTCAAGATAACCCTTCTGCTGGGCTACGTCTTCCTACTCATGATGAATGACTTACTCCCCACCAGTGGAACCCCCCTTATCAGTATGGCCTCTCCAGTCTTTGGGAAAAGAAGGGTGGGAAGGACTGACTGAACTAGCTCAGGGAAGGGAGATATACTGGGAAAAGGAGACTCTATGCTTGCCAGGATAGGATTGGAAGAGAGAAGTCCTAGGTTGGTGCCTCTGGCCCACATGTAGGCCTACCTTTCCTCCAGGTGTCTACTTTGCCCTATGTCTGTCCCTGATGGTGGTCAGCCTGCTAGAGACCATCTTCATCACCTACCTGCTGTACCTGGCCACCACCCAGCCCCCACCCATGCCTCAGTGACTTCATTCTCTTCTCCTCTGCTGCACCAGCCTAATGAAATGCTGCCCCACTGCACCCCAGAAGAGAAATAAAGGCCTGGGCCTCCCCCCGGCCCACCTGCCTGGTAAGGGTTCAGCACTGCGTACATTTCCTCTTCCCACACAGTCATTTCTCTGCTCCTGTCTCCTTCCCTGTCCCCCTTCCTCCCCAGGTGAACTTCATGGTCCTGGCTGAGTCTCTGTCTCTCTGTAGGTGTGAAGGAGCTTGTGGAGTTGGTGGGAAAGGTGTCAGGTCCCAGAGAGGCAGAGTTAAATGGGTGTCCTGGGTCAACAAGGGCCCAGCAGGAAGAGGAGACTCAGAGGCAGCACTTGGTCAACCTGTGGGTGAAGTTCAGCCACATGATGGACACCCTGCTCTTCTGCTTCTACCTGCTCTTCATGGCCACCTTTGTGGTCACCGTCATCATCCTCTGGAACACCTAGGCATGATGTCTATCTGCTCCTGCAGATCCCAGCCCAGAACTGTTTCTGGCTTCCAGAGACCAGTCAGGTTTTTGCCTTGTTGAGTATCGACTGTCACAGCCCAAAGATGACCAGCTCCCTGCTGCATTCCATGCATCTCAATCCAGCCCCACTGATCAGTTTCAACCCAACTCCAGACATTTTCCTCTTGTATCTGCATTCTGTAGACTTCCCTCAGTTTTCCTATGTGGCTCTAGGCTCTCCTTATATCTTTTCCATAGCAGTCCCACCTCCTCTGCTTGCTTACTTGTCCCAATAAATCATTCTGCAGAGATCTCTGGTTCTTTATCATGTTTTCAGGTAGCAAATTAACTATTCAGGACTGATAGTTTCAAAATATCACCTGTACATCCCTCTGCCTGTGATAAAATTTTGATGTCATAACAGACTATTCTTTTACTTTCAAGTCCAATGTGACAACAGTCCTGTCTGGGAAGTTTTAATTTTCTTAGGCATTTTATTTTATTTTTTGAAGGTTTTATTTATTTTTATTTTAGAGAGAGAGTGAGCATGAGCAGGGAGGAGCAGAGAGAGAGAGAGTGGGAGATAATCTCTAGCAGATTCTGTGCTGAGCACAGAGCCCAATGCAGGGCTCAATCCCAGGACCCTGAGATCATGACCTGAGTCGAAACCAAGAGTAGGTCGTTCAACCTACAGAACCACCCAGGCTCCCCTCTTTGGCATTTTGAAAGACATATTTCTTACTTGTAGATTCTTTTATTCATCTTTTTCATTATTGTATAGGCATACTGCAAAGATATTGCAGGTTAGGTTCCAGACCACCACAATAAAGCAAATATCACAATAAAATGAGTCAATAAATTTTTTGGTTTCCCAGTAGATATAAGTTATGTTTACACTATACTGTAGTCTATTGAGTTTGCAATAGCATTATAGCTATTTCAGTCAGTTGAGCATCTGCTTTCAGCTCAGATCATGATCACAGGGTCCTGGGATTGAGCCCCGCATCAGGCTCTCTGCTCAGCAGGGAGTCTGCTTCTCCCTCTCCCTCTGCTCCCCTTCCAACTCATGCTCTCTCTCAAATAAATAAATAAATAAATCTTAAAAAAGTACATACCTTAATTTAAAAGTACTTTATGCTAAAACATGCTAACCATCATCTGAGCTTTCAGCAAGTTGTAATCTTTTGGCTTCGGAGGATCTTGCCTCAATGCTGATGGCTGCTGACTGCTCAGGGTGGTGGTTGCTGAAAGCTGGGGTGCCTGCGGCAATTTCTTGAAGACAACAGTAAATTTGCCACATCAACTGACTTTCTCTTTCACAATAATTTCTCTGTAGCATTCAATGCTGTTTGATAGCATTTAACCCACGGTGGAACTTCTTTCAAAATTGGAGACAGTCCTCTCAAATCCACAGTTTAGTAGTATTCTAAAACCTTTGTTGTCATCTCAACAATCTTCATAGCATCTTCACCAGAAACAGATTACATTTCAAGAAACCACTTTCTCTGCTCGTCCGTAAGAAGCAACTACTCATCCGTTAGTTTTATCATGAGATCGCAGCAGTTGAGTCCCATCTTCAGGCTCCACTTCTAATTCTAGTTCTCTTGCTATTTCCACTACACCTGCAGTTACTTCCCCCACTGAAGTCTTGAACCCCTCCCTGTCATCCATAATGTCTGGAATTAACCTCTTCCAAACTGCTGTTAATGCTGATATTTTGACCTCTTCCCATGAATCACAAATATTCTTAGTGGCATCTAGAATGGTGACTCCTTTCCAGAGGCTTTCAATTTACTTTGCCCAAATCCATCAGAAGAATCATTATCTATGTCAGCTACAGCCTTACAAAATGTATTTCTTAAATAATAAGACTTGAAAGTCAAAATTACTCTTTGACCCATGGGCTACAGAATGGATCTTGTGTTAGCAGGCATGAAACAACATCAATCTCCTTGTACATCTCTGTCAGAGCTCTTGGTGACTAGATACTTTGTCAATGAGCAGTAATATTTTGAAAGAAATCTTTTTTTCTGAGCAGTAGGTCTCAATAGTGGGCTTAAAATACTTAGTAAACCATAACAGATAAACAGATGTACTGTCATCCAGGCTTTGTTGTTCCATTTATAGAGCACAAGTAGACAGATTTAGCATAATTCTTAAAGGCCTTAGGATTTTTGGAATGGTAAATGAGCCCTGGCTTCAACTTAAAGTCACCAGCTACATTAGCCCTTTATAAGAGATTCAGCCTGTCCTTTGAAGCTTTGAAGCCAGGCATTGACTTTTCCTCTCTAGCTATGAAAGTCCTAGGTGGATCTTCTTCCAATAGAAGGCTGTTCCATCTACCTTGAAAATCTGTCGTTAAGGGTAGCCACCTTAATTAATTATCTTAGCTGGATCTTCTGGATAACTTGCTGCAGCTTCTACATCAGCACTTCACTGTTCCCCGTTGTACATTTATGTTATGGAGATGGCTTCTTTCCTAAAGCCACATGAACCAACTTTTGCTAGCTTCACATTTTTCGGCTGCTGCTTCCTCGCCTCTCTCAGCCTGCATAGAATTGAGAAGAGTTAGGGCCTTGCTCAGGATTAGGCTTTGGCTTAAGGGAATGCTGTGGCTGATTTGATCTTCTATCCAGACCACTCACTTTCTCCATATCAGCAATAAGGCTATTTTACTTTCTTATCATTCAGGTGTTTCCCTGTAGTAGCACTTTTCATTTTCTTTAAGAACTTTTCAAAGTTTTATTTATTTGAGAGAGTGAGTGCTCAGGGGAAAGGGGCAGAGGGAGAGGGAGAGAAAAACCCAGGCAAACTCCACACTGAGCGCAGAGCCCGATGCGGGGCTCAGTCTCACGAACCTGAGATCACGACCCGAGCCAAAACCAAGAGTCCAACACTGATCCAACTGTGCCAGGTGCCCCAAGAACTTTTCCTTTGCATTCATAACTTAGATAACTGTTTGGTGCAAGAGGCCTAGCTTTTGACCTGTCTCAGCTTTTCACGTCTCAGCTTTTTACATGCATTCCTCACTAAGCTGAATCATTTCTAGCTTTTGGTTTAAAGTGAGGGAAGTATGACTCTTCCTTTCACTTGAACACTTAAAGGCCATTGGCCTAATTTCAATATTGTGTCTGAAGGAATAGGGAATCAGAGGAAAGGGAGAGAGACGGGGGTATAGCCAATTGGTGGCGCAATCAGAACACACATATTTATTAAGTTGGCCATCTTATATGGGCACAGTTTGTGGCACCCCAAGACAATTATAATAGCAACACCAAAGATCACTAATCACAGGTCATCATAACAAATATAACAATGAAAAAGCTTGAAATATTGAGAGAATTACCAAAATGTGATAGAGACAAAAAGTGAGCGAATGCTGTTTGAAAAACAGTGCTGACAGACTTGTTCGATGCAGGGTTGCCACGAATCTTCAATTTGTAAAAAACAAAATCTGTGAATTGCAATAAAGCTAAGTGCAATAAAATGAAGTATAACTGTAAATGAGTTCAGCAAGGTTATAGGCTACAAAATCAATATACAAAAAGCATTATATTTATATACATTGGCAATAAATAACCTGAAAATAAAATTAGGAATCATAAAAAATAGGATATTTAGGAATAAACCTAACAGAAGTATGAGACTTATATTTTGAAAACTACAAAACACTGCTGAAAAAATTAAAGAGGATCTAAATAAATGGAAACATACATCATGTTCTAGATTTAGAAAACTTAATATTGTGAAGATGGCCATATTTCCCAAATTAACCTACAAATTCAACAAAATCCTTATCAAAATCCTAGCTGCCTTTTCTGTAGAAATTGACAAGCTGATTCTAAAATTCATATGGAAATGCAAGAGACTCAGAATAGCCAAAATAATCATGGAAGAGAACACAGTTGGTAGTCCTACACTTCCTGATTTCAAAACTTATTACAAACTAAAATAATCAAGATAGTGTGTTGCTGACATAAAAATAGGCATAGAGATCAATGAAATAGAATTGAGAGTTCATAAACAAACCCTAACATTTATGATTAATTTAATTTTTACAAAGGGACCAAGATAGGGGTGCCTGGGTGGCTCAGGTAGTTAAGCAGCCAGCTCTTGATTTCAGCTCAGGTCATGATCTCAGGGTCCTGGGATTCAGCCCTGTGCTTGTGGGGGTAGGGGGCCTCTGTGCTCAGCCAGGAATCCGCTTGAGGATTCTCTCCCTCTACCCCTCCCCCCACTCTCACTCTCTCTCAAATAAAAAAATAAATCTTAAAAAACAAAAAACAAAGGGACCGAAATAATTCAAAGTGGACAATGAGGGGCGCCTGGGTGGCTCAGTTGGTTAAGCGTCTGCTTTCAGGGGCGCCTGGGTGGCTCAGTCGTTAAGCGTCTGTCCTGGGATTGAGCCCCGCTTCGGGCTCCCTGCTCAGCAGGAAGCCTGCTTCTCCCTCTCCCACTCCCCCTGCTTGTGTTCCCTCTCTCGCTGTGTCTCTCTCTGTCAGATAAATAAATAAAAATCTTTAAAAAAAAAAAAAAGCGTCTGCCTTCAGCTCAGGTCATGATCTCAGGGTCTTGGGATGGAGCCTCCCCCCCACCCCTCCCCGGCCGTATCGCAGGGAGCCTGCTTCTCCCTCTCCCTCTGCTGCTTACCCTGCTTATGCACTCTCCCTCTCAAATAAATAAATAAAATCTTTAAAAAAAAAAAAAAAACCAAAGTGGACAAACAATAATTTTTCCAGCAAATGGTGGTGGAACAACTAGATTTCAATATGCAAAAGAATGACTTTGGATCCCCAACTCACACCATACACAAAAATTAACTCAGGGGTGCCTGGGAGGTTCAGTCAGTTAAGCCGTTAAGCATCTGCCTTCGGCTCAAGTCATGATCCCAGAGTCCTGGACTCAACAAGCCCCTGGTCCAGCTCCCTGCTCAGCAGGGAATCTGCTTCTCCCTCTTCCACTGACCCTCCCCACTGCTCCTGCTCTTGCTCACGCTCTCTCTCTTTCTCTCGAATGAATAAAAAAAACCCCAAACTTTAAAAATATTAACTCAGGGGCGCCTGGGTGGCTCAGTGGGTTAAGCATCTGCCTTTGGCTCAGGTCTTGATCCCAGGGTCCAGGGATTGAGCCCGGAGTTAGTTCCCTGCTCAGCGGGGAGTCTGTTTCTCCCTCTCCTTCCTGCTCGTGCTCTCTCTCGCTATCTCTGTGACTCTCTCTCAAATAAATAAAATCTTAAAAATAAAATTTTTTTTTAATTAACTCAAAGTATATCACAGACTAAAAGTAAAAACTAAAACTCTTAGAAAAACACATAGGGGGGCACCTGGGTGGTTCTGCCTTCAGCTCTGGTCATGATCCCAGGGTCCTGGGATCTAGCCCCATGTCCTTGGGCTCCCTGCTCAGCAGGGAGTCTGCTTCTCCCTCTCCCTTTGCCCCTCCCCCTGCTTGTGTTCTCTTGCTCACCTTCTCTCTCTCTCTCTCAAATAAAATCTTTAAAAAAAAAACTGCTTGTTTCTTTCCTTTTGCCTCCTTTCTGTTACAAATCCTCATCTCTTCTCAGGCAGATGCAGGCCTCAAACCAACTATGTTGATGTCATGTATTCAGAAAGATAGAGAAAAAAAGCACATTACTGGCTCTTAAAAATATTATCTACAATTAAACTAATATATGACACAAAGTTTGAGGCAGTGATTCTCAATTTTGGGGTTACAGATTCAGGGAACCAACCAGGGTTGACAAATACACAAAGATTGTCTGCAGATGGAATAAACAGTATCATATATATGTATATGATCATATGTCATAGGATATACACAGAATATATATATGTATGTATAACTATTTTCAGAGGTGTTTTTAATTTCCAAATATATGGAGTTTTCTTAATTATCTTCATGTTATTGATTTCTAACTTAATTACACTATGGTTAGAAACATGCTTTGTGTTGTTGTGAGTTCAAGCCCCACGTTAGGCTTAGAGTTCACATAAAAAAAAAAAAAAAAGGTTTTTCTATGGGGTGCCTGGCTGGCTGGGTTGGAAGAGCATGTGACTCTTAATCTTGGGGTTCTGAGTTTGAGCCCCACATTGGGTGTAAAGATTACTTAAATAAATAAAACTTAAAAAAAAAAAAACAAAAAGGAAAAAGAAAACTTGCTTTGTGTCAAATTTTAATGTACACATGAATCCTCCGGGGATCTTGTCAAAATGCAGATTTTGACCCAGGAGATTTGGAGGGAGGCCTGAATTTTTACAGTTGTTTTTTTTTTTTTAAGTAGGCTCCATGCCCAGTGTGGGCCTCAGACTCAGGACCTTGAGATCAAGAGTCACACGGTCTACCAACTGAGCCAGCCAGGTGCTGCTGAGTTTATACATTCCTTTTTTTTTCAGCTTATACATTCCTAACAGGCTTTCATGTGATACTGATGTTGCTCAAAGGACCAGAATTTTCATGGAAAGGGTCTGTATAACACCAATTCCTTGATATCTGTTGAGATTTGCTTTATGTGTGGTTAATGCTCACAAACATTCCACAGGCATCTGGAAATAATGTGTATTATTGGGGCGCCTGGGTGGCTCAGTCAGTTGAATGTCTGCCTTCAGCTCGGGTCATGATCCCAGGATCCTGGGATCGAGCCCTGCATTGGGGTCCCAGCTCAGTGGGGAGCCTGCTTCTCCCTCTCCCTCTGCCTGCCTCTCCCCCTGCTTGTGCTCTCTCCCTCTGTCAAAATAAATAAATATTTATTTAAAAATAATAATGTGTATTAGTTACTTATTGAAGGGTGATCTGTATATATCTATTAAATCAATATGGTTAATTGTGATATTCAAGTCTTCTGTATCCTTATTCATTTATCTTTTTGATCTACCAAATACTGAGAGCTTTATTTAAAATCTCTTACTACGATGGTGGATTTGTCAATTATTTCTTGTTGTTTTGTCAGTTTTTACTTCATATGCTTTGAAGCTTCATTTTTAGGTGCACAGAATTTGAAACATTTTATCTTCCTGGCAAATTAAAGCTTTATCATTACAAGGTGACCATTTTAATTTCTAGTAATATTTACTAACAGATTTGTTTTGAATAGTATTTGCCTGGTGTATCTTTTTTCATCTTTTTACTTTCAGCATTTCTGAGTCCTTATGTTTAGGTGTGTTGATTGTAAACAGCATATTGTTGAATTTTAGTTTTTGATCCAGTTTTTACATGAATAATAATAAGATCTTAGAATGTCTGAACTCTAATCATCACCTTCCTGACTTATATGTACAATTTAGCACTTTCTTTTTTTAACCCCCTCAATTTAGACATTAATATTATTTTATATCATCAATATTTGTTTAGATTTACTTACACATTTACAATTTTTTTTACTAGATCTTCCACTCTGCATCTCAGACCTTTGTTCTGGAATTTTCTCCTTCTGCTTGAGGTATATCTTTTAACAGTGCTATTCAATATGCTGTTCCAAATGGTGGAAATAATCAATATCTGCATTGTCCAATATACAAGCTGCCGGCCACATATGATTATTGATCACTTGAAATGTGGCAAATGTGACTCATTACTGAATTTTTTATAATTTTAATTTAAATAGCCATATGTAGCTAGTGGCTATTGCCCTGGACAGTAGAACTTAAGAAGTTCCATTAAAGGGGCGCCTGGGTGGCTCAGTCGTTAAGCGTCTGCCTTCGGCTCAGGTCATGATCCCGGGGTCCTGGAATCGAGCCCCGCATCGGGCTCCCTGCTCCGCGGGAAGCCTGCTTCTCCTTCTCCCACTCCCCCTGCTTGTGTTCCCTCTCTCACTGTGTCTCTCTCTCTAATAAATAAATAAAATCTTAAAAAAAAAAAAAAGAAGTTCCATTAAAAATGGTTTTTTGTTGATTAATGGTATGTTTTTGTTGATCTGAAAATGTATGTATTTCACCCTTGTTCCTGAAAGATAATTTCTCTGGGAAGGGAATTCTAGGTTGACAATATTTTCTCTTAACACTTTAAAGATGTTATGCTAGGGGGCGCCTGCATGGCTCAGTCGTTGAGCATCTACCTTCGGCTGGGGTCACGATCCCAGGGTCCTGGGATTGAGCCCCGCATCAGGCTCCCTGCCCCACATGCATCGGGCTCCCTGCCCTGCATGCGTCAGGCTCCCTGCTGGATGGGAGGCCTGCTTCTCCCTCTCCCACTGTCCCTGCTTGTGTTCCCTCTCTTGCTGTGTCTCTCTCTGTCAAATAAATAAATAAAATCTTTAAAAAAAAAAAAAAAGATGTTATGCTGGGGCACCTGGGTGGCTTAGTCAGTTAAATGTCTGCCTTCGGCTCAGGTCATGATCCTGGGGTCCTGGGATCGAGCCCTGCATAGGGCTCCCTGCTCCACGGGGAACCTGCTTCTCCTTCTCCCTTTGCCTGCCGCTCCCCCTGCTTGTGCTCGCTCTCTCTCTCTCTGTGTCAAATAAATAAATAAAATCTTCTAAAAAGTAGAATAAAATAAACTAAAGATGTTATGCTATTTTCTGGCTTCCATTTGTGCTCTAGTGAAGTCAATCTAATTTTTGTTCCCCTTTAGATAATATATATTTTCTCTCTGACTGCCTTTAATTTTTTTTTGTCTTTGGTGTTTTGCAGTTCTGCCACCAGTAAGTGCCACAGTGTTGCTAACATCCTCTGGCCCACCAGACTCAGGATCTCCTTCTTGTCCAGGTATTAGGGAACCTCTGGTTATTTCTCCAGGTAGGCTCTTAATTTTTCTTTTTTAAAGGTTTCATTTATTTATTTGACAGAAAGAGACACAATGGGAGAGGGAACACAAGCAGGGGGAGTGGGAGAAGGAGGAGCAGGCTTCCCGCTGAGCAGGGAGCCCGATGCGGGGCTCGATCCCAGGACCCTGGGATCATGACCTGAGCCGAAGGCAGAAGCTTAACGACTGAGCCACCCAGGTGCCCCTCCAGGTAGGCTCTTTAGGAGGGAGTTACCACAGCAGAACCACAGGCACCTAGTGACCTGCCTCTGTGGTAACCCAACATTTCAGTTTTCCAAGGACTGAGAGTTTCCTTGAGTCCAGGATGCAGGAATTTCAGTGCTAAAATTGGGATAGTCCTGGACAACAGGGACAGTTGGTCACCCTACCTGCTTCCTCTCCTTCACACCACAGCCCTCCACCTCCAGGAGCACACATGTCCCTTGGGGGGGCTGAATAAAGAGCATGTCAGGTATAGTGTCACACTGTTCCTACAATCCCTGCTCCACCAGGATTCAAGACTCTGATAATCAAGCTGATCTATTAACCATACTTTTTTTCTCTTGGCAATGCTGTCTCAGGAACCCTATTGGCTCTCTCCCCATCCACAAAGCTCAAGCCATCTTCAAGAAAACTGGTCTCAGGGGCGCCTGGGTGGCTCAGTAGGTTAGGCAGCTGCCTTCTGCTTGGGTCATGATCCCAGTGTCCGAGGATCGGGTCCCGCATGGGGCTCCCTGCTCAGCGGGGAACCCGCTTCTCCCTGCTTGTGCTCTCTCTCTCTCAAATAAATAAAATCTTAAAAAAAAAAGGTACCTGAATAAGTCTAAGGTAATTGCAGAATAGGTTCGTGCACAACACAGCAATGACCTCTAGGGGGTGGTGGTGCCCAACTCCGGCATCTTATCGAGGCCCAGCCCAAGTATTTTATGTCAATGACTTTATTTTCCCTTTTTTCCCCTCCCTTCTTCTCTACCCTTAAGTTTTTTTAAAGATTTATTTGTTTATTTGTTTGTTTTAGAGAGAGAGAGCCCGCGTGCACACGCAAGCAGGGGTGGGGGAGGGGCGGAGGGAGGGAGAGAGGGGGAGAGAGAGAGAGAGAAGCAGACTCCCGGCTGAGTGTGGAGCCCAACACAGGGCTCAATCTCACACCTAGAGACCACAACTTGAGCAGAAATCAAGAGCCAGATGCTTACCATTAAGCCACCCAGGCACTTCTTCCCTTAAATTTTTGAGTGAAGTTTCTTTTGAATAATCCCAGTCTGTTTTGTCTGAACTATAGAAGGTTTAGAGGATATTTTTTCCTCAACTCTCAGCCTGGAAGACAAAGAGGATTGTTATACCTATAGAAACTAGTTTTATCACTGAAAGTGATAGTGAAGATTCCAGGGAGGGAAAAAAAAAAAAAAAGAATGGGAGAGAACTCAGACCTTTAGTTATTCTGTCATTTCCTAACAAGCTAGGACATGAACGTAAAAACCTCAGCTATAACATATTTAGAACCCTCAACTTTCAGAACAACGACTCCAGATCCAAAAGTAACTAGAAAAATAAACAACACTTGTGGCAGTGAACACTCGGCTCTAATTACTAAGCCACAAGTAAGCCCAGCTGAGAAGAACAAAAGGCTCTAAGATTTACTGTCAAAGTATTCTAATCCACCAGCTTGAAGCATGCAATCACCAGAGTCCTGACTCTTTTTTTTTTTTTAAGATTTTATTTATTTATTTGACAGAGAGAGACAGGGAGAGAGGGAACACAAGCAGGGGGAGTGGGAGAGGGAGAAGCAGGCTTCCCACTGAGCAGGGAGCCTGATGCGGGACTTGATCCCAGGACCCTGGGATCATGACCTGAGCCGAAGGCAGACGCTTAACAACCAAGCCACCCAGGTGCCCCTAGAGTCCTGACTCTTTAGTAATGCCTAGAAATGGCCAGCTCTTGTGCATGTATCAGGGGTACCCTGCAGGGGACATATTCTACCATTATTTTGATATCTCTGTAGTAGAACCTACGGAGGGAAAAAAAAAGTGCCATTTAGAAGTTAAAAGAAAACAGGAGAAAAAAACCTCATGACATTGGATTTGGCAATGATTTCTTAGATATGACACCAAAAGTACAGGTAACAACAACAACAACAAAAAGATAAGTTGGACTTCACCAAAGTAAAAACTTCTGTGCATCAAAGGACATTATCAACAGAGTGAAAAGGCAACCCATGGAAATGGAGAAAATATTTGCAAATAATATATCTGATAAGAGATTGATATCCAGAATATATAAAGAACTCCTACAACTTAAAAAAAAATTAAAAATGGTCAAATAGACCATTTCTCCAAAGATACACAATAGACTTTAATAGACCAGAATGCTGGTTGCCAGAGCTGAGGGAATGCGGAGCTATTGTTTAATGAGTACAGAGCTTTAGTTCTGCAACTCAAGAAAAGAGTTCCATGGATGGGTGGTGGTGACAGTAGCACAACAATGAGAATGTCCTTAACACTACTGAACTGTGTACTTAAAAATGGTTAAGACCGGAAATTTTGTGTTGTATTTTACCACAATTAAAAAACAAAACAAAAAACCCTGCAAGCCTCAGCTTGGGGAGACTGAAATTACTTTTATTTATTTGCTCAAAGTTGTCTCATCAGACTCTCACTTACTGAGTAGCAACAACCCATCATTCATTCAGCAAATATTTATTGAGCATGTGCCATGTGCCAAGTATCCTTCTAGACACCTGGGATACAGTAGTGAATAAAACAGATGGAAAGCCCTGATTTTCACAGAACTTACATTCTAAACTGATTGATATTCAAGACCCATTTTGAAACTTTAACGCTGATATATTAATTTACAAAAAGAACCAGAACTGA
Source organism: Phoca vitulina (assembly GCF_004348235.1). Taxonomy (NCBI): domain Eukaryota; kingdom Metazoa; phylum Chordata; class Mammalia; order Carnivora; family Phocidae; genus Phoca; species Phoca vitulina. The sequence goes on along the minus strand of NW_022589711.1, from coordinate 59,062,562 downwards.
TAGAAACTCCAAATTGTTGACAACGTACTCTGTTGGTGAGGCTGTAGGGAAACGTACTCCCATATATTGCTGTTGTAAGGACAAAAAGACACATTTTCCATGGATAGCAATTACGTAATAATTAAACATCTAAGCCTCAGCAGGCTTCCCAGTGAGTTCAACAGCGTTATCATTTGCCATGGGAATTGTATCCAATTTGAACCAGTCACTCTCCTTTAAGAATGAATTCTAAGAAATGAATGCAATTTATAAAGATATCAATATCAAGGATGCTTGTTGCAGCATTACCTGTAATAGCAAACCTGCACACACACAAAAAAAGTCTGAACATTTATCAACACATACTCTTTCAAATAAATAAATAAAATCTTTGGAAAAGAAAACAAAAGAAAAATTTTTTAAAAACAATAACTCCCCATTTTCTTGTCCCAGTCAGCCCCTAGCAAACACAATTCTACTATCTGTTATGACTCTTCTAGGTACCTCATATAAATGGAATTATACAGTATTTGTCTTTTTGTGACTGGCTTATTTCATTTAGCATAATGTCCTCAAGGTTCATCCATGCTATAGCTTATGTCAGAATTTCCTTCCTTTTTAAGGCTGAATAACATTCCGTCTTTTTTTTTGTTTGTTTATTTGTTTGTTTGTTTTGAAGGGCTGAATAACATTGTCATATGTATATCTCACATTTTGCTTATCCACTTACTCGTCAATGGATACTTGGTTTGCTTTCCATTTTTTAGCTATGGTGAATAATGATGCTATGAACATGAGTGTATAAATATCTGAGTCCCCGTTTTCACTTTTTTGCGGTATATATCCAGAAGTAGAATTGCTGAATCATATGGTAATTCTATGTTTAATCTTTTGAAGAACCACTGTCCTGTTTTCCACAGTGGCTATTCTGTTTTACATTCTCACCAACAGTGCACAAGGATTCCAATTTCTCCACATCCTCACTAACGCTTGTTATTTTCTGTTTTGTTTTGTTTTTTTTATAGTGGCCATCCCTAAGTATGTGAGGTGACATCTCATTGTACTTCTGATTTGTGATTCCCTAATGTTTAGTGACGTTGAGCATCTTTTCATGTACTTTATTGGCCATTTGTACATCTTTTTTTGAGAAATGTTTACTCAAGAACTTGACTCATTTTTGTTTGGATTTTTGTTGTTGTTGAGTCGATTAATTTTGAAACAAACATTCTCTCTGAGACCCATCTGAATCCCATTAAAAACCTCATCTATCCAGTTGCCTGTCTACAAAATTAGAAGGACTGGATTTATCACTCACCACCTTCCTGGGTCACAAGAGTCATTTAAAAATGTCTAAAACTGGACCTATTTTCTATATGCTTCACCACCACCACTATCACCATCACCCCACCTCTGTGTGTACACGCACCCGCAAATCACTAGTCCAATTTAGTCATCCTTTTTTCTCTTTCTGCCTATGGATTTGTAGGACAGTAGAACAGCATTCTCTTCAATGTACATAAATTCAATTGAAAACTTTCACTGAGTTGCCTTCTCTTTCCTTCTCCAGGCTAAATTTTCCAAAATCCTTAGGAAATGGTTTTTGCCCAGCGCTCTCATTCACTAGTATGGAGAAGAAATGAAAGATCTCCCTGGTCCCACGTGGAAACAACAAATCTAAGCCTTCTGAACCTCAAATCCCAACAAGCAAGGCGGGCATGGGTGGAAACAACGTTTGCAGAAACTCTGCAGGATAAGCGGATCGTGGAATTCGGACAGTTGTGGGCAGAAAGGGCGCGGTGCCTTGCTGGAAAGCTCCTGACCTACAAATGCCGCCCGAGCTGCGTTGCCTCGCTTCCACCGAGTCCCCACCGAGTCTGGCTCCTCAGCAGGCCTGGTTTTCTCCCCGCAGCCACCGCCTTCTTCCCCAATCCTCCCGCATCTCCCGAGCCTACGGCTTTGCGCCTCTATGCGCCTCTGTGCTCGCAGTTCCTTCCGCCTCCAAGGCTTAACTCCAGTCCCACTCAACTCTCTGGTCACCCCAACTCCACTCTAAGACAGAGTAGGGTTTCAATAAATGCTGATAGGCCGCATGAACGAAGAAATGAAGAAATCATAAAACAGTAACTTTTATCCCCACTTAACTTGGCAGAAAGACTGGAACTATGAAGTGGGACAGATTCGGTTCCAATACCAGTGCTTCCACTTAGTAGCTGGGGGAAGTTCACCCCTCTGAGAGTTCAAGAAACCAACGAATGAATAAGATGAACGAATGAATAAGATGTTCTCGCAGAAATGTGTGAAGAATTAAATGACTTAATGTTTGTATCGTCCCCTGGCCACCATCAGCGCTCAACAGAATTACTACTCTCCCTACTGTATCACGTTCTGTATTTAGGTAGACTGTGAGTCCCCTGAGGGAAGGGGATGTCTGAATGGGTTCCGAGCTCCCCAAGGTGCCGGGTCACATTTACGTGACTAGAATGTAGATGGAGGACTACAGTTGTTAACATGCTCCGGGCAAAGGAAGATTACATATTCCGAATGGATCTGGCTCCCTCGCAGAGACCCCAAGTCCTACCATCCCTCAAGAATCTCGGCTTGCTCGCGTACAAATGAAGGCCTACTGTACCTGCAATTCGAGTCTGTGGTCCATTGGACTCCACCCCACCCCGCGCCTCAACCCGCCGAGCCAGCCCACGGTTTGCTCCTCCCAGCTCACACCTCAGCCGGGGCCCGCGCCTAGGGGACACGCCTGCGCACTGCTCTCTCCCCGTCTCCTCCCTCCTTCCCCTTTAGTCCATCGCGTTTCGAGCGCTGGGTCCTTTTTGTCCCCTACTGCGAGCGGTGTCAGTTTCCGTGCGGAAGTGGTGGCCGTGAGGGAAGAAGATGGCGGCGACTGCACCTGGTGCGGTAGCTAATCGGGCCAACAAGCGAAGCGGCCCTGGGCCGGGAGGCGGCGGCGGCGGCGGGGGAGCCAAAGGGACCGAGGAGGAACCGCCGCCACCCCTGCAAGCAGTTCTGGTGGCAGATAGCTTCAATCGCCGCTTCTTCCCTATCACCAAGGACCAGCCTCGGGTGAGGGCCGCGCGCGGGAGCAGCCAGAGGGCCCGAAGGTGGCCGGGCTGGGGCAGGTTATCCTTTCGGCTGCCTAAGTGAGGAGTGCTCTGGCAGATGGGCACTCGTAGTCCTGGCCACCTGAGGTTTGGAAGGCGTGCAGAGGGTTAAATGTAGAAGCAGTGCTTGTGAGAAGCCTTTACATGGGGATTCAGTGCTTCAGACGGAGGCTGTAATGCCTTTAACTGTGCAGTAGAAAAAGATCCTTGGGTGAATGGGAATAACACTTCCTTTTGCCTGCAAAAGGGTGGTCATATACCTAAAAAAAAAAGCAGACTGTTAACAGTCTAATCCCATAGTAACAGCCTTCTTGAATCTTGGAGGGTGTGCTTTTTTTCTTTCCAGGTTTTAATGACAGCTGGTGCCATCTGTCAAAAGGAGGACAGAGCAGGTTTAGTGGCTCGTTGCCAGCAGACCCAGTATTGTCTAGATACTGGGGAATTGGACCGAGTTAGTTTTAGGGATTGCTGGGTCACTCAGCAGTCCCCAGTTAAGTCAAAGACAGGGAGCTGCATTCAGTTCAGGAAAAATCCTAACTCCCACTCCTCCCAAAAAACCTAAAGGTTGTTCATTTGGGACAAGTGATTGGGGTGGTCAGTCTCTGACTCCCCTTAGAAAGGTATCAAGGAAGGAAATTTTATGGGGGAAATGGACTTATCATTACTTAAGTTTCTGGAGATATGATTGATTTTTAGTATTTTCCTTTGCCAAGGTGGCCTGCTGTTCTGTAGCAGCTATGTCCGGTGCTAAGCAAGTAGATTCCATGCTTACTATTAGATTCTCACCGTAGATTCTTATGCTTAGAGGATGCCGTGAACATCAAAGGCAGGGGCCTGATTACTTTTCACTTGAGAAGATAAAGTAAAACGATGGTGTTTGGAAACACTGGTAGGGAAGTGAAAATTGTGCTTAAGTGGAGGAAAGAATAGTACCTAGAGGCCTTTCGTGGATTCAAGACTTCAGACTTTTTTCATCTTCTGCCTTCCAGGTCCTCTTGCCCCTGGCCAATGTGGCACTAATTGACTACACTCTGGAATTTCTGACTGCCACAGGTGTACAGGAAACCTTTGTCTTTTGTTGCTGGAAGGCTGCCCAAATCAAGGAACATTTACTGTAAGGCTCTGCAACTTTTCTTTCCATGTTTCACCATTTTTTCCACTTTCCTTAGGATGGTTATAACTAAATAAGGGGAAATTGTGAGGGGAAAAATATGTCTATTTGGATTCCATCATAAGAACTAAGGGCTTTCTCTTCACTTATCAGGAGGTGAGCAGCTAAAGTTGTAACGAAGATTAAAGAATAGCATTTGGATTTTTTCTGAATCTCACTTATAAAGTTTTGTCCCGTAGGTTTTGTTTTTATTTAATGGCTCCAGTATGCAAGTTGCAAGACTAACATCTTTGTTTTTCCACTGAGCTTCTAAATATTGAGCTCTTTCTCATCTTTGTATTCCCAGTGCCTCGCTTCGTACAAAGTACATAGTAAACACTGTTAATTAACAAATGTTTGATGAAATCTTCTTGAAAAAGAGTGAATCTCAGGATTTATGGAAGTTCAGGGAATAAAGACTAGGATGTTAGCATGGTGTCCTTTAGACAGTTCCTAAGTTTGGTTTGGACTTTGATGGAGAGAAGTGGCATGGAAAGTGTGTTCCCAGGATATTTTGTATGCTCTAAATCTCAGCAGGATTTTGAATTCAAATCCGTGTTGGGGGACAGGTGTCAGGGTATGGAGAAGAAATAACCATGTTTCTCTAACCCATAAAACAAGACTGGTGACACAGGATGCTGAAAACATTAATTACAGTTCATAAATCTCTTTGAAGTAGAGGATGCTGGCAGGAACCCCAAAAAGCCATAGAGAAGGGGTGTGAATGTTGAATGGGTGAGAAAAATAGGGAAGCTCTACATGATCTTTATGCTTGATTTGCTCATTCCCCTCATCCCCTTCCTTTAGGAAATCCAAGTGGTGCCGCCCTACATCCCTCAATGTGGTTCGAATAATTACATCAGAATTATATCGATCACTGGGGGATGTTCTCCGTGATGTTGATGCCAAGGCCTTGGTGCGCTCTGACTTCCTTCTGGTGTATGGGGACGTCATCTCAAACATCAATATTACCAGAGCCCTGGAAGAACACAGGTCAGGATGGGAAGATGGTAGGGACAAAGGGTGTGTGACCAGCAGAGCCCTAAGACTGCTGTTTTGCTGCTCTCTCCCTCCTATACTTTATAGATTGAGGCGGAAGCTAGAAAAAAATGTATCTGTGATGACAATGATCTTCAAAGAGTCGTCCCCTAGCCACCCAACTCGTTGCCATGAGGACAATGTGGTAGTGGCTGTGGATAGTGCCACAAACCGGGTTCTCCATTTCCAGAAGACCCAAGGCCTTCGACGGTTTTCTTTTCCGCTGGTGTGTGGGTATCTGGGGTCCTTGAGGTGGGAGAGTGACAGGCTTCAGCAGGAGACAGGTTAAAGTCCTTATACCAGGCGCCTGGGTGGCTCAGTCAGTTAAGCGTCTGCCTTCAGCTCAGGTCATGATCTCAGGGTCCTGGGATCAAGCACCACATCAGGCTCCCTGCTCGGCGGGGAGCCTACTTCTCCCTCTGCTCCTCCCCCTGGGTGCTCTCTCTCTCTCTCAAATAAATAAATAAATAAAATCTTTTTTTTTTTTTTTTTTTTAAATAAAGTCCTTATACCTTCTCCCCACAGAGTTTGTTCCAGGGCAGTGGAGATGGAGTAGAGATTCGCTATGATTTACTGGACTGTCATATCAGCATCTGCTCTCCTCAGGTGAGCTTTTCAGGGCCAGGGCTGCACATCCAAAGAGTAGAACTCTGAGTTCCACAGTAAATAGGTGTTGTCATCCTGACTCCAATATCCCATTGGGAACCTTTTTGGGATTCTGGCCCTTGTCCAGCTATCATAGGGTCTGATAGGTCTGTAGGGACTTATTTTTGTTTCCAGAGAATAGCACTCACCTTGGCCCCACCCACCTTCCCCCCCACAGGTGCCTCAACTCTTTACAGACAACTTTGACTACCAAACTCGAGATGACTTTGTGCGAGGCCTGTTAGTGAATGAGGAGGTAAGAAGGCTCCCGGGCCTCTTTAGAAGAGGACTATGATATTATCCCATGCTGATGATAACTTTTGGTCCCCTTTTGTGTTTTATGGAGCCTTAGGATGAAGGAAAAGAGCTGCAGGAGAGAGGGAATCAGACACAAAAAAAAATTTTGGCTATTTGGCTATGACATCGAGGGGCAGAGGGGAACTTAAGGTTAAAAAGAGTTGTACCGGGCGCCTGGGTGGCTCAGTTGGTTAAGCAACTGCCTTCAGCTCAGGTCATGATCCTGGAGTCCCGGGATCGAGTCCCACATCGGGCTCCCTGCTCAGCTGGGGGTCTGCTTCTCCCTCTGACCCTCTTCCCTTTCATGCTCTCTGTCTCTCATTCTCTCTCTCTCAAATAAATAAATAAAATCTTTAAAAAAAAAAAAAAAAAAAGAGTTGTACCTGGGTGTGTTCTTCCACTCTTACTTGCTTGGGCTACCTCCCTTTCCTTCTTCCCATTCAGATCCTAGGAAACCAGATCCACATGCACGTGACAACTAGGGAATATGGTGCCCGGGTCTCCAACCTGCACATGTATGCGGCAGTCTGTGCTGATGTCATCCGCCGATGGGTCTACCCTCTCACCCCAGAGGCGAACTTCACTGACAACACAACCCAGAGCTGCACTCATTCCCGGCATAACATTTACCGAGGGCCTGAGGTCAGCCTGGGCCATGGCAGCATCCTGGAGGAAAATGTGCTTCTGGGTTCTGGCACTGTCATTGGCAGCAATTGCTTTATCACCAACAGTGTCATTGGCCCTGGCTGCCACATTGGTGAGCACAGTGGGGAAGTCAGGATGGTCATTCTAGGAGCAGGAACCTGGGGTGGGGGGGTGTGTAGAGAAGGATACAGAGGGATAAGTCCCTGAGAATAAGGAACTAGAGTGGCTACCTTAATAAAGGAGGGAATGGGGATGTGAAATTTGTGGCCTTTAATATGTGGCCTGTGAGCCTCTTACTGGGTGACTCTTCACATTCCAGAGTACCCTATTCACATTCAGGACCAAGTGGATAATTAACATGCAATAATAACATCTGTTTGGTGCATTGCAGTTTACAAAGGGCTTTGGCATACATTGTTTCATTTATCCTCACAAAAACCTTGGGAAGTAGGTATTATTTATCTCCAGTTTATAGTCAAGCAAACAGGCTCAAAGAGGTTGTCTCCCTCAGGGTCATAGGTAATGAGAGGTAGTGCTAGGACTTGAATCTAAGTATTCTAAGTCCAGTGTTCTTTTTACTCAACCATAACTGCCTGGTTGGCCTCTTGGTAACTCACTTTGGTTGTAGGAATGGGATGCTTCTAATGGAACTGTCCTTTAAAAGAACAATAAGATTCTAATTCTAAAATGTACAAGAAGAGGGGTGCCTGGCTGGCTTGGTTGGTAGAGCATGCAACTCTTGATGTTGGGGTTGTGCGTTTGAGCCCATGTTGGCTGTAGAGATTACTTAAAAATAAAGTCTTTAAAAAAATTAATTAAAGTGTACAAGAAGAGATGGGAAATTTTAGTTCTGCTTCTAGATGTGGATATGATTCTAATAAGGTTCTTGAGTTCAAAGGGGTCCCCAGATATCTTGAAGGTTCTCAGGTTCTTAAGTCCGGTATATAGTCTGTGATTGTTGTAAACCTGGTGGAGGATGGTCATGCTAAGCACTGTTCTATCCTCGGGCTGGAGTGTAGAGGGGGAGAGGGTGATTCTGGTGAATTGGGGGTGGAGTATCAGAGCTGGATGGGAGCCATGCTGGTATCAGTCAGCCCTATCCTCCAGGAATGGCCCTGGTCTGGAACCCTGAGTGACCAGGAGTACTTCCTGTTCTGAGCCAGGTGATAACGTGGTGCTGGACCAGGCCTACCTGTGGCGGGGTGTCCGAGTGGCTGCTGGAGCACAGATCCATCAGTCTCTGCTCTGTGACAATGCTGAAGTCAAGGAACAAGTTACACTGAAGCCACGCTGTGTCCTCACTTCCCAGGTGAGACCTGCTCCATACTGCACAAAGACCCCAAACTGAGTGGTGGTCATGCTGAGCCAGAGGGGCCTTATGTCCACCCATGATCCAGCCTGAATTGAGAGTCCAAATCCAGTGGATTCATTTGTCTTCTAGTTAGCTTAGTAAAAATCGCTCTCGTTGTCAGGATGTACCTTTCCCCAACACACTAATGAAGCTGTGTCACCCACTCTTTTTGTGTCCCCTAGGTGGTGGTGGGCCCAAACATCACGCTGCCTGAGGGCTCGGTGATCTCTTTGCACCCTCCAGATGCAGAGGAAGATGAGGATGATGGCCAGTTCAGTGACGATTCTGGGGCTAACCAAGAAAAGGAGAAAGTGAAGCTGAAAGGTGTGAGGCTAATTAGGTGTGGGGCATCTGTGTGTCTCTCTGCCCCATGGGAAAACCAGTGTTTCTTCCTGGAGGGATTGTGCTTCTCCTATGCGTTCACTAAAGATCACTGCCTTTTCCAGGTTACAATCCAGCAGAAGTCGGAGTTGCTGGCCAGGGCTACCTCTGGAGAGCTGCAGACATAAATGTGGAGGACGAAGAGGAACTACGGCAGAATCTGTGGGGTGAGCGAGGCCTTATTCCTGTCACCCCCCCTTCCCAGGTCAGAATATTCTGATGAAGAGTGAACACTTCAGAATCCGCCTACTCGTTCATTACTTTATACATTCAGACAGGGCAGATATATTCCTCTCTGTCAACAGCTCTTTCCTTACTTTTCTTTTTTCTCACCCTTATGGGTTCTCAGGACTCACGATCAACGTGGAAGAAGAGAGTGAAACTGAAAGTGAGCAGAGTATGGATTCCGAGGAGCTAGATAGCCGAGCAGGCTCCCCACAGATGGATGACATCAAAGGTGATTGGCCAGGGGAGCAGTGTGCTGGGACAAAAGAAGAAAACCGCCGAGTTTGTTCTTTGTCTGTATCAACTAGCCAAAGACTTGTGTTTCTCCCAGAAGGGTTTGGTATAAAGTCGGGACTAGAGAACTTAAAGCATTCTGGAGTGTTACTGGTTCATGAACTTACTCGTGCTCTTATTTCAGTGTTCCAGAATGAAGTCCTGGGAACACTACAGCGGGGCAAGGAAGAGAACATTTCTTGTGACAATCTAGTCCTAGAGATCAACTCTCTCAAGTAAGACCAGCCCTCCCTCTTTCTTCTCTCCTCCGGGTAATCCCAGGCAGGTAGAGGTTCTCTCCTATTCCTTTCCCAAATAGGAACTGATTCCCTCAGCATCCCAAATGGACAAGGCCAGTAGCATTAGGAGCAAGGAGAGCATTAGGTTCCAGCCTCAGCACAGACTTTCCCCTGCCAAAGCCCTCCTCTTGCATGTGGTTCCAGCCGACTTTTCCCCCAGTGTCCTGCCAAAGTCATAATCCTACAGCAGGCTAAAAGGGCCAGTGAAGGCCCTCGTGTCACCTCCGTCTCCCCACAGGTATGCCTACAACATAAGCCTAAAAGAGGTGATGCAGGTACTGAGCCACGTGGTCCTGGAGTTCCCCCTGCAACAAACGGATTCCCTGCTGGACCCAAACCGTTACTGTGCCCTGCTGCTTCCCGTGAGCAAAGATCGGGGCTGGGTACAAGGGACTGGGTGGAGGCATATCCACGTCCTTGCCATGTTTCACTTTAAAGGAAATAGGGAGTAGAGGGTCTTATTGTGGAATATGTGTTACTTGTGGTTCCTTTCTCCTTGCCTTTGGATGCAGATTGGGTACTAGAGCAAACTTGGCTGGTCCAGAGAAGTCAAGTTAGGTTCAATACTGAGTGCTCTTTGAGACTCCAGGATTCAGACCATACTAGACCCCAAAGGTATGCCCAGAATAGACCTGGACTTTTATATTCTCCGACTGAAATGATTTGACCCAGAATGAGATCCTTTAGGCTGGTAATAGGTATTTTGAGGCAGCCTATAGCATCTGACCCCCTTTCACTTTCCTGGGAAATCTTTTCTTTTTTGCCAGCCCTGACTGCCAGGGTTGACATGATTCCTCAGGCCTGTATCATCTCCCTCTTGTTTTCTCATATCCTGAAAGTCCCATGTTTTCAGTATTGACTTTCTTTGCTATCTGGGTATAGGTGCATGCTCAGGAATATATTGCAGCTCCTTGCTCCCTTCTCCTTTCTTCCATAGCTGCTCAAGTCCTGGAGCCCTGTTTTTAGGAACTACATAAAGCGTGCAGCTGATCATTTGGAAGCATTGGCAGCCATTGAGGACTTCTTCCTGGAGCATGAAGCTCTTAGTACTTCCATGGCCAAGGTGAATACCACCTCAAGCCCCAGAGTCCTGGATTTGCTTGGAAACAGGTCTTGGCTACCTCCATGGAGACACAAAACAGGCCGACACGAATCCAGTATAGGATTTGATTAATAGCACCGTTCCACCCCTATTATTGTGCTGATTGCTGGGATAGTACAGCTGGGAGCCAGGCTAGTAAGGCAACCATTTGGGGATTATCCTGGCGACCCAGCACTAGTTCCAGAAATTATACCTGTCCCAGTAGCAGAGTGAAAAGCTCATTTTTGTCTCTTTTAAAAGCAACTGCTTGGTGTTTTAAAGGAAGCTGACAGTCTGGTAGAGAGAGGTGCTAAGATCTTGCCTCCTCTTCCTTTGTTATCTATTATATCTTGCTGGATTCTGCAAGGTCCCTGAGATCTCTTCTTTTGGCCTTGTGCAGGTACTCATGGCTTTCTACCAGCTGGAGATCCTGGCTGAGGAAACAATCCTGAGCTGGTTCAGCCAAAAGGATATGACTGACAAGGGCCGGCAATTGCGCAAGAACCAACAGGTGAGTCAGGCCGCCCTCCTGTCACCACGGTGGTTGTCTGGTCCCCTGGCTCTTGGCCACAGACTCCAGAGTGATTGGTCCCTGGGACTCTGTGGCTGTTAAAGATGTTTATATGCCCCTCCCTCAGTAGCTCTCCACTCTGCTTCCTTACAGCTGCAGAGGTTCATCCAGTGGCTAAAAGAGGCAGAAGAGGAGTCATCAGAAGATGACTGAAAAGCTGCACTGCCTGCTTCTGTGGGTGTGGTTGATATCCCTCCTGGCTTCTGGGCCAGAGCAAATGAGAAGCTAGTTGCAGAAGGATGAGTGACTGCGATCCAAGCGGAGACTTAAAGGAGCAGACGCTGGAACTACAGTATTCTTCCCACCGCCAGCAACCACGTGCCTCCCATCCTGACCGCAGAGTTGGGAAAAGGGAAGTGGGGCTGGAACAGAGCTCTGCCCAAGGAGGAGCAAAGCAGGCCCTGCAGTTAGAGGAAGCCCAGGGGAACACTTTTGTGCTCTGGCTTTCTCAGGGAACAGCAGAGAGCAGCTGGCCCTTTCTGCTGCTTGTATTTGTTAATATTAAAAAAGAGAGAGAGGGGTGTATTTGGTTTCTCTCCAATTCTGACTGATCAGCTCTTGATGTAGGTGACCAAAGAGTTCTGAACCTGGCAGCTTTTCCCTAACACCTAGGGGAGAGGGAGAAGTGGCGTGTTAACAGCCACTAGGTGGTACTGTGGTGCCTTGCTAATTGACCATTGCTCATGGGTAGTCAGAGGCTTAGATTCTTTTCCAGCCTCTGTGGACCAATTTGTGGTCCTGGAGTGGTGTGCCTGAGCCTGTTTCCATAGAGCCCTAGTCCAAACACTTTCCTGCCAGGGGTGATGATCCAAGCTATGTAAAGTCCATTAACCAACTGCCAGTCCCTCATATGCTTTGTCCAGTTGACCCAGTACTACTACCAGGGAAGCTGGGATATTCAACATCTTCAAGATAAGGAAGTTTGCTTAAGGTCTCAAGACTCTTAAGAGGGGTAGAGCTAAGGACTTGAATCTCATAATCAAGAATTCTTTCTGTTTCAGCATATTCAGTGTCTCAGTGAAGGGAAATTGCCTCCAGAGGCAAATATAACCCCAAGGCAGCAATGGGTATCCTAAGAACAGAGGAAGATCCTATGAAATGGGCTTTCCCCTAATATTGAGAGAGTGTTTACTGTATGATAAGCATTTTGCTAAATACTTTTCATGTGTTTAGCTAACCTTCACAGTAGATGATGTAGGTCTTATCCCCATTTTCAGATGAGGAGCCTAACGTTCAGAGATGTCCCATAACTGGTCATTGATAGAGCCATGCTGGAGTTTGCCATTTTGCTATATAGTCTCCTTTAACCTCAACTATGAGACATGCCCTTCTGTCTCATCTTTTTTAGCTCTTTGTTGTCGTCCTAAAACCTTTACCCTATTGACACTTAAACCATGGCAAATGTTACTGGTAACGAGTGGCCCTCCTGAACATCACAGATAAAATGGTTGCCAATGTTCATTTTATTTGGGTAGAAAGGAGTAAGCTAAGGAAAATGATACTGATTTGTACTCAGATGTGAGGGGCATTACTGAGTATTTCTAAAGAGGAAAACACAGGAGCTTAATTTACTTTTCTTATTCAGTAAATCTCAGTTTTTGCTTTTCAGATACAGGACCTAGTGCCTATAGGGCATATAAAGGTTATGGCATGGACTACTAGGAGCAGTTAAATACAAATAACTTATAGGGCACCTCTGATTTATACCTAATGGGTGGCAGGGATCAGAGGGTGGCCTATAGAACTTTATAGAAGGAAGAGATTCCTTCCAGTGGAGTAATTAGGGAAGGCTTACAGGATTGTGACACCTGAGTGGCCTAAAAGTAGAAAGGGGTAGAAGGGGACTTTAAAAGCAAAGCAAAGGGTGGGGAACGCGGAACGACGGGAAGGCTGGACCTTTGAGAGGAGCACTGCGGGCTGGACCACGAAGGGGCGCGCGCCCGAAAGCAGTGGGTCGGGTCGACTGCCAGAGGGGCCATGGCCTTCGCGGCGCTGGTAGTTTCTGCTCACGCTCTGCGCTCTCGGAGTTGGCTTCTGGGAACATGGCAGACACAGATTAGAGACACCCACCAGCGAGCTTCATTTTTGTCCTTCTGGGGGCTCATTCCCATGAGAGCAGAACCTCTGTGAAAGAAGAAAAAGGTAGGTCCTAAAAAAGACCAAGCAGTAAAGGACCGTTTGAAAAAGAGGATCAGATGACTGGAGAAAGCTAGCCAGGAGCTAATTCCCATCGAAGATTTTATTACACCTGTGAGGCTCTTGGATAAAGCAAGACAGCAGCCTCACATGGAGCTTTCCTTTGAGGAGAGTGAGCAGAGAGCTCTGCTCCTGAAGAAGTGGTCTCTGTACAAGCATCAAAAGCATGAGAAGGAGAGGGATGCCATCAGGTCCATGCTTGAGTCCCAGCAGGAAGCTCTGCAGGAGCTGCAACTCCTGTCCCCAGAGCTACATGTGGAGGCCACCAAGCGGGACCCCAATCTGTTCCCCTTTGAAAGCGAAGGGCCAGATTACACGCCACCAATCTCCAACTACCAGCCCCCTGAAGGCAGATACCATGATATCACCAAGGTATACACACAGGTGGAGTTTAAGAGGTAGAGTGGCAGGCACCTGTCCGCAGAACACACTGCCCTTTAGAGCCAGAATGACCAGGGCTCAAGCCTGCTTGTCACAGAGTCAGGCATGCTGTGAATAAATATGTTTAATCAAGAAAAAAAGAAAAAAAGCAAAGCAAAGGGTTTCCATTTAAATATGGCACATTAAACACGTGGGTTTTTTACTTTTTCCCAAACCCTATTTAAATGCTAAAGGAATTCTTCAAAAAAGGCCCATAACTCAATAAGGAAAACCTGAGGTGATCACAATGCATGAGAGACACATTTTGAAAAATGAAAAATAAATGAAAGACTGAAAGTTGACTGAACAGAGCAGAATGAGATGGGTTCTGTCTGCTGAGGTGGTTTTTAACAAAAAGCAAACCCAATGTGCCCTTTTAGACCCAGAAAAGGCACAGCAGAGGGGATAAGGATTCGTTGCTAACAGGGTGGGGTGGAGAGGAATCAAAGGTCTATATAAGAAAAGGCCTCCCAGGTCTCTACCTCATCCAATTTAGCCAGGTGATTAGCCCTGCTAATCTTGCGAGAAGTGGGAGATTTAGTCTCTGGAGAAATGGTGGGAGGAAATTATCAAAGAAATATTTATGAAGTTTTCCTAAATCCAAAGGTCTTGAGTTTTCAGACTGACAGAGCTCATGAGTGCCCAGTAGAATGAATGAAATTTCAGAACCTTAGGGAAGAGGTACTGGAGCCTCTGGACTCAAGAGCAGACATGGGGACGGGGGGGAGGGGCTAGATTGGAAATGAGGGATTAAGTGAAAGTATATGAGGGCTCTGAATATCAGCACATACCAGGCAAAAACAAACTGAAAAACAGGGGAAAAAAAGAAAGCCTTTAAATACTTATATTTTTTGTTTCCTCAAAACAAAAGCCATCATCACCCCCACTTGATCACCCTGCAGTGAAACCTGTTAGTTAATAAGCCCTATATGTGGGGGCTGGCTCAGTCGGTGGAATGTGCAGCCGTTGATCTCAGGGTTGTGGGTTCAGGCCCCACTTTGGGTATAGAGATTATTTTAACAAATAAAATCTTAAAACAAAAAACAAAAAAAGCCCTGGACATGGACAGCTTCCAATCAGCTTTTTAGTATCTTGCTCTTAAATGTGAATAGACCGCCAATGGCCATCGAACACTTGAGGAAACTTCCAATGTGACAGGTGGGGACCAAAACAAAACTGAAATGAAGGAAACAATGAGAAAGTAGGGAGATTTTTGAAAACCTCAAGGCAGCGTGGAGCTATAATTATTCTTAAAATTCAAAGAGGGAAGATACTGTGTCTATGAAGAAAGTACTATGAAAAGGGAGAACTGGATAACAAGGTTTTTAGAAATTAAAAATAAGTGAATTATTTCCTACTGAGAATTGGAGGACTGCATACCTGAATAGGATGGAGACTACATCCATCCTTAAGTAGTTGAATTTTGAATTGTGAACATTTTACCTATCCAATTGGATAGGGGAAAGGTTGGAAATGTCAAGAAAAGCTCCCAAAAAAGGTGCAGTCATTTAAAAATAAAAGGGAATGTATGATAAAGGAGGGAAAAAAATAAAGGATCAATCTAGAAGGTCCAACATCTAACAGGAGTTATAAAAAACAGGGAAAATGGTAGTGATGTTATTAAATAATTCAAGGAAATATTGTTGAATTTCTAGATGGAAAGGGCTCACCAAGTGCCTAGCACAGTAAATTAGCACCAAGACATATCACCATGAAATTTTAGAACCCCGGGAAGCCTAGGTGGCTCAGTCAGTGGTTAAGCGTCTGCCTTTGGCTCAGGTTGTGATCCCAGGGTCCTGGGATGGAGTCCGAGTCCTGCATCGAGTCCTGCATCGGGCTCCTTGCTTGGCGGGGAGCCTGCTGCTCTCCCTGCTTGTGCTCTCTCTCTCTGTCTGACAAATAAATAAAATCTTAAAAATAAATAATAAATAAATAAATAAATAAAATCTTTGAAAATTTTTTCAGAACCCCAGGAATAAAGAGAACTTCCTAAAGACTTCCAGAGAGAGTAAAAACAAGTAATGTGCAAAGCCTTAGGAAAAACAGAGCTCAAACTGACTGCTTAATAGCAACACTGGATGCTGGAAGACAATGTAGTGATACCTTCAAAATTCTGAAGGAAAGTTACTTTCAATCATATTTTCAGATTTGCAAGTTCTTGAAAAGGGTTTTATTTCCCATGCTTTCAAAGTCCACCAACGGGTGTGCTTTACCAAAGCAAAGGAGTAAAATATCCAGGAAATGGGGACCCAACAGGGAGGAGAGGTAAAGGGAATTCTGAGGATGATGCAGAGAAGTTCCAGGATGACAGCCGTGCATAGGCTGAGACAGCCAACAGTGCAGACCAGAGCAAGAGAATGGAAGGCTCCAAGGGGAAAAAAATGGTTGGATTATCTAATATATTTGACAGTGTAAACAAAATATGCATTGAGAAACTATTAGAATATATGGTAAGACTTAATGGTAGATATACTATTTTAAAAAGCAAATGCAAAAGTAAAGGAATGATTAATGCCAGGAGAAACGAAAAGTTGTAAAAAGGAAGCATTTACTCATAGGCAAAATGTCAATACTAAAAACTATATTGACTTAACCAAAGAGTATGATTTCACTATTTTAAGAGGTTAGGGGGAGGTGGAAGAAAGGTAAATCCATCAATCAAATTTGGAAATAAATAAGCAATGTCCAGAATGCATAAATCGATAACTAGTATGAGGTTTAAAAATATGTATGTACTGGGTTGGGGTGGAAAATGGGACAGAGAACTGCTGTTAAGAGCTTTCTTAATACGCACATATATTTAATTTAAAAAGTGAAGAGAAGGGTATGAAATGAAAGTACACAAGGTATGTGCAGGGGCTAGCAAATAGGTTGATTTGCTGAAGTAAAAAATTTAGCCAGGATATCATGAAAAAATAGCTGTAGAGGTAGGTAATTTCGATTATGGAGAGTTTTGAATATTGTGCTAAGAATATTTGGAAAGCCCTGGGGAATGTGGAGAGATTTCTGAGCAGAAGAGTCGTGTGGAAGAGGTACTTTGAAAATGCTAATTTGAGGAGCGCCTGGGTGGCTCAGCCGTTAAGCGACTGCCTTCAGCTCAGGTCATGATCCCAGGGTCCTGGGATTGAGCCCCGCATCAGGCTCCCTGCTCAGCAGGAAGCCTGCTTCTCCCTCTCCCACTCCCCCTGCTTGTGTTCCCTCTCTTGCTGTGTCTCTCTCTGTCAAATAAATAAATAAAAGAAGTCTTAAAAAAAAAAAAAAAAGAAAGGAAATGCTAATTTGGCAACAGTGTACAAAATGGAGTGGGTGGAGCCCATACTTGTTCCTGTGGCCTTAAAGGACCTATATCTACCTCTCCAGCCTCATTCTACCACTATCACTATAGTCACAATGGCCTTCTTGTTCCTCAAATTGGGAGAGTTTATTCCTGCCTTGAGCCTTTACACCTGGCTGTGCCCTTTGCCTGGAATGCTTTTCCCCCCACATTGGACCTTCTAGCCGCTGCTTTTTCCATTCTATGTCTTTGCTCGAATGGAAGAGGCTTTCTCTAACCACCCATGGCTCTCTTCTCCCTTTTACTACCACATCACTCCATTTTATCTTTTTCTGAGCATTTGTCCCTCTGAAGTTATTTATTACAAGCTGGTGTGCCGCCTTTCAGATGAATGAAAGTCCTGACTGAGGGCAGCCTTAACTGTCTTGTTTTCACTTTATCCCCTGCAGTGTGCCTTGCACCTTGGTGGGCACCCATTTATTAAATGAATTAAAAGCTAAGGGGTGAAGAGATTTGTCAGGGACCTATTATACCTAGTTCTGGTTTGAGACTTACTGGCCCAGTCATGCACTCATTTTCATCTCATTCTGCATCATTCCATTTATTAAGCCACAGCTTCGCACCTAGGTATTGTACTGAGGTGTTTTTTTTTTTTTTTAAGATTTTATTTATTTATTTAGAGAGAGCGCGCGCACGCGCGCAGGAACAGAGGGGAGGGGCAGAGGGAGAGGGAGAAGCAGACTCCCGCTGAGCAGTGAGCCTGATGGGACTCCATCCCAGGACCCTGAGACCATGACCTGAGCCGAAGGCAGGCATTTAACCTACTAAGCCACCCAGGTGCCCTGTACTGAGGTTAGAAGAAGGAATCAACTCGATTCCATTCTGTCCTCAAGGAACTCAGTTTGGTAGACTCAGTGACAGCAACTATGCTTTCCAACAGACCCTAAAAGGGCCACATGAAGGTCACTTTCCTCCATCGATACCTGGTCAGAACCGCCCGCCCCCCGGGCCGCCCCACCCACCTCTGGGGACCAAAGTGACCCCAGGCTGCTGAGGAACAGCCGATCCCCCTGGGGTCCAGAGCCAGGGCCTTGATGAGTCCGCGAACGCGGCCATCCTGGTGAGATCTGCCCTTCCCTGTCTGGGGAGCCTAGGCGACCGCCACCAAGCTCCCCGCAGGCCAGGGAGCGGAGCGCAGGCGGCCGAGCTCACCGCGGGGTGTCCGCGGGGTGTCCGCGGGGCCGGGTAGAGGGCCCGGCCATCTGCCGTGAGGCCAGCGAGGCGCGGAGGCGGCCAGGGGCGGAGCTCGCGCCGGGGCGGGGCCGCGCCGGGGTCGGGGGAGGGGAGCCGGCCGAGCCGCAGCGCAGAGCCGGGTAGGGCCGCGGCCACCGGAAGAGTCGCAGTCTCCAGCGGAGCCGGGAGAGTGGGGAGCGGAAGCGGCGGCCGCGGTGGCGGCAGGCGGCGCTGGGACCCGGGAGCGGCCGGAGAACAAGGGAGCTGGCGGCGCGGCCGGCCGCCGAGCTAGGCTGAGCCGCTGGGCCGCGCCGAGGGCCGTCGCCGCCCGAGAGGCCCGGCCCGGCCGCCGGAGCAGGCCGCGCGCGGGCCGCCGGGCCCGAGGCCGGAGCCATGGGCGAGACCAAGATCATCTACCACCTGGACGGGCAGGAGACGCCGTACCTGGTGAAACTGCCCCTGCCCGCCGAGCGCGTCACCTTGGCGGACTTTAAGGGCGTTCTGCAGCGACCCAGCTATAAGTTCTTCTTCAAGTCTATGGACGACGATTTCGGGTGAGGATGGCCCCCGCCTCACCTCCGGGGGACCCCGGCCCCTCCGGCTTCTCGGGGCCCACTCGGCCAGTTTGGACTCCCCTTGCTACACTGGCTTCTGGCCCTACTCTGGATTCCAGGGGGCGACTTGGGCATTTGGGGCCCCCCTGGCTTTTTCAGAGGCTGGAGTTCTAGCCCCTTTAGGGACTCTCCTTTTACCTCTTGTGGGGGACGTAGGCCCCCCTAGTTTTAGGGGGACGTCCAATTCCCCAAGAGCAACCAGAGTTCCAAGTCCCCTTCACCTCCTCAGAGACCAGTGGCCTACATAGACAGACACACACCCCCTCCACCCGATTCCAGAGCCAGAGTCCCCAACCTTCCGCCCGCCAAGGGAGCCACCTTTTTAGCAGAGACTTGGGGTGTTTGGCACTCGGCCTTTGCCCTCTCCATCTTTTCAGCTCCCAACTCAAAGCCGTATTTGGAGTAGTGCATCCAGGGGCTATGCTGTGGGACTTTGAACTGGGGGGAGGGGGAGTTGGGGTGGCGGTTCAGGGGCCAGGCTGCAGGCTAAGGCCAGCAAGCCTAATGTTTATTTAGCTGTCTCCCCTTCCTTGTGGGGTGTTAAGGATGTTGTCAAAGAATTGGAGTGCCTGACCCCTGAGAAGTCCCCACTGGCCTAGGTGCTGATTTCCCTTCAGAATTGCGGCCTTTTTCCTCCAGATGGTGGCCAAGGGGGAGACCTTGGAAAGGGCCTCAGAGCCTGGATGGGAGGGCCAGGAAGAGTCTCTTGGTGTTCTTCATGTTCCTCTGCCTGGCGGGGTCTTCTCCACCCAGCTGCAGGGCTTTGGGCAGGCGGAGTTTGGAAGC
Source organism: Phoca vitulina (assembly GCF_004348235.1). Classification (NCBI taxonomy): domain Eukaryota; kingdom Metazoa; phylum Chordata; class Mammalia; order Carnivora; family Phocidae; genus Phoca; species Phoca vitulina. The sequence continues at coordinate 59,042,991 of NW_022589711.1, read as the reverse complement.
AGGGACTTCCCCTTTAAGAGGGGATGGAATGTTGGAGCCGGAAGGTTCTGTAGCAGCTGGCCTGGGAGGGGGAGCCTGGCCCATCCCCTCACACCCCCCCCCATCTCCCAGGGGACTGGGGGAGGGGGAGGCCCCCAGACTTGCCTGCCCCACACTAACTGGGCACTGGGCCTGGAGGCCTGTGGGGAAGGCCTTCCCGGGCCCTGAAGGCCTAAAGGCTGTCTCTCCAGCCCCAGCCTGAGGCCTGCACTGCTCTTTGGAGCTGAGGCCCCAGAGCTGAATGAGGGGAGACAGTCTCCTCCCTGGTGTTGATGAGTCTGGCTTCTCTTCCAGGACCCCTGCCCTCTTGGCCTGGGAAGCAAGCACCTTCTCTGTCTTCTGCCTAACATGTTTTGCTGTCATCTTTCCCCACGGAACTCAGGGTTTGATGAGCCCATGAGAGCCTGTGTGTGAGAGTGCTTTGAATGTGGGACGTGGGTCATGCTATGCAGCTTCTGACCATTCTTGCTTCTTTTGTTGTTCCTACACTGGGGTGGGGTACTCCTGGTGTAGTAATGATTGTCTGGCTTCAGTCCAGAGACAGACACCCCTGATTGGAAGATTCTGAAGAGGGATCGATCTGCAAGGGGTGAGAGTGAGGGGGCAGAGGCCTTGGCCTGGTAAGAGAAAAACAGAGTTGGAAGAGACTAAGATGCCGCCTCAGGGTATGGGATAGGGGAAATCAGCTAGAGTGCAGTGTGCTGGAGCCACCCTGGGACTGGATGCCTTGAGGGACTAGGATAGGCCTGTGTCTCTACCCTCAACTCACCCCTGAACCCAGTGGGCTTAGCCCCCACCTCCTAAACTTATACCTCTCTGGGCTACCTCCCACTCCCCCCAGACTGCTGTCAAACCAGGCCTAACCATAGTCATAGGAGGGTTCCCATTACATCTGCTCACGGTTGACTTAATATTGTTCTTTAAATCCAGTTCACTCTCTCTTTCTTAGCTTGACCCAATCAGTAATACGAAATCACAGGTCTGATTTTCTACTTGTATTTCTTTCTAAAATATGTTAAAAATAAATACTTAATTATTGAATTAAACATTCATTCAGGTGCACCTGAAGCAATCTTGCATACATTAGTGGTACTTGAACCATCCTTTGCAAAATATTATAGTAGACTGTTTTAACAGGATTGAGAACAAAGCTAAAGGAGGAGATTGATTTTGTTTTTATCCCCAGAAGGATTATTGAGCAGGAGAGGGCTAGAGCTGTCTTGTCACAGAGAACTGGTAGTTGAGAAGTATATATATTTCATTTATTTAACAAACTCTTTTTATGGTACTTCAGTGTGCATGCACTGATCTGAATGCTTTTCAAATCTTTACTCATTCAGTCATCTTAACAGCCTTATGAAATAAGTAGTAATATCCCCAGTTTATAGATGAAGAAAGGTTAAGTAACTTACCCAAGGCCACACAGCTAGTAAGTGGCGGAGCTTGATTCTGCATCAGAAATCTGGCTCCAAAGTCTAAGACCTTAATCACACAATGGTAGGTGTTATTATTATCATCACCATTGAACAGCTACATCCTCTCTGAGGGAGATGCTGAGCCTTGGCAAACTGTAGAGGTGATAGGGCTGCCACTTATCCTAGCCCCATGAGACCAGGGTCGGGCAGAGGCCAGCGACCTCTGCTGACAGATGGGAGAGGGTCAGAGGAGAAAGGCTGCTCTCCAAGCTTACCCTCTGAGGTTCTGGTTTGTGAGGACTGAGGACTCCCCAACTCCCATCTGGTCTCCAGAAGTATTTGTCAAGTTAAGGTAGGCCAGACCCTCTTAAATTACTTGGGAAATGAAGGAAGAATAAACATTTTCACCACTGATGGATGCTAGAGTGGCCTTGAGCTGTGGGCGGGAGCAACATGGGAAGTTGGACTACCAACCATGTTGCTCCCCGCTCCATGTCACATACTGCCCTGCCTCTGGGCCTTCTACCCTGAGCACACTGCTCTTCCCTTTTCTTCCCCAGGTCCAAATTGCCCCATCTGCATTTAGCTTTTAAAGTTATGGCACTTTATCCCATTTATCCTTACACCTACCCAGCTCCTAGCCAGGACCTGACACCTAAGTAATACTCAACAGATGTCTGTCCAGTGAACACATCGGCTGTTCTTATGGTTCTGACCACTTCCCACTTGCCGTATACTTGTATGAACTATCCATTGGGCCATAACCTCCAAGGACAAGGCAGGCTCCTGGTCTGGTGCTTCTTGAGGTTTATACAATGGCAAGCACAGGATTTAAAACCCACTGGGCTCTTAGCAAAGGCTTTTTAATTGAATGAACGATGATGGACGATGAGTGATGCGTAGATTTGTTTGGTCCCCGCCCTTAGAAACTTACACTTAGTTGGAAAGAGTATGGAACCTGCAAAAAATTGACACAGCTAATAACTAGCTTTTATTGTAAGCCTACATCATGCCAACATTTACAAATCACACTTACCAGGATAAGACAAAGGTTTGGAAAAGTTAAGAAACTTCCCTAAGATAGGAGGGCTAATAAATAGCAGAATTAGAACCCAGATTTGTTCAGCTCTGCTTACGGCGTGTGTGTGTGTGTGTGTGTGCTGTGCAACCCTGAGCCATTCATCTCCATGGTGGGAGGGGGAGGTCTCTCTGAGGTCCCCAAGGCTGTTGCTGAAGATCAGCTGATCGTTATGAGTCAGCAGAGCCTTGGCGACCTGTCGGTGACCCCTAGAAAGAGAGGAAACATCTGTAGCATTGGAGCTATGTGGTGGGGCCTGCTGGGGGAGGGAGTGGTGGGGACTCAGCAGCAGTTTCCCACCACAGGGAGACCCCCTCCAGAGCAGATCAGTCTCTGCCCTAAGACCCACATACCCCATTTTCCTTTGAGCCCCAGTTCCCATATTGGACTGCAAGCTTAGGGTAACCCTGCGGCCAGCCTGGCTCATGACTCTGAGCTACCTCCATGTCCCTTCTTTTCAGCATGTTCTATCCCTAGGCTTTCTGCCATCGTGGGCTTGACCAGGATGATTAGAGCTGCTTTCCCAGGGTCTTTGTGGGGTTGGAAATGGTGGAGGAACCAGAGCTGGATGGGAGGGAGAAGGGCAGGCTCGGTCTTCGAACTTGGCTGTGAGTCCAAGAATGTGAGCATCACAAGGAGCCAAGCATGTTCCCGGCTCTGGGCAGAAGCTGCTCCAAGAACAAGGAAGGACTAGGCTTCCCAGCCTCCCTCTCTGCTCACAACCCCAGGCATGTGTCTTTCTCTTGCCCCTGATCACATCTTTCCAGCTCTGTACTCCTGGGGTGTTTGAAACAGTCTGGGGCCCTCAAACTTTTTCATTCCTTTCCCTGGCCCCAAACTGTAATCATGGTCTGACTTCTTGCCTTGATGCATCCCCGAGCCAAACTGCATGCCTATACACATCCCACCCCCTTCATGCCCCACATCACTGTCTCCCCCCACAACACCACACACACACATCCACATCACCTGTCACGGTATGAGAAGAAAATGTGAAATACCATGGAAAGACCATAGGTTTTGCAGTCAGGCAAGCTTGGGGCTGAATTCCAACTCTGACATCTTCCAGCTCTGTGACCTGGGACAAGTTACTGAATGTTTCTCCATTTCTTTACTTGTAAAATGAGAATCTTGTCCATACAATGAAGGTGGTGTGAAGATTATACATTCTAACTCTAGGGAGATAAGATTGTATAATAGGTAAGAATAAAGGCTAAAGAATCACGCTGACCAGGATTCAAATTCCAGCTTTTATTAGTGGTGTGACCATAAGTGAATTTCTGAACTTACTAAGCCTTAGTTTCCCCATCTGTATCTGTCTTAGCATTGCTGTGAGTATTAAATGAAATGACACAAGCAAAGTGTTGGCCCATGATACATGCTTAATAAATGAGAGCAGTTGGTACTATTATCATAAAGGTAGTGGAGGATGTTTGGTAAATACCTTTTCTCCTTCTCTTTCCTAATTTCCTTAAACTCCTCATCCAAACCTCCCAGAAGAATGTCAGGATTCCCAAGAAGGGAAAGACAGAAATAAGGATGTACTTTTTCCTAGTTTAGGGTCAGAGGGAAAGAATAAGTCTAGTCCAGAAGAGATATATTGGGACTGGGTAAAGCACTCTCATGATTCTAGGGAGTAGCCACATTCATGAGGGACAGCAATTTGTCAGGTGTAATTTGCAGTCACCTGATAACTGAGAGGACACCCCAGGATGGCATCTGGCCTGGGCAGGGCTGATGTCTTCCTGGTGGTGCTAAAGAGCTGTGCCTAGGTGACTCCCACTTCTGCTCCCATCTGAATAGGCTTAGGCTGGTGGCATGATTCCCAGTTTAGGGTGGAGGAGCCCCTGAGTTAGGATTGTGAGGACCCTTCCATTTCCACCCCAGAAAGCTCACTTGGACACCCCCACCCTTTCCCTGCAGAGTGGTGAAGGAGGAGATCTCCGACGACAATGCCAAGCTGCCCTGCTTCAATGGCCGGGTGGTGTCTTGGGTAAGAAGCCCTCCTCAACCCTTCCTCCTCCTGCGTTCCTGCGGTGGGCTAGACAGAGGAAAAGCATTGCTAAGATTATAGCTGGTGGTTTTATACTTCAATATTGGACTCTCCCCTGAGTTTTCTACCTGAACTCTTTCTCACCCCAGATTCTGTAGCCTTGGTGAAAGATGGGGGGCTGGGGGGAGGTGGAATATGGAGAGAGGGAGGGACAGAAACACTCATCAGAGACACAAATGTCTCCGACGCCCTTTGAGGCACTTTGCCTCAGGTTCCAGCCAACCTCTGCCTTAGACCACTGACCCTTGTTCTCTGCCTCCATGCCACTTCAATAGCTCATGCCTCCCATCCTCCCCATCCACCAGCAGTGAGTCCATTCCTCATCTCAGCTGACCTTGCATAGTCCTGTCTCTTCTACCTCCATGTCCCCTGCTTCATTTTCCCCAAGTCTACATGCCCTGCCAGAAGCCAACCATCTGCTATTTCCCTGGTGCCCCCCGTACCACACTACCCACCCATTCTTTCCCCATCAGTTGGTGTCTGCTGAGGGCTCACACCCAGAGCCAGCTCCCTTCTGTGCTGACAACCCATCAGAACTGCCACCGCCCATGGAGCGCACGGGAGGCATTGGGGACTCCCGGCCCCCATCCTTCCAGTGAGTGGGGCCTGAGGGTGGAGCAGGCCCATGGGGGAGGGATGCATCAGCTCAGCCCAGGGCTGGGGGGAGGGAGCCCCCAGCCTGCCCCCTCTCCCACCAAGTCCTCTCTTCCCTGCAGCCCTCATGCTGGTGGAGGCAGCCAGGAGAACCTGGACAATGACACAGAGACAGACTCCTTGGTGTCTGCCCAGCGCGAGAGGCCACGCAGGAGGGATGGCCCAGAGCACAGTGCGTCTTCCCTGAACAGACACCTTCCCTCCCCACCCCCACCCACGCCTACCCCCACCGCTTCCATTCAGCTACCCGCTTCTCTGCCCTTTCCTGAGCTCTGGGTATGCCTGGCCCCAGTGCAGCCCCTAGCCCAGCCCTGTGTCCTCCCTTCCCTCCTGCATCGGCACTGTGAACCCAGCTGCCTCTGTTCCCTGCAGCAACCCGGCTAAATGGAACTGCAAAGGGGGAACGGCGGCGAGAGCCAGGGGGTTATGATAGCTCATCCACCCTTATGAGCAGCGAGTTAGAGACCACCAGCTTCTTTGATTCGGATGAGGATGACTCCACCAGCAGGTGGGGCTTTGGTTTCATTGGTACTATGGGGCAGGTGACCCCCGAGCAGCCCTGACCCCATCTCCCCCCAGGATGGTGGGACCCTGGGAGGGCTGTGGGCTTTGCATGGGGGACTTGGGCCCTGTGGTGCCTCTTGTGGGGCAGGGCTGGGCCAGCCTGGTGGGGAACGACTGTGGGCCCCCCAGGTTCAGCAGCTCCACAGAGCAGAGCAGCGCCTCACGCCTGATGAGAAGACATAAGCGGCGGCGGAGGAAGCAGAAGGTTTCGCGGATTGAGCGGGTACGGGGCCTGAGATGCCAGGGTTGGGTGGGGGCAGACTGTGCCCTGTCCAGGCAGATCCAGGGTGTGTGCTTCCTTAGACCTCCTCCTATGGGGCCAGCATTTGAGCCTTAGAGGGAAGGGGTTGCCGAGGGCTCGCCTGGAGGAGGACCTAGGTGGGAGCAGTGAGTTCTTGCCAGCCCTACATGCTGCTCAGGGCCTCTGTCTATTCCAGTCCTCGTCCTTCAGCAGCATCACGGACTCCACCATGTCACTCAACATCATCACAGTCACTCTCAACATGGGTGAGTCTGGTGAAACAACACTCTTGAGGGCCTACTATATGCCAGACACTGGGCAGACTTGAAGAGTTCAAAGAGGCACAAGATATGTTCCCTGACCCCGAGGAGGTTTCTCTCATAAACATAAACCAGTACATAAATTGATCATTTCAGTAGCTCGTGATCAGGGCTATGACAGAGACAAGCACAGAGAGCTGTGGAAGCAGAGGGATGGCATCGGGGAAGGCTTCCTGGAGGAAGTAATTTCTGATTCCTATCCCGTTTCCCTTTTTCAGCCGATGCTTGTTGCTCTCTGATTTCTGCCCTAGGTACTGTCTCTAGGAGATAGCTGGATGTAGTAAAAAGAGCCCCAACCTTAGAATTTAAGTCTGTGTTTGAATCCTGGCTTTGCCACTTAATGGCTTAGAAAAGTCACTGAAGCTTTTCGAACCTCAGTGGCCTGCTTTGTGAAATGGGACGAAGAGTCCCTGTGGCAGAGCTAGCAAGGCCTGAATGGAAGCATGCTTGACCATGCTGAACACAGGGCCTGATTCAGGTTCGATGAATGTTAGTTCCTCCCATCCCTTTCCACCCTTTTCTAATACGGAGCTCAGAATTTGGGTGGGAACCTTGTTCCTCTCTTAAGGTTGTATTACTCTCTGTAGAAAAGTACAACTTTCTGGGCATCTCCATTGTGGGCCAAAGCAATGAGCGTGGTGATGGAGGCATCTACATCGGCTCTATCATGAAGGGGGGTGCTGTGGCTGCAGATGGACGCATCGAGCCAGGAGATATGCTGTTACAGGTACCACTGCCCACCGGAGATGGTGGTGTGGATGGGGAGTAGGGAGATAATCCCTGCTCATTTAGAGGCCACTTCTTGGTAGGGGGAAGACCTGATCACCAACCTCAGCTTCCCTATCTACCTTCCCAACCCAGCTACTTATCCCACTTCTGGCCCTCTCTCCCAGGTAAACGAGATCAACTTTGAGAACATGAGTAATGACGATGCAGTCCGGGTACTGCGGGAGATTGTGCACAAACCGGGGTATGGATGGGATGGGACATTGGGAAGGAGGGGGCAGGCATTTCTGGCTGTTAGGCAAGGGGGTTGGTCTGGACTCCGTGCATCCTGCCCTCACTAGGGACACCCTTGCTTTCAGGCCCATCACCCTGACTGTAGCCAAGTGCTGGGACCCAAGTCCACGTGGTTGCTTCACACTGCCCAGGAGTAAGTGGCTGGGGGACTCAGCCCTAAAGCTGGTGCTTGGCACACGTGAACCCTGTCTCTCCTTCCTTCTGTGTTGCCCTGAACCCTCATACCTACCCTGTGGGGCCTGCCAGTGGGCAGCGTGGGCAGCCCCTGACTCTCATCCTCCCTGCAGGCGAGCCCATCCGGCCCATTGACCCTGCAGCCTGGGTCTCCCACACTGCAGCCATGACCGGCACCTTCCCTGCCTATGGCATGAGCCCCTCCCTGAGCACCATCACCTCCACCAGCTCCTCCATCACCAGCTCCATCCCTGACACAGAGCGTGAGTGTCCAAGCCTGCACCCGAGGCCCAGCAGACGAGGCCAGGTGGGAGGGACTGATGAAGGCCCACATGGAGACTCTTGCTTAAAAGTCAGAGGGGGCTGGAGAGGGGGCTGAGTTTATTCCAGCTACCTCACACTGCAGCTACCCAGAGTGGACACCCAACCCTCACAAAACAATGTTTGTCTCTGAACCTGTATTGAGCACCCCGCGAGCCTCAGTTTCCTCTAGTAAAATGGGACTAATGATACGCCCTCTACCAGGTTCCAGGGCGAGGGAGGGGGTTTTAACAAGAGGGTATAAGTGAAGCCTCGATCCCAATATGTGGCATAAAGTAAGCACTCAGCAAATGACTGCCATTTTTATTATAACACACATATTATACACTTTGCTAAGTACCTTCATTTATATTATTTAATTCTCTCTTCAAATACCCTTGCAAAATATGGGGCGCCTGGGTGGCTCAGTTGGTTAAGCGTTGGACTCTTGATCTCTGCTCAGGTCTTGATCTCAGGGTTGTGAGTTCAAGCCCTGTGTTGGGCTCCACATTGGGCATGGAGCCTACTTTAAAAAACAAACAAATCCTTGCAACATAAATATTAAAGTCCCTATTTTTACAGAGGAGGAAACTAAGTGTCCTATAAGTCAATAATGTGCCCACCATTGGTCCTTAGTTATTAGGTGATAGAGCTGCAGTGCAAACTCCTCTCCACCTAACTCTGTAGCCCCTTTCTGCCTCACCATTCTGCCTCCCACCCCCAGGCCTAGACGACTTCCACCTGTCCATCCACAGTGACATGGCCGCCATTGTCAAAGCCATGGCCTCCCCTGAATCTGGGCTGGAGGTCCGAGACCGCATGTGGCTCAAGATTACCATCCCCAACGCTTTCATCGGTGAGAGGGCCCCATGGTGGGATGAAGGGCGGGGTGGGGAGAGGTAGGGCAGGGCAGACTGGGGGCTGAAGATCTCCCTTAGGCCACTCCTTGGAGCGGGCACCAGCCCCAGCCTTGTGGCTTCTGTGAGGTCAGATGAGCCCAAGTCAGGTGGGCCTCCCAATCAAGTGGTGGCCTTGCCCCCAGGCTCGGATGTGGTGGACTGGCTATACCACAACGTGGAAGGCTTCACTGACCGGAGAGAGGCCCGCAAGTATGCCAGCAACCTGCTGAAAGCCGGCTTCATCCGCCACACTGTCAACAAGATCACCTTCTCTGAGCAGTGCTACTACATCTTCGGTGACCTCTGTGGCAGTATGTGCCTCCCCCACCTCCTTGCTCTGTCTCCTGGCTGGGAGTGGGGAGGGGCCCAGGGATGTGGCAGCAGACCCCAGGGAGCCCACATGAGGCGTGAGCAAGGCAGCCAAGGTGGGGGCCCAGCTTGAGGCCTGACACGGGCCTCCCTCTCTAGTAGAAGCAGATCCCAGTCGGGCCTTTTCACCTGCTCTGCGTCCCTGTCTTGGGGCTGGCATTTTCCAAGTGCCTCCTCTGTTTCTGGCACCGTGCTGGTTGTTTCTTTCTTTTTTTTTTTTTTTAAGATTTTGTTTATTTGACAGAGAGAGACACAGCGAGAGAAGGAACACAAGCAGGGGGAGTGGGACAGGGAGAAGCAGGCTTCCTGCGGAGCAGGGAGCCCAATGCGGGGCTCGATCCCAGGACCCTGGGATCATGACCTGAGCTGAAGGCAGATGCCCAGCGACTGAACCACCCAGGCGCCCTGTGCTGGTTGTTTCTAAGCATCATCTCACTCTCACTCAGTCCTCACAACCCCGCCTCCTCACCTTTGGGGAGATGGATCACTATCCCTATTTCAGCTGAGGAAACAGACTTAGAGAAGCTAAATAGTCCACTCATTCTCACAGTCAGACACAGAGGAGTTAGGCCTTGGGTCCAGGTCTTTCTGGCTCCAGAGTCCTTTTTCTTACTACCATTTGGAGCTGCCTAGGTGTGTGGTGTTGCAGAAACATTATCTTAGCAAGGTCAAAGATCCTACCGTTGGCCCCTGATCGCCCTCCCAGCACCAAGCAGGTTCCACCAAGGCAGGACCTGGGGCTGGCTTGAGGCCCCAAGTCCCCAGCCTCCTCAGACCCTTGAGGGTGGGCTGGGCCTTGGGATGAAACTGAAAAAAACTGTCAGGGCTGAAACTGAAAAAAACTGTCAGGGCCAGCTTGTAGAGGAGTCTGCAAGCTGCCCCAAGCTTGACTTGATCCAGAGAGAGTACAAAGTCAATGAGGCTTTTTAAGGAGGAAAGGTCTGCAGGGAACCCTCCCTTCTCCTCCTGAGCATGTAGACAGCCCTTGGGAAGAAAGGGGAGTCCTCAAAACAGGACAGCATTGCTCAGCCTGGGAGCAGAAGCCCACTCCCAGCAGCCGCCTCTGCCTCAGGGAGCCTTTTGTCATCCCAGTGGCACTTGCTGGCTGAAGTCCAAAAACTGACTTAAAATGCTTCAGGTTAGGTTCTAGGACTAGAAAGGCTGTTGTTGCAGAGCACAAGGTCGTGATGGAGGGTGCATAGGGCTTTGGAGTTGGACAGTTCTAAGTTCAAATCCTAGCTATGCCCTCACTGTGTGAACATGAGTTAAGTGACAGCCTCTCGTTGCCTCAACTTCTTGATCTGTAAGTTAGAGGTAATAGTAGAACCTATCTCAGAGCCTTTTAGAGGTTAAGACAGTGTGTATAATGCTTTTAGCACCATGTTTGGCCCACAGTACGTGCTTTAAAAAATTCTCCATTATTCATAAATTTAATTGATTCTAAGGTGAACATTTCTTTCACATTTTGATATCTCTGAAATTGGGGTGCATCTTATAATTAATGGCTTCTTAGACTCAATCCTGTGTGGTTATTATCATCATTAGAAGAAGTCAGTCCTGGCCCTGAACCTCCAGGGACCCCTAAAGCTTCTCAAGACAGCTGTGGTTTTTGCTCAAGACCTATTGTTCTATCTGTGGGGCCTCCTGGGTCTTCTACCCATTGGCCAAGACCCCCCAGAGGCCCAGCTCAGGGATATGCTGACAGACAGGTCTTTTTCTTCTCACTGGCCAAGATCTCAGCCTCAGCAGGCTCAAAGGAAAGAATTGGGAACCCCAATTCTTTGGGGGATCCCCAGGAGCCCACAGTCACTCCCCTCAGGACAACAGCTCGGAGGCTGAAATAGTCACCAGCTCTTGGGGCATGAGCCAAGGCAGCCCCCTGTTCCTCACCACCACCACCCCCATGCTAGCTGCAGGCCTTGACAGGTTGATGGCTTAGCTGGTAGACTCCACAGACAGCCTCCGCCCTCTCAGATCCCCCTTTCCTGACCTCTTCTTCCCTGGAAGGTTGGGCTGGCTTACTTAAGGAATTGGAACAAAGGGCTCCATCTGTATCTAACATGGCCCGTAGGGCAATTCCAGCTCTGTCAGAGCTCTGGGACCTGGTATGATGAGGTGTGAGCAAGGGGTGTCCCAGGCAGGTAACACTTCTGGTGGCCCCGTTCAAGTAGTTCCAACAGTGGTGGGGGCAGGCTTGCCCTTAAGGAGTGAACAATTTACTGTGGGAGCCAGAGTCATGAAACAAGTAATGTTAATACTGTGAAGAATGAGGCCTGGCTGGGAATGGGGTGGAGGGCACAGAGGAGGCATCTAAGTTGTTCTCTTTCTGAGCCCTTTCCACCTTCCCCAGCAGCACCAGGAAATCCATCTGGACCAAGAGCCTTCTGTATGGGGAGGCTCTGAAAGGCCTATGTTCGTTCTGGCCTATAATGGGTATTTTTTTTAGTCCTAGATGAAGGGAGAGGGCAAAATTTCACCTAAATTTCCCCAAACTGCTCCCTACTCTTTATTAATGACTCACCTGGAAAGATAAGAAGAAAGTAAGCAACTCCTAGCTTCTGCTCTGGCTACAATTTGGATTGACCTCAGGTGGGTCATTTAACCTCTCTGGACTTCACTTTCCTCATCTGGAAAAAATGTGACTAATGCCCTCTTCATAGGATGGTGGTAACATTTGCATGAGGTGAAGAGCTTTGTAGCGTGCCTAATGACTTGCAGGTTTGCAATACCTGTCTGCTATTTCAGCTTCCCACACTCCCCCCAAGTGAACAGAGGAGAACATTGCCCATTTAAGATTTGTGCTCCTTCTGCCAGTTTACTGAGGAAGGAGGAGAAACTGTCAAACCCTTGGAAGGGGGCCTCCCTGGGCCTGGGAGTTGGGTGTCAGGATTGGGCATTGAGCATCTGAAGTGGGGGCTTAGGGCCTTCCTGAGGAGGGTTTTCCTTGTGTGGTTTGTGTCTGCAGGGTCTCCCTCTCCATCATCTCAGGTAGGTGGCAGAGGGGGTCAGAAGAAGTGAGAGATCTCTGACCTGTGCCTCTGCCCATTTGGGGGATAAACTACCACTGCTGTTAGGTGTCCTCACAGATGTACCCACCTCACCTAGACCGGGGACCTCTCTCTCCTGACCTAGGGGTGTGGGGGCATGGGATAGACCCAGCTCATCTGGCTCTCCCCTCCACAGACATGGCCAACTTGTCCCTCCATGATCACGACGGTTCCAGTGGCGCCTCTGACCAGGACACGCTGGCCCCTTTGCCGCACCCAGGGGCTGCCCCTTGGCCCATGGCTTTCCCTTACCAGTACCCGCCGCCCCCACATCCCTACAACCCGCACCCAGGCTTCCCAGAGCTGGGGTACAGCTATGGTGGGGGCAGCGCCAGCAGTCAGCACAGTGAAGGTAAGGTGGAGGGGGGCGGTGGTGGGGGCACAGGCGAACCCCAAGCTGCTTCTGCAAGCCCTGAGCGTCACCCGCCCTGGGCCTGCCTGTCCCCTACAGGCAGCCGGAGCAGTGGCTCCAACCGTAGCGGCAGTGACCGGCGGAAGGAGAAGGACCCGAAGGCGGGGGACTCCAAGTCGGGCGGCAGCGGCAGCGAGTCGGACCACACAACCCGCAGCAGCCTGCGGGGGCCGCGGGAAAGGGCGCCCAGCGAGCGCTCGGGGCCTGCCGCCAGCGAGCATAGCCATCGCAGCCACCACTCCATGGCCGGCAGCCTGCGCAGCCACCACACGCACCCGAGCTACGGCCCCCCTGGCGTGCCCCCTCTCTACGGTCCCCCCATGCTGATGATGCCCCCGCCGCCCGCGGCCATGGGGCCCCCGGGAGCCCCCCCGGGCCGCGACCTGGCCTCTGTGCCCCCCGAACTGACAGCCAGCAGACAGTCCTTCCGCATGGCCATGGGAAACCCCAGTGAGTTCTTTGTGGATGTGATGTGAACAGGGCCCCTCCCCCACTACTTGCATCCCACTCCCGCACCCGGGCGGCTGCGTCCCTCTCTCCATCCGTCCGTCTTTTTTACTTTGTCTGGTACCTGAAAGGGAAATAAATTGAACTAAATTCAGGCGCGCTAACTGCTCGCTGGGCGCAGCGAGGGCGGGGTGCACCCACCGATCGCCACTGCGGCCCCTAACCTGCCACCGGCCCCAGCTTGCCCCTCTGTCCACTAACCGCTGAGGGCCTTCCCAGGATCCTTCATGTTACTGGGACCCGACTTGCTGGTGCTGCTCCTTATTCCCCACACACACTTCAGGAGTTGAACCCAGCGGTGCCTTTGAGGGCCTGCTCACCCCTTTATCCCCACCTTCCCCGCCCCCCACGGCACCCCCGCAGCAACCTTGCACCGTTCATTCCAGCTACATCAGCCCTCCATTAACTGCATCCCCTTGAGCATGTGTGCCAATCTCTTAACTTTTCCCCCACAGTACTGACACCAAAAAATACTTGCTTCAGCTGCCCCTCTTCCTAACTGCCCCTGCCCCGCGGTGGTGGGGGGGCTGCCTCAGTCCTGCACCCTAGAGCTGTAGTCACTTCCAATAACCATCCAAGCTATCTCAGCCTGTGCCTGCCTTTACTAGAAGCCCGAAGGGCCCCCTCAGTTGCCTGAGCTGCTAGTGGCTTCCAGGAAGCATATCTGCTCTACCCCTATATCTATATTCCCATGCCTGCCCTGTGTGCTGGTTCCTTCAGACCTCTAACCCTACTAACCACCAGGCTCATCTCACCTCGGCCTGAAACATTTCTTTTCTTTCTTTTTTCTTCCCTCAATTTTTCCTGGGCCTGGAGCAGCCAAGAATTACGGGCTGTTTGACTTTCTGTGAGCCCCCAGCAAGGGGAGGCCCAGCCTCCGAGGAGACCAGGAACTCTGCTTCAGCAGCCCCTCAGGGCTTCCCAAGGATGTTCAGCTCCCACACCCCCACTTCAACATGTTGAGTCACTAGGCTTTTGTGGAGGGCTCCAGCCTCTCAGCCATGTATGAGACTCTGTTCCCCTTTCCAGAGAGTGCCCCATCCCTATGTCTCCTCTCTCTCTCTGTTTCTCTCTCTCTCTCTCTCACACACATACACATACACACACGCACACATATACACACATGTACCTATGCAAGTTCACTTAAGCCTCAGGGCTGGTCCCTACCCAGAGGGCTGGATCTTCTCTCCCAGGTTGTAGGGCTGGTTCCCTGACTTCCCTCTCCCCTTCCTTATAGCCTCAAGCCTCCCACACATGTCCCTGTCGTCTTCCTACTGGATAAAGCTCATAAGCTGGGTCTCAGTTTAGGCTCAGCAGAGGACTCCCCAAGCAACTGGCAGGTTGTTCTCACCCTGCCTCTTACCCCACATGCCCTTCCCTGATTTCATAATTACCATGATGCCCCAGAGAAAGGTTGGGCAGGGGGACTTCTGGGACTCCTACTAAAGTGCCAGGTTTTATTTTTTTACCTTATTCTCCAGTTTAAGCAAATCATGACGTTCTCTTTAAACCTCTTCTATAAATTCTCCTGGCTTACCTAGGTGTCCATATTTTTAGGACTGGGGTGTCAAGATTAAGGATTAAGTCTTAAGCTCCAGGCTTTGGGGCAAACCAGGGTAGGGACATTTTGGCGTTCATTCATTTAACCAAGACTTCCTGGGGTTTTTGGTGACCAAGGGCTGTGTTGGAAGCATGACTCAGTCTTGCCTGCCTTCTAGGAGCTCTAGGTTTGCTCCCAACCCAGGCCATGGCTTTCTCTAGCCACCACTACAGAGCTGCCTCCTACACTTTTCCTTTCCTGACTCTGCCATGTTCAACTCTCTTGAGAATTCCTCCACTATTGCTCTTGCCTTCAGTGTTGGTGCTCCCAGTGTTCCATCTTTGGTTCACTTCTCTTTCCTCTATGTTTACTCCTCAAATGATGTCATCTATCCTGATGTCCTCAATTGACACTGATATGCTGGTGATTCTAAAACACATATCTCCAGCCACAATTTCCCTCCAAATTTTAGATCTGTATTACCACCCACTGGACATCACCATGGACATACCCATATGGACTCAACTCATTTCCCGCATCAAGTGTGTTCCTCCTGAATTCCAATTGTGGTTATTTTTATCACACTCTACATAGGCACACCAGCTAGTAACATTTATGGGCTTAAATTCCTCCCCATATCTTACTAGTCATTATATCATATCCATTCCACTCCAACGATCTTTCTTGAATATGGTCCTTTCTCTCCTCCCTGCCTCTACTCTAACTCACAGGAGCCTGGGATTTGGAGTCAGGTTGTTCTGGGTTTGAATCCCAGCTCTACTACTTTTTGGTTTCGTGATAAGAGAGTTATTTAATCTCTCTGAGCCTCAGTTCCCTTATATGTAAAATGACGATAATAATACCTACCTCACAGGGTTGTTGTGAGGATTTAAATTAGATAATGTACGAAAAGTGCCTAGCACAGTGCCTGGCACACAGTAGAATAGGTGCTCAATAAATGGTAGCTATTATTATTATTATTATTATTATTATTATTTACTCTAAATGGTAGGATATTACTGAAGATAAAGCTTTTGCAAAGGTAGCAGTGAAGCCTTGAGTGCTGGTTCAGGAATTAGAAATGCCTATATTCGGTCACTTAATGGATTCACACTGTGACCACCGTTTGAGGGAGACCAGATCTTCATCCTGCCATGTCCTGGCTTGTAGCAGGAGGATGCTGGGACAGTAGGGTTTGCAACCAGGTTTGCCCCTTTTTGTCCTTCCTCCCATGATGGGCTCAGCAGCAGTGAAGGCAGCAGGGCATCTCTCCCTACAGAAAGAGAAGAGCTAACAGATTTTCTTTAGGTCCTGCAAGAGGAAGTAGGCCTTTCATGTCTGAGGGTTTGCTGTCTCTTCTCAGCTTGGATGTGAAGATTAACTCTGTTCATCAGAGAGGGGATTTCAAATTCCATGTCCAGTTAAATTAAACTTGCCAACGGTTTTTTAAGCAACATATATGCTGTCACTAGAAGGGACACAGGTCCTGGGCTTGAGAGGTCACATACGTATGTATAGCTGGGATAGAACAGACATTGTTGAAAAGCTTTGGCTAGTTTCTTACAAGTATTTGCCTCCTTGCTCCCTGCCCTTTTACTTGGGTCTTGAACCCTGGGAAAAGGCTCATGTCTGAAACAAATATTTGATAAAAACTCTTGGGAGAATCAGAGGTGGTGTTAGAAAGCAGGAATTTCAGTACAAACACTTCTGCCAAGTCGTGTGTGTGTAAAGTGAGCACAGCCAGTCCTCGGACTCCGGAGACAGAAAAGGCCTACAGCAATCTCAGGCTTGACAGATGGGCTTCAACAAATGGCATTAATTCTCTGAGGCTCTCCTAAACACTGAAATAGGAACAGGATGGATTGCAGACTACAATTCCCAGAATGCTCAGTGGGGAAAGTGAAGTGAGTGGAGTGGCGTATGATGGGATGTGTATTTCGTGAAAGGGTGGATAAGGCCACGCCTATCCCTCCCCCAAGGCACGCCTTCCCAGCCGAAGGCATTCGGGTAGTTGTAGTTTTGCTAAACCTAGAAAGCTTAAAATTGTAAGCGAGAAGGTCGAGGGGCCTGACGGGATATGTAGTCGGCGCGATCGCTGGACGCGCACGCGCAACTGTGTTCGGGGCGGGGCCGCGGCACTGCAGTGAAAGCCGAGGCAGCGGACAAGCGAGCAGGGGGTGGGCGGACATCTTGGGATCTGGAGAGTGGCCGGGCGGGCCGAGCAGGGGGTCGCGGACACCAGGTAAGCTCGGGATCTGGCCAGGGGTGAGGGAGGACGCCTACCACGCTGCCCAGCTTTGCCCTTCCCTGCACTGCGCTACGCGGAAAGCTGCCCACACCCGGGACTGGCCTCAGCCTTCAGATCTGGAGGGAGCTGACGGCGGGGCGGGGGCGCCCGGGGCGCGGTTGCAGGACGGGCCAGGAGCGGCGCCCTCCACCTGACCCGTCCAGCGCCTCCCGTGAGAGGGAGACTTACTGGAATCCTCCCAGAGCGGGGACGCCGCGCGGCGCCCCCCTACCCGGGCCCCCGCCCGCCCCCCCCCCCCCCCGGCGCGCCCCCCCCCCCCCCCCCCCCGCTCCTTGGCGCCTCCTCTCAGCGCAAGGACAATTCCCCCATCTCCTAGGACAGTGACACCCCCTTGTGCCGCCTCCTTGGACTGTGACAAGCCTCCCACCCTGCGGTACCCCCTCCTCCCAGTTGAGTGACACCCCGCGGCTCTTCTTCCTCAGGCCTGTGACAGCCCCCGCACCCCCGTGGAGCCATATTTTTCCCGCGATGTCTTCCTCCCCAGGGCGAAAAGCCCACCACCCGCTCATGCCTCTACGCTTGAACCTCAAAGCAAGTTACGCAGCCCCAGCTTTCCCTTATTCACCACTGTCAGTCTCTCCCTACTGTTTTTTCCTCTTCAAAGCCTTACCTTTGCCACACTGGAAACTCCTTCCTCCAGATGTTCCCCCCAGCCCTGTTGCTGCTGCAGGCTCACCTGAAGTAGACCGCCTGGCTGTTTCTACCAGTCTTTCCCCTTAACTCAGTATTCCCTTCCTGCCCTGGGCCGCACCTTTGCTCATTGGTGCTCTGAGGTCCCTACCACTTGATACCTGTGAACTTGCTTCTTTGCTCAGGGCTCTATCTCCATTTTGCATTTCTTCTCCCAGCCTCTTTGGGACTGAAGGGTGAAATGTGTTCACCACCACCTTGAGAGACCTCTCACTGAGTTTGGGAGACCCTGATGGCCACAGTAATAGGCTCTATTTTCCAGTTTAGAAAAGTCTACTAAACTCCCTCTGCCCTGTGAAATTAATACCAGAGCTAATTCAGGAAATCTAGAACTAAATTAACCCTTTTTCTCCTTGCAAACAGTCTAAATTAATTTGACCCAAATAATTTGGATAATTCACATATTCCGCCCCTTGCTTGTAGGTACTCAGGCCAGAAATGAGTTATGTCATGGGTCTGGAATCATAGAATTTCAGCTGGATTGATCTCTTCATTTTATGAACTGTACCCTCACCCGCCACCCCCCACCCCCTTATTTTTATTGCCTTTGGGAGCTGAGAGGGATCCTCCCTTTTTGAAAGGGAGGTGGTTAAAAATAACTCATAAGCAGCTTGGGTCATTGAAGTGTAGTCTGCCAGGGCTGGGGCCTTTCTACTCTGCTCTTTTGCCTGCTTATCTGACTGCCTGGGATTGGTTGGAGCCACACTCCTGGGTTGGTGTCAGGGCCTAAGGCCTCCCTTCTCTCCTCCCCACGCCCTGCACACCCTTTCCTGGAATGTTTAGACTTCTGTGAATTAGAGAGCAGCAGGTTCAGGCCCTGCAGTCTTCTCAGAAGGGTAGTGGAGCCTGAGAGACTGGGTGCTCCTAAAGCTGTGCCTGGGGGCCCCAGACCTGAACAAAGTGGAGTAATTCCTACCGCCATTCCTGCAGCCGCAGGCAGGCCTTCACAGTGACTCACCGGCTACAGTCTGAGTGAGAGTCTGCACAGGAAGGGGCCAAAAAGGATCCGTGCTGAGCTCAGCACTGTGAAGAGGGGGAGGGGGCTACTCTCTGGGCTCAGCCCCAGAAAAGGGAGGGTCAAAATGGCCTTAGAATCCTGGGCCCAAGTCCCTCTCCATTTCTTTCTCCTTTCCAGTGTGGGATAAACAGGAACTGGAGCCTGGCTAAGGGGAGGGGCATGCCTGGGGAGGGCTTCAGGGTCACTTACTGGAGGGTTGAGTCAGGAAAAAAAGCCCAGCCAGTGACCTGCACAGCCCCACAGAGGATGTTGGCAGAGGTTCTCAGGCCTTCCCTTACCCTGCCTCCGCCTGTCCTAGGTCTGTTCTCAGAGCGATGGGCCTTGGAGACTGAGCTGCCGCCATGATTGGAGGCTTATTCATCTATAATCACAAGGGGGAGGTGCTCATCTCCCGGGTCTACCGAGATGACATCGGGTGAGTCCCCTGGCTGAGCCAGCTGTGCCCCCACCCTTCATCCCTCCTCCCCAGCATGTAGGACCAGGTCCGTTCCTACCAGAGACTTGACTTGGGCCACCCCCATCCCTTGCTGCATCCTAGAAGCTCAGCTAATACAGCCTGGTTCCCATTAGGTCTGTGCTATTGGCCTGGCAATAGGCGGGACCTGTGGAATGGTATGGCCCCCACAGTCTTAGGAACTCTTGCCCTTCCTGCCGTCTGCTTCCCTTAGTGACAGACCTACTTGCTGGAAATGAGTGCTTTTGCCCTGGCAGATTAATTCCTCCTCCTCTGAGGAGGGAGATCTTTCTCCAGGGGCTGAAGTTAGTGGCCAGGCTAGTGGTACTAGTCTGTCTAAGTCTTGCTCTCAGAAGCCCTTCTCATGGTGAGAGCCTTCACTGGATTCTCTTGAAAGCCTCTCCAGGCTGCCAAATCCTCTCCCACTCCCTTTCTCAGGAGGAGGCAGGCTGCTGACTCAGCTGTTTTCAGTTCCTTGGGGCCACTCCTAGAAGAGAGGTTGTGAGCAAGCCTGAGGCACTCTCCGGGTCACTGAGGGAAGGGCAGGGAGCCATGTGGCCCTTTCTGGCCTATCAGAGTAGACCTGGAAGAGCTCCTTGTTCTGGGTCCCTCAGACCTTAACAAGGAGGCACAGCCTGCCTTCTCATTCTGCCCCACCCTGCATGCCGCTGTTCTTTCCTGAGTGAGGAGACACATCCTAGCCTCAGCAGCTCTAATGAGATTAGGCTCCTCTGGTTCATGCTGCCCTGTTTTTCTTCCTTTAAGAGCTTAGGATAGATAGTTATAGAATGGGCCTGCTGCAGTGCCCTAGCTCCTTGGCTCCCAGCTCCCTGGCTAGTGGGCTGGCCTGGCCTTTGTGGCTGTTTGTCCATTGGCTGGTGGTGGGCATGCACTAGAGTTGTGGGAGTGCCTGGCTTGCCTGAACCTGGCTGGCTACACCCATCCGCACTCCCTCCTGCCCTGGATGGACCTGCTTAAGCCAGGGCACATACTGTCTTGCGTGCCTTGCTGTGCTTTCCCACCCCTTGCCTGTTGCTCGTCAGCTTCCACCTCATGGTGTCTGCTGCCCACCCCAGTGTGTTGTGTGTCTAATCCTCTCTCTCGTTGCTGTCACTCTCCTCTTCTTGCTGGCGTCATTTCTCTCATCCCATCTCATTGGCTGCCGTAGCAATAGGTAAGCAGCCTATCAAGCTGCCGCCCAGGCACAGGTGGGTGGGGGGCCCTGCCCCCCATCATTGTTTTCTTCATCTGTTTTCATTCCCTGAACTCGTCCTGGAATTGGATCCTGGACAGGAATGAATGGCCCAGCTCCATGGCCCCTTGGTGCATCTTCCTCAGTAGATTAGAGCCTTCTCCAAAGTCACGGTGGCTTTGTCTCAGTTCCAGAAGAGCCACGCCTCCCCACTGGTAGGATCACAAGTGGGAGAACTGAAGAAGAAGTAGGGTATCTTTCTCATTTGGACCTGGAGCTTAATGAGAAGTTAGAGAGGTGGCAGCTGGGAAATTGGGGCCAGGCCTGGGAGTCGGGAACATACCTCCTTAAGCCTGATGGACTTTACTTTATTAACACCACACCTGTCCTCCTGTCATTCCCACCTGACTTCCCTGTCTCTGGTGGCCTTCAGACACCAGCTCAGCTCCGGCCCTACTCCCATGCCTCTGCTGGGAGCCACAAGGGAACTGCCCCAGTGGTTTAGGCATTGGCTTCAGAGTACATGTCAGACTTAAGCAGTGAAAGGGGGAAAGGTTGTTAGCAGCTGTGGTTGATCCCCATGGAGTGAGGTTTGATGGGGTGCTGAGCAGCCCCTATGTACCTTTTCCCTCAGGAGGAATGCAGTGGATGCCTTTCGGGTCAATGTTATCCACGCCCGGCAGCAGGTTCGCAGCCCCGTCACCAACATCGCTCGCACCAGTTTCTTCCATGTTAAGCGGTCCAACATCTGGTTGGCAGCTGTCACCAAGCAGAATGTCAATGCTGCCATGGTCTTCGAATTCCTCTATAAGATGTGTGACGTAATGGCTGCCTACTTTGGCAAGATCAGCGAGGAGAACATCAAGAACAATTTTGTGCTCATATATGAGCTGCTGGATGGTGAGGCTGGCAGGGCAGTGGGCCCAGGGTGGGGATGGACCTGATGGGGCCTAGCCTGCAGGTAGGGGCACATGTGAGGTTCCCTCCAGTGTCCTGTGAACTTTCTTTCCTGACTGTCTGGTCTTTTGAGCCCTGAAAAGGCCAGTCTAAATTCAGCCCTAAAGGCTGCTCTGAAGTAGAACACAGAAATAGGCTAGCGAGTGGAGGTATGGGGAGATGGGGCGGAGGACCAAAAGATCTTTCAGGGGGCTAGGAACCTAACTGTGGGGCTTGGTAGCTGGGCCTCCTGCAGTTAAGCACATTTCCCTCTTACCTTTGTGGTTTGGGCCTTAGTTCACTGACTGTCCTTCCAGCTTTCTATCTCAACAGCTGCCTCAGAGCCTGAAGGAGGGTGAGATATTACCGACTGCTGGGGTTGCATTATCTCTGTTCCTCTGTAGGGTATGATTTAAGGGAACAGAGTCTTTCTCCCTTCCCAGTGTCTGTGTTCTAAGGACTCAGTGCTTCTTGATCTCTTACCCACTATCCATGAGATTCTTCTGATTTTCTCTGTGAAAAAAATCTGACATTTTAATTATGTTTTCTTATGAAGCACAAATCCCAGAGTAAATGCTACAGAGCTAGAGGACATTGCTGCAGATGATCCCATACTCTTCTAGGGCTGTGCTGGCCAGATAGGTCCAGACCAGGGGAGGGATTGGACTGAAGGAGCCTTCAGTTTTTTCCAGGGGCTGATGGTTCCCTTCCTTTTGCAGAGATCCTGGACTTTGGCTATCCACAGAATTCAGAGACAGGAGCACTGAAAACCTTCATCACTCAGCAGGGTATCAAGAGCCAGGTACTCAGTGGGCCAGCCACAGCAAGGGTGGGGCCCATCCTCATTGAGCCCCCCGGAGCCTTGTCCCAGCTGACTCAAGAGCCCGCCTTTGACAGGAAGTGCTGGCCTGAGCCCTCTACCATGATTGCGGGCCTATTTTGCTGTATGTGGCCCTCCACCCTAGGAGCAGCTGACTCAGCATCTCTGTTACTGGGAATACAGTTCAAGCAGTTTCCTTCTGCACTGGGGGAAGGAAGGGTGTGGGCTGCCCTGGAGGCCTGGTGTTCCTCAGGAGGAGAGAGCATGGGCCCTCCTCTAGGATCCAGGCCTTATAGCTGCCTTCTTCTTTTCTGCCTGCTGCTTCCCGTCTGTGCTCCCCTCCTGCTTCCTGTGGGCATCACATTGGCCCTTTGGCCTCCAGCATCAGGTAAGCTGTTCCCTCAGCTTCCACCTTTACAGCTTTGCTCCAGTTTTCTTCGGGCCCTGCCGCATGGAGCTCATGGGGAGGATGAATTACAGGGTGGGGACTAAAAGGGAGGGGGAATGAGTGGAGTGGGGATAGAGACAGGATCATTGAAGGTGAAGAGGAATGAGGCCATTAGTATTTTTCTCTGTCCCCCCATGTAGACAAAAGAAGAGCAATCCCAGATCACCAGCCAGGTGACCGGGCAGATTGGCTGGCGGCGGGAGGGCATCAAGTATCGCCGGAATGAGCTCTTCTTGGATGTGCTGGAGAGTGTGAACCTCCTCATGTCCCCCCAGGGTGAGAGCCCTCTCGTGATGAAGCTAGAGAGGCAGGATCAGGGCAGGATTCTCGTCCTAACTCCAATGTTCCCATGTATCTGTCTATCACCAGGGCAGGTGCTGAGCGCCCATGTGTCAGGCCGGGTGGTGATGAAGAGCTACCTGAGTGGCATGCCTGAGTGCAAGTTTGGGATGAATGACAAGATTGTCATTGAGAAGCAAGGCAAAGGCACAGCTGATGAAACAAGCAAGAGGTGCCTGAGCAGGGTTGCTGGTGGGAGAGGGTGGACCTTGGAGGGCTGAGCAGGGCTTGGGCTATCACAGGTTCCTTCAAGATACCATTTCTGCAGTAATGCAGACTTCCTCTTCCCGAGGGTGTGCTTGCCTGGTTGCCAGCTTTCTCCATTCTGGTAGCTTTCCATAGTCTGTAGCACAGGCCTTACCCAGGATGTGGCAGCCTTTGGGGGTGGGACAGCGTCCCAGCCAACTCTCTCCTGCCACACTCCTGTACCAACGAGGAGACCTTCTGCCCCTGCTCGCAGTGGGAAGCAATCAATTGCCATCGATGACTGCACCTTCCACCAGTGTGTGCGACTCAGCAAGTTTGACTCTGAACGCAGCATCAGCTTCATCCCACCAGATGGAGAGTTTGAGCTAATGAGGTGCCATTGGGGTGTGAGGAGGCAGGGGGTGCTGCTGGCCAAGAGAGATGGGGGAGAGGGAGGAGGACAGGCTCTCCTATGCCAACCTTGCTCCCCACCCCTAAAGGTATCGTACCACCAAGGACATCATCCTTCCTTTCCGGGTGATCCCACTAGTGCGAGAAGTGGGACGCACCAAGCTGGAGGTTAAGGTTGTCATCAAGTCCAATTTCAAGCCCTCATTACTGGCTCAGAAGATTGAGGTGAGAACAGGGAACTTGGGGAGGAGGAAGCACTGTCTCCAGGTATAAAGGCAGCTGATGTCAGGGCTTCACAGAGCGCCCTGACAGTTGTATCGCTTCTAGGTGAGGATCCCAACCCCACTGAATACAAGCGGGGTACAGGTGATCTGCATGAAGGGGAAGGCCAAGTACAAGGCCAGCGAGAACGCCATTGTGTGGAAGTGAGTCTCCTTCACGAGGCCACCGCAGGGCTCAAAATGCTTTGGTGTACCCTCTTTTTAAGTTTTACCTTCATTGTCTTGAGAGATAGAGAGTGTGTGTGTTGTGGGTGGGGGGAGGGTACCTGTCTTTTTCTCCAGGAACCTCTGCTTGTGCTCTCACTCCTGTACCTCTGTGTGAGTGTGCACATGCCTGCACTTGGGTGCATGCATGCATTTATTTATCAAAATGTTTCCATGTTTTCCCTGTTTGCCCTTGTAATATTTCTGTGAAATAGAAAGCAGGGGATAGCATGCCTGTGTATCTAAGCTGAAACTGCAGCCAACAGTGCTAAAGGAATAGCATACCCAAAGTTCCCTAGCAAGTGGTTCTCAGGTTCTTCCCCATACTTTTTGTCCTAGCACCTCCCACAAGCTCTTCAGTTCCCTTCCCCCGACCCCTCCAAAAAGGCACCCTCCACCTTGAAACTCCTCCAGGCTATCAGGGGCACTTCCTGCTTATTGCCCCTCTCTTCCCAGGATCAAGCGCATGGCAGGCATGAAGGAATCGCAAATCAGCGCAGAGATTGAACTTCTGCCCACCAATGACAAGAAGAAATGGGCTCGACCCCCCATTTCCATGAACTTTGAGGTACGGCAAAGGAGGGGCCTAGAGCCATGGCAGGGTGTGCTAAGAAAGATCTTAGGATTGTTCAGGTCAATTTCTGTACCTTGCTACCTGCATATGAGACCTAGAGAGGGGAAATGACTTTTAATTCATAGACCCATTCCTTCCCCCTTCAGGCCTCTTACTAGAAATTGCTATTCACACTGACAAATATCTTTGACTTCTAAAGCTGTCATAAAACAATTTTTTGGAAAAATTTAGATTGCTTGAATGCCAAGTAAGACACAAAGTTTATTTACAGACAGGAGAATGGGCTGACTTTGCTTTGTGCATGTTAGACATATAATTTTCTCCACCTTATTTTTTAAGCCCATAATATTGAGCAGGATAAGTGTGTTCTACAGTGGGTCTTTGGTTGTTGCCTCCTGCTGATTAAAGGAATTGATTCAGGTTATCACAGGCAAGGCCTGACTTCAAACCCAAGTGATTATATTAGTTACTCTTGGATATGCTCTCTTCTTTAGTAACCTCTTAAGAAGACTCTTCTTAAGCTTCCCCCAGCTTCTTTCAGGACCCCAAGCATTCAAACACCTGTAGTAGAGAGAGATGAAGTAGGTCAGGGCTACAGAACTTCCCAGAGGAGAGCAGCTGTGAGAGGAAGACCACATTCCTAACTGGAGCTGTCCTTTGCCCAGGTGCCATTCGCACCCTCTGGCCTCAAGGTGCGCTACTTGAAGGTGTTTGAACCGAAGCTGAACTACAGCGACCACGATGTCATCAAATGGGTGCGCTACATTGGCCGCAGCGGCATTTATGAGACCCGCTGCTAGCTGCCTAGTAGCAGCTAGCCTGTCTCCCCACCCGCCCTTTTCCACAGGTCTGGGTGCCCTGGGCCACCACACTTCAGTGTCTCCTCCCTCCTGCTTTGCTGCCTTCCCTTTGCACCAGCCCCTGAGTCTAGGTCTGGACCAACCACATTGCGAGCGGGACAGGTGGAGCAGTCCCCGGGCTCCCTGGGCAGGGTGGTTTCTGGGGCTCCTACTTCACCATCCATCTGTCTGCCCTGGCCCAATGCCAGGCTCTGTGTTCTGTGACCAAAGCCAGGTGGGCTCCCTCTCCTCCCCTCCCCTGTGGCCACATCTCTCTGGAGTGGGAGGGTTGGCTGCCCCTCACCTCGGAGCTCCCCCAAAGGCCAGTAACGGATCCCCAGCCCTCAATCCCTACTCTGCTTTGGGATAGTGTGAGCTTCATTTTGTACACGTGTGACTTTGTCCAGTTATAAACCCAATAAACTCTGTAGAGCGGAGTTGCTAAGTGTTAATGCGGGAGCTCGATGGGGAGGGGGACTGTTGGAATTGCTCTTCCCAAATCTCACGCTGCCTGCTATGAGTAGAATTTTACATTCTGAACTCTCTTAAGACTCTTATCTTGTGTCGATTGTTAGGCCCTTCATGGTTATCCAAGCCCTTATCCTGACTGGTGTTACCCCAGGTCTCCTGTCTCCCCAAAACACAACCTCAAGGGCAAGCAGCTCCACCTGGTCCCAGTCCCCTGAGGGTAGAGATTCTTTCCCTAATTCACTTTCAGCTTTAGGCAGGTATTCTGTAATTAGCAGAGATTAAGCAAGTTTTACATTTGGATTTTCCCACCATCCTGAGAAACTGACATCTCAATTCTGTCCTCTTCCCAATTACCCAGGCTTCCCAAACATTGGTGAGTGGGTGATAAAAGGGATTCTCTTTTCTGTAACTTCCTCTCTCCAAAGAATCTTGTGATGAGCTTGTCCTTGAGGGGAGTATTCCATACCCTGCTGGTGTATTGGAGCAGATAAAAGCAAATTTGCCCTCACCATCTTTCCCTTGTTTGGCTTCAGCCGTTTTAAACCTAGAAAATCTATTAGAGAAAATTTCAAATATAAACAGAAGTATCGAGATATAATGAACCTTCGTGTCCTATCATTCAACTTTAACAATTATCAGCTTATAGCCAGTTCCTTAGTATCTCATGATTTGTGTTCACACGTAATCCAAGAGTCCTGTGGAATTTTTTACAACTTGTGTCTGGATCTAAACAAGGTCCACTGTGGTCAATGAATGCTATTTATTTATCTATTTATTTATTTATTTATTTGAGAGGGGCCAGGGGAGGGGGAAAGGGGCAGAAGGAGAGGGAGAGAATCGTAATCAGGCTCCTCACCCAGCATAGAGCGCAATGCAGGACTCAATCTCATGACCCTGAGATCACCACCTGAGATGAAATCAAGAGTCCAGTACTTAACCAACTGAGCCACCCAGGTGCCCCTCACTTTTTAAATCCTATAAACCATAGGTTCTCTCTCAGCTCTTGCAATGTTGTTGAAGAAGCCATCGTTTGTAGTTTCCCCATCAATTCCTCTTCCAGGGGCACTTAACCAGGACGCTTAACGAAGCGTCTGCCTTTGGCCCAGGTCATGATCCCAGGGTCCTGAGATGGAGCCCCACATCGCATCCGGCTCCCTGGTCGTCGGGAAGCCTGCTTCTCCCTCTCCTACTCGCCCTGCTTGTGTTCCCTCTCTCTATCAAATAAATATTTTTAAAAATTCCTCTTCCATCTATTGCCTATAAAGTGGTTGTTAGATCTAGTAGCTTAGCTTTTTAAACTTTTTTTTAAAGTTTTATTTAAGTAATTTCTACACCCAAGGAGGGGCCAAACTCGGGACCCTGAGATCAAGAGTTGCATGCTCCTCTGAGCCAGTCAGGTGCCCCAAGCTTTTTAAACTTTAAATAGTTGGATTGATCTTTCTAGATGGCAAAAGGATAATGGATCTTAGGTGAAAATCTTAAGGTTGGAAGAATATTCATGTTAAATGTAAAGCAGTAGCATCATTTGGGGGGAAAATTCCTAACTTCTAGAGGGAATCAGTGAAAGTAGCTTTATACACTCATTTACTGAGCTTCCTGGTGCAGAGAAGCCTGTTTTGGGTGTGTAGGTGGGGAATAAATACTGATGAATTTGCACTGGCCGATCTCGTTTTCTTGCTCTTTGGCGGTTAAGTGAGCTTGTGCCTTGGGGTGATGTTTGGACTGAGTGAGCACAATTTGCACAGGTCCGCTGACCTGTCAGAGGCGAGAGAACTGAGGCTGGCCGCCCGGCTAATACAAGCCCGTAGGCCCTGGGGACCAGAACAAAACCCGTGGGCCGCCCAGAACTGTGCAGGAGGCTTCTGAGAGGCCAGGGACCAACCATGAGTCAGCAGAGCTCTCGGTGGCCTCCAAAATGGACCCCGCTGGGCGCGCTGAGATAGGCGCGCCTCAAGGGAACGCAGAGATCTAGCGAGGCCCGTGTGCTTTATCAACCCCCTGTCTCTTGGGAGGTTCCCCCCCGCGGGACCACGGCCGTCTCGCGCCCTGATGAACCGCGAGCTCCCATGCACCCCGCCGCCGCCGCCGCCTTTCGGAGCGCCACCTCCCAGAAGGCAGCGAGAATCGCACATGTGGCTAGTTTTTCAGCGGAAACGGCGTTGCGCAAGCGCAGAGACAGCAGCTCGAGCGTAGGCTCTGAGCGGCGCTTGCGCACGGTTCCTCCAGCCCCGTTCACCCGGTCCACCGGGTTCCGGGCACTCCGCGCCTTTCTTACATCACCACTACGCATGCGCCTTGGAAGGAGGGGCGAGCTTTTGGGAGACCGGCAGGAGGCGCGTCTTGGCTGCCGCCTAACGGCGCCTGCGCGGACGGGAGCCCGACTGGAACATGGCGACTTGCGCTGAGATCCTGCGGAGCGAGTTCCCCGAAATTGACGGACAGGTCTTCGACTACGTGACGGGTGAGCCGAACCGAATCTGCGCGCTGGGGAGGCCAAAATGGAAGTCATTGGGAGAAAGACTAAGGGAGGGCAGTGCCGGGACCGCTGCTAGGCCTCTCCTCTGCGTGACCTCTTGTCCCGAGGGCAGGTTAGGTCTGGAGCCCGGAGTGGGGCCGTGTTTCGGGGACTAAAACGGCTTGTGTGTCTACCCTGCCCGGTATCTTCCTCGACCTGCCACGCCCGGCCCAGGCGTCTTGCACAGCGGCAGCGCGGACTTCGAGTCTGTGGATGACCTGGTGGAAGCGGTGGGGGAACTGTTGCAGGAGGTGTCCGGGGACAGCAAGGATGACGCGGGCATCAGGGCTGTGTGCCAGCGCATGTACAACACTCTGCGCCTGTACGTGCCAGGGTAGGGGGATTCGTGGGGGCGATGGGAGGGCGGACGGTAAGGAGACAAGACGTAAGGGAAGAAGGTCTGATGGCTGTAGAGCTTTTTATTCAATTCTTAACTCTGCGCTTTCTGTTCCTACCCTAAAGGGATGAGCCACAGACCCAGGGAAACAGCCAGGTGCTGCTAGACGCCCCCATCCAGTTGTCAAAGATAACAGAAAACTACGGTGAGAGTGAGGGAAGATTGAACTAGCTGCCCTCTGCCCTTGTCTCAGCCTCCCCCCCCCCCCCCCCCAGCCAGCCTTCCCCTGGAGCCCAGGACTCCTGGTACCCCTTTCCAACAGAACAAGGATGTAGAAGCTAGTTGATGTCTTTACTGAGGGCAAAAGAAGCCATTGATGAAGGGAGTAGGGTTGGAGAGTTTTCCAAGCTCTTAGGTAGGGTAGGAAGCTTATGGGCCTTGGGGCTGGACACTTAGGTTTACTTACCAATTTTGTGACTTTCTAATCAACTGCATGAGCTTGTAGGAGTTGCTTATCTGCCTCAGTCTCTATTCTTAATCTGGGAAGTGGTTTTTTTTGTTTGTTTTTGGTTCAAATATGGGGAGGATGATAGCTATTTCTGGGATTGTAAGGCTTTCCTTTAAATGTCTATGTCTGTGTCTGGTTCATACTAGTTACTCAAAATGTTAGTTTCCCTTCCCTCAGGGAGAAGGTGACTGCTTTTCTTATCGCTTACAGACTGTGGCACCAAACTTCCAGGACTGCTAAAGAGGGAACAGTCCTCGGTGAGGAGGAGGAAGAAAGGGAGGGGTCTGTGTCTGTGGTTGGGGTGGAAGTTGACTATCTTTAAATATTGGAGGATTTTTCCGGGGGTTTCTGATTATGTCTTTTGCTGAAAGCAGGGTAACTTAAGATGTTCTTTCTGGGGCTCCTTTCTGAGCCTGCAACCTAGGCTGAAATGGTTGTGTTTGGACCTTTAGACAGTGAATGCAAAGAAGCTAGAGAAGGCTGAGGCTCGACTGAAGGCAAAGCAGGAGAAGCGCTCAGAGAAGGACACACTCAAGACCAGCACTCCTCTGTGAGTTTAGCAAGAAGGGCTGAGAAGAGAATAGAGCAGTCTCTATTGGGATGGAAGGGTGGCTGGGAATGCTAAAAACCATTCATTTCTCCCTTTGAAAGGGTCTTGGAAGAGGCATCAGCCAGCCAGGCAGGCAGCAGAAAGGAGAGTCGGTTGGAATCATCTGGCAAGAACAAATCATATGATGTGCGAATTGAGAACTTTGATGTGTCTTTTGGCGATAGGTGAGGTAGTGGCAGTCTGGAGGGGTTACGTTTTTCTTTTTCCAATTAAAGGAGAATTTGGATAGATGAAATGGGGCTTAAAATAACATTAGGTTTTTTGAGGTTCAATTCGCTGTATACCTGTCTCTGGAGCAGCACCCTTTGTCTTCTTCCTACTACCCCTGCAGGGTACTACTGGCTGGAGCAGATGTGAACCTGGCATGGGGCCGCCGCTATGGGCTGGTGGGTCGAAATGGGCTGGGGAAGACGACACTCCTGAAGATGTTGGCCACTCGGAGCCTGCGAGTTCCAGCCCACATTTCCCTGCTGCACGTGGAGCAGGAGGTTGCTGGAGATGACACCCCTGCCCTGCAGAGTGTGCTAGAGAGTGACACCATGAGAGAGGACCTTCTGCAGAGGGAGCGGAAGCTCAGTGCCCAGATTGCCAGTGGCAGGTAAGGGCTCTAGGTGGGGAATAACCAGCAGCCGCGGTTCTTCAGAGAGTGCCTGTCGTACTGCCACAATCCACAACTTGCACGCTCATCCTAGTGAGCAGCAGAGCTTAGATCCTGGCGCTGTGGAGCTGTAAAGCCCTGTTCCTTCCACAGTGCCCACTGGCCTCCCTGACTTGAGCAGGTGCTTCCTGTAGTTCATTCCTGTCCTGACAACAAGGCAGTCAGTGGCCTGCTCTCCAACTGCGTAGAGTCCAGGGCATTCTCCCTAGACTGCCCCCAGTCAGGCTGAGCGCTCTTCCTCCATTCCCACTCCAGGGCTGAGGGCTCAGAAGCTGCACAGTTGGCGGAAATATATGCCAAACTGGAGGAGATTGAGGCTGACAAGGCACCTGCCAGGTATTTAAAATTCCCCTTCCCTCCTTCAGATTTCACCTTTCCCTTCTGTTATCTGTTTCAACCAAGTTCTTCCATTTCTTCATTTCTAGGGCATCAGTCATTCTTGCTGGGCTTGGTTTTACCCCTAAAATGCAGCAGCAGCCCACCCGGTGAGTGGCCCTTGCCATTCTTGGCTGTGAACACTGTTGGCTTTGCCTCTGCCTATTCTGGTGAACACCTACCCCTGATGTGATCTCCGTTTCTTTAGGGAGTTCTCAGGTGGCTGGAGGATGAGGCTGGCCCTGGCCCGGGCTCTGTTTGCTAGGTGAGTCTCCTGGGTCTGTGTATGGATACTGTGGAGGATGGGCCTTGGTTTGTGGGAAGTCATGAGCTGCTGACCTAAAACCTCAAGGCTTACATTCTTCTTTTCTATAGGCCAGATCTTCTGCTGCTAGATGGTGAGTTTGAAAGGGGGCACCCTGACTTTGGGGTGGGGAAGGATAGCAACATCCAGGTTCTATAGCACTTTAATCCCAAATGTATCCTCCCCCACTTTTCCAGAACCCACAAACATGCTGGATGTAAGGGCCATCCTGTGGCTGGAGAATTACCTGCAAGTGAGTGCCTATAGGTGTTAGAGTAGGTCTGGGGAAGGTCTGCCTCTAAGACACCTGGGGGGCTGGAAGCTGACTGCTCTCCCAAACTGGGCCTGCCATCCTGTGACCCCTCAGACATGGCCCTCTACAATCCTGGTCGTCTCCCACGACCGCAACTTCCTGAATGCCATAGCCACAGACATCATCCACCTGCACAGCCAGCGACTAGACGGCTACCGGGGGGACTTCGAGACCTTCATCAAGAGCAAGCAGGAGCGGCTGCTCAACCAGCAGCGGGAGTATGAGGCACAGCAGCAGTACCGCCAGCATATCCAGGTGTGGGGCAGGCTGGGGGCCCGTCCCGTGGGCATCGGAGGTGGCCAGGGTGAGGGAGCCTGACCAGTGCCGACGCCGTCTGCCCGCAGGTTTTCATTGACCGATTCCGCTACAATGCCAACAGAGCCTCTCAAGTGCAGAGTAAACTTAAGATGCTGGAGAAGCTGTGAGTACAGTGCCCTTGACCGGGCCCTGACTCCCAGTCTCTTAATTTCTTCCCTCACTTTGCGGACCACCCCTTACCTTCCCATGCTAGATCTCCCCTTTTCTAGAAACCAGCTTTAGTTTCCTCTCCAACAGGAAAGCAGAGCATTTTACACTGCTGTTAGTCTTGCTGCCCACAGGCCTACGCAACCACTAATTTACTTTCTCTAATCTATTTGCTTATTCTGGACGTTTCATATAAATGGAACCCTATAACATGTGATGTTTTGGGCCTGGCTTATTTCACCTAGCATAACGTTTTCGAGGTTCTTTCATGCCGTAGCACGTATCAGTACTTCCTTTTTATGGTCAGATAGTATTTCATTGTAAGGATATACAGCATTTTGTCCATTGCTTCGTCAGTCAAGAGATATTGGAAGTTCCTTTTTTTTTGGCTTTTATGAATAACAGTGCTATGAACATTTATGTACAAGTTTTCATATGGACATATGTTTTCTATTCTCTGGGGTATATACCTCGGAGTGGAATTGCTGGGTTACAAGATAATTAATTCTATGTTTAACATTTTGAGGAACTGCCAAACTGTTCTCTAGAGCAGCCATACCGTTTTATATTTCTACCAGCAATATACGAGGGTTCCAATTTCTCTGCATTCTTGCCAACACTTATTATCTGTCTTTTTAATTTTAGCCAGCCTAGTGGGCGTGAGTGATATTTCACGGTGGTTTTGATTTGCGTTTCTTTAATGACTAATGATGTTGAACATTGGGGGCTTAATCTTAAAGCAACCTTCCTAGAGGTGCTGGTTGGAGGAGGGCAGGGAGGCGAGCCTAAAATCAAAGGCTTAGGTTTTTGTGACATTGAAATATTTATCACGGTATCTTAACTGGTAGGCCGAAAACCTACAAAAAGGATAACCCTATTTTTTCAGCATACAGTGAACTAGAAGAAGGTATTCTAAAATAAGAATGTAGTTTGGATGGTGGGAGTACAAGCCTTCTCTAAGTTTTCTCTGAATGTATACTACTTGTATAATAAGAACAAACAAAGTTAGTTTTAAAGCCATAAATTTAGGGGCGCCTGGGTGGCTCATTCGTTAAGCATCTGCCTTCGGCTCAGGTCATGGTCCCAGGGTCCTGGGATTGAGCCCCACATCCGGCTCCCTGCTCGGTGGGAAGCCTGCTTCTCCCTCTCCCTCTGCTGCTCCCCCTGCTTGTGTTCCCTCTCTCGTTGTCTCTCTCTCTATCAAATAAATAAATAAAATCTTTAAAAATAATAAAATAAATAAAGCCATAAATTTAGTCTGCCCCCTCTCTCCTCAGGCCAGAGCTGAAACCTGTGGACAAGGAGTTGGAGGTGGTGATGAAGTGAGTGCTGGGCCGAGAGGTTGGTGGGGAGCTCGTGTTTCTGGCTGCTCCCATGTTCCTCACCACCACCTCCTGCAGGTTCCCTGATGGATTTGAGAAGTTCTCACCGCCAATTCTGCAACTAGATGAGGTGGATTTCTACTATGATCCTAAGCACGTCATCTTCAGCCGTCTCTCCGTCTCTGCTGATCTCGAGTCCCGCATTTGTGTGGTATGGTTGCTGTTTCTCTGTTTCGTGAGCTGGGACTCTCCCATCCCAGCACGTGGTGTGGCTTGGCCCAGATCCTCAGCTGCAAAGGGAAGTGGTGTGCAGGAGCAGGAGTTGGCCTGGGCCAAGGACTTTGCTCTACTTCCCTGCAGAGATAGAAAACCTGTTTGGTGGTATTTTATGAATATGTAGGGCAAGACTTTATCTTCCGAGTCTCAGATCTGAGTTTTCTCAAACCACGGAATAGGGAGAAATCAGGGTCAGATTTCAGGTCTTGAGTCTGCCGATTGCTAGCTTGGTCACTAAGTGGAGATAGCAGCTACCACTCGGTTACTGGGAGGATTCAGTTCCCTGCACTTAGTAGGTATTTAGCTGTCAATTCCCTTTACATTTTTACTAGTTCCTTCATTTTTATGTCTAGTTTCTTAACATTTTTTTTAGTTGTTGAAGGAGTCATTGGTCAGAGCCAGTTCTTCCCTCCTTTGCTTCTGTGTTCTGCACATGTCCGCTCTTCAGCATTCTCATGGTTCTTTGGACAGGTTGGGGAGAACGGGGCTGGGAAGTCGACCATGCTGAAGCTGCTTATGGGGGACCTGGCACCTGTTCGGGGCATCAGACATGCTCACAGGTAAAGCCCCCGGTCCCCAACGACTGTGTAGCTACACTCCTCTATGGGCATCGCCTCCCACCCCATCTTTCCCCCTCTCTTTCTGCCTGTAGGAATCTGAAGATCGGCTACTTCAGCCAGCACCACGTGGAGCAGCTGGACCTGAGTGTCAGTGCTGTGGAACTGCTGGCCCGCAAGTTTCCCGGTACCGTAGGGATTTGGGTCGAGAAAAGAGGTGACCCCTACAGCTAGGCCTACCTTGGGGTGGGGTGCTGAGCAGCGAGCCCTGAGTCTAGGGATAAGGACATGGGCACTTGGAGGTAAGGCTGAGGGGAGGGTGAAGGGAGGGAGTCGGGTCAAGAAGCCACTTGATGGGGTGAGGCCTGTTCCAGGGCGGCCTGAGGAGGAGTACCGTCACCAGCTGGGCCGGTATGGCGTCTCTGGAGAACTGGCCGTGCGCCCTGTTGCCAGCTTGTCTGGAGGCCAGAAGAGCCGGGTAGCCTTTGCTCAGATGACCATGCCCTGGTGAGTTCTTGCCTTCTCCTCTCCCCATCTTGCCTAGTAGGAAATGTTTGTCTTGTCTTCGTATCAGGGGAGTTCATTTTCTCCCAACCCCCATAACTGCCTGCCTCCCTGGGTACTGCCTTCCAGCCCCAACTTCTACATTCTGGATGAACCCACAAACCACCTGGATATGGAGACGATTGAGGCTCTGGGCTGTGCTCTCAACAATTTCAGGGTGAGTGTGCCTTCAGGCTGCCCACTCCTCCCCAAGCCTCAGCACCCCTGAGGCCCCCCCCAACCTGAGTGCCTCCCGCTCTCCTCTCTTTCAGGGCGGTGTGATTTTGGTGTCCCACGATGAGCGCTTCATCCGGTTGGTGTGCCGGGAGTTGTGGGTGTGCGAAGGCGGCGGCGTCACCCGGGTCGAGGGCGGGTTTGACCAGTACCGCGCCCTTCTCCAGGACCAGTTCCGCCGTGAGGGCTTCCTCTAGGGCCACAGGCTGAGGACTGTGCCCAGGACGTGGACTGGTCTCTCAGACCCCTGGGCCACCATGTAGGCAACCATCTCCAGGCCACGGACTTCCCCCGACTTTGGGGACAGCCTTATCTCCAAATCTCCTTTTGACTGGAGCATCCTCTGCACAACCCAGGGAGCCGCATCTAAATGTCTGTGAGGACTGGTCTTCAAGGGAAGGGGTGGGAGGTGCCCTCTGGCTATAGATCCCCCCACTGCCCTGGCTCTGACTGGGCCCCAAGTGGCTGCTGTGTAAATTAAATCTCCCCCTGCATCTCCCTGGCCTCCTCTCTGCTGCTCCCTGGCAGGACTGCAGTACTTGTCCACTGTTAGGGGGTGTGGGCTCTGTGGTTTGGGGCTTTTGTTACACTGTTATCAGTCATACAGATGAAGCCGTGGCAGAAGGAGTCTCTGGAAGGAGACGTCATTAAAGCCGCTGGACCTCAGAGGTCACCTGCCTGACTTCAGGTGGGCCGAAGGGCAGCGTAGTACATCACTGGGGTGCTGTTCCCCATAGCCCAGGCTCAGCCTTAGCTGAAGGGGGCTTGGGTTCTGCTGCCTCAGCCCCACTGCTTGTGGGAGTGAACTAATGCTGTAAGCTGGTCTCCAACATGGTTTGTCAACTGCTTAGTCCAGTGGTCTCTGACTTAGGCTCACCCTGCTTCTCTGATCTAGACCCTCAGATGGAGCTGAAGAGAAACCAAGAAACTATCTTTGTCCCCATTTTGCTTGGGTGGTTTCATGTTCTTTATTTTCCCTCGAACCACATAGGTAGGGGCCTGGGAAGTAGGGAATTGAGAATGGGGTCGAGTGGGAAGAAACAGCACTTTGTTTTCAAATGAGGCGATCTCGGGGAGGAGATGTTTAACAGAGGTTGTATGGCTTATAAAATTGTTTCTTGAGGACTCAGCTGCTATATGTAATTGTAGGAGGCACTAAAATAGGAACCTTGCGTTTCTGAAAGATAACGGAGAAACCAGAGTCTGCAGAAGGAACTGGCTGGCCTCATGGAGAATTGTAGTCACAGAGCTCAACCTAGGATTCTTAGCCCCTGAGGCTATCGTGGTGTGTAGGTAGCTGGGGGAAAGAACCTGTTTTGGAGGAAAGGAGAATAAAGACAGGAAGGCTCTGTTAACTACAGAGCAGGTGCTGATGGACACAGGAAGCTGGCCAAAGGGCCACTCGTAGGCCAGCCTCCTCAACCTCCCTCCCTCTCCCATGTCTGTGGCCATGCGCACCCTCAAAATCCTGAGAGCCTTCTCACAGCCCCCACCAAACTCCCAACCTCAGGCCTGCAGGTGGGCCAGTCGGGGGCCATCTGGGGTGGGCTCCGTGCCTGCCTGTTTGCCAGGCTCTCAGCCCTTTCACCCCTCAGTAACTTGTGAGTCCCTGTAGGAGTCTTCAACTCCTCAGTCAGTAAAAATGCAGTGGAAGGGTTCTGTGACACAGAGTCTGCTTCTTTGGAGGTGGCTTTGTGTACAGAGAGCACAGGCATTGGAGCTGGGCCTGAGATCAAGTCCCAGCAACATCACTAGTCATAGAGGGAACCACGAGCATTAGCTGGGTAACCACAGCAAATTGCTGAACCTTTTTGAACACCTGCCTCCTTGGTTTTTCTTTATAGGATTGTTGTGAGGATTAGCTGGCAAGCACATAATCCATAAGCACTCAAAAAGTGATTCTTGGGCGACCAGTCTATGATTTGAAGACTATTATTTGAGAAAAGAGGTAAATTTTCTCTTGAGTGACTCCAGAGGTAGACCAGTTTGGGCTCAAAGGAAGGAAAACTTTTTAAATAGCTCAGGCTGCTTTCTGAGAGTGAGTCCCCATCTCAGACTGTTCAGCCTTGCCAGGCTCTGGAGAAGGGCTCTCCGGTAGGAGGAGCACTAGATAGCCTCCAGGTTGGCTTCCAATTTTATGATTC
Source organism: Phoca vitulina (assembly GCF_004348235.1). Taxonomy (NCBI): domain Eukaryota; kingdom Metazoa; phylum Chordata; class Mammalia; order Carnivora; family Phocidae; genus Phoca; species Phoca vitulina. Next base: position 59,006,027 of record NW_022589711.1, on the reverse strand, counting down.
CATGAAAGAAACATGAAGAGCTTTTATATATGACAATATAAGCCTATGCTGCAGGACTTCAGAAAGGTAGGATGAATGAATTGCAGCAGCTGAGAAAGACCCTACAATAAGTATAAATTGAACTTCTGGAAATTAGGGAAGGGGAGTTGGCAGAAGATGGTTGTCTTGAGGGTTGGAAAATGTGGGCAAAGTCAAGCAGCTCCATCCTAGAGAGCACAGGGCAGGGAGGAGAGAGGCAGGTGACACAGAAGACTGCCCTTTATCATCCCAGGTAGCCCATCATGGCAGCCGCCCCTTTCATGCTGTGGAGAACCTATCTAACCCCAACCACTGGGAAGCTGATCCTTCCACAGCTGCTGGTGCTGGAGCTGCCCTGCCCACGTGAGGTCTTTAAACCAACCCCAAGCTGGCAGGGTTGAAAGGCCTCAGTCTGCAGGCTCTTCATTGAGATCCTGGCCTCCCTGCTTCTGCTGGCCTTCCCACACTCACCAATGCCTTCTCAGACAACCTGGCCGGTTCCCAGTGGACCGGGGTGCGATGGGTCTCTGTACCAATCTGCATGCCATTCAAAGATGCCAGTCACAGAATTATTTATTCCAGTGTGATCTTAACTGTCTTGAGATTTGCTCGATGTAGACATTCTACTAAGCTCTCACTTGTTTCCAGGTAAATTTTAGCACAGAATAGGAGAGAAGGTGCCTTTTACCCTGTCTGGCCATGCCCCAGCCAGATCTGTCATTTTGGAACAGAACATCCTGCTAGGAGCTCCTCCCCAGGCCTGGTCGGGTCCACCCACAGATAGAAACCAAACAACGCCCCGCTAGCGTCAGAGCACCGTGGCTGTGCATCAGCCTGAGCATGCAGACTGGATGACAGCCTCCAGGAGGTGCCAGGTGGGCTGGCAGGGTAGGTTCATCACCCGACTGCAGGGCTGGGAGGGTTTTTCAAACCTGGAGCGATGGACTCTGCTTCAACCCCACGCTCCTCCGGGTGGGTCTCCCAGCACTGTGTGCTGCCCCCATGACAAGCTGCATGCGGTTATTATTAAGATCGTAGTTTCCAGGTTGCCTTGATATCCCTGGATGGCTTGCTCATTTTTGCATCTTCTATGCATCTTCCAAGCTCAATTAAAATGCTTGGTAAGTGAATATTTGGGGAACACTGATGTGAGAAAAAGTAGACAACAGCATTGGAGGAGGAGAGAGCAGAGGCAAGGAGACCAGCAGGGAGGCCATGACCAAAGTCCAGCCCTAAAGACATGGGGTCAAGATGATGGAGGCGGAGGTGAGACCAGGGAGGGTGGTGTGCAGACTGAGCAAGAGGTTTTGAGTTCTGCCCAAATGAGGGAGGGCTCCTTTTTCTGGGCCTGAGTCTTGAAATAAGTGAAATGAAATGAAAGCTTTGTGACACTAAGGTTAAAAAGGGATCCTTTTGAACCTCCCCTTGTTCCTTTCCACACAATGCTAAGGAAATACTAACGGTTAATATTTATTGGGGTCTTCTGTAACAGGTACCATTGTAAGTGCTTTACTTGCCCTAAATCAGTCCTCACAACCCTACAAACTGGCAAAGTTATTATCCCCATTTTACAGATAAGGAACCAGAGTTGACAGTGGGTGTCAGAGCTGGGATTCAGGCCAGGCTGGCTCCAGACCTCAGCTCTTAAGCTGCCACTTAGCTCCTGCTGTGACAGGCTGAACGGTCCGGTTCGTAATTCCAACACTTAAAACCTCATCATTCATTGCAAGGGGCAGGAGAGAGGTGAGGTTTGAACAAGCTTCTCTCAGGAGCGCAAGCTGATGAGTGGGAGTACCTGGCACAGGGGCTGACATGCTAGGTGCTCAGTGAATCGTCAAGTGGTCTGAAAACACACAGTACAGCGAAGAGTCTCACGCGGGGTCCGTTAGCCCAGCTCTACCACTGAGGGCATCTTGGGCAAGTCAACCTCTCCGAGTAAATTCTCCTTATCCATGAAATGGGCATAATGCAGTTTGTCCTGCCTGCTTCTTTGGGTGGTTGGATGGATTAATTGAAACAAGGTCTTGTACAAACTGAATAAATTTTTTCATAAACTATAAAGTGCTATGGATCCAAAAGGGTATCATTTCATGGGAGAACTGATGTGGCAGCAGCCTAGAGTCTCCTCTGGAGATGAAGAATCAGACATGAGCACACACATGCTCAGGGCCATCATCAGGATGTCACCGCAGGAGGGCCACCCCACAGCCCCCCTTGTCTGCTGCGCCAGGCGTCAGCGTGTGCGTGGGAATGCGGCACGAGAGCGCCCAGCACCCGCTGACTTGCATGCGGTTGGGCAGAAATCACCGTGTAATTTAAGCCCGTTATAATATGTATACGTCATGCCCTGTCAGTAATTCTAGGTTTCTGTTTTCCTTATGTTAAATAAATGGGTGGTTTGGAAGTGATTTCTGCTTTACTGTATATAGGGAGACCGTTGAAACCCTAAATTAGAGTACATGAATGTCAACCGACACTACAGCATTTTTAACCCTGTAGAATGCTTCACAGATGTTCTCTTTTGGTCTTGTCCTCCCACTAACCTTGTGTTAAATGGCTTTTGCTGAGTTATTCCCATTTTACAGAACAGGGGTGTGAAGCAGAAAGATGTAAAGTGTCTTGCTCATGTTCAGATACCTGTTTTCATGCAGAGAGGGGCTGAGAACCAAAGTATGTGGGTTTCCAGCCTCGCCACATCTCTCCAGATCAGCTGTTCACAGCTTTGTTCTCCTGCTCTTTGTACAATGGGTGACATTTTCCTGAGCATGCCCAGGGTCAGGAGCCCTTTTGTCCTCTTAGGGAAGTATTTGAACCTGGGATGAGGGTAAGTGACTGTGAGTCTGATTTGTTTTAACTTGTAAATTAGGGAGCTAGCTCTGGAATCAGAAAGAACTGCATTTGAGTCTGGATTCTATCATTGAATGGCTATGTCATCTTGGCAAGTGAAGCTGCTCAGTGCCTCAGTTTCCTGGTCTATAAAATGATAACAGCAATGGTCCTTACACTATAGGTTTATTATGAATATTAAATCAGATAATACAAGCAAAACTCTCATCATGGGCCCACTAGTTCCATAAATGTTAGCCATTATGATGATAATTAATATTTGTTGTGACCTTCACTGCTTTACTGATTTTTAGTGAGGTGATATTTATGATGCCCTGTGGCTGAAAACCACTGAATTTAGTCGTGGTGCCTCAACCAAAATGACAGGTACCTACACCTCCAACTTTGTGTCCTTAGGTCTAGAAAGGACTCCTTCTTGGATTCCTCTCCCACTACAAAGACTTTTCCTCCAGATTCTTCTACACATACACACACGTGCCCCTAGACTCTAGTTCTTTCTGGATATTCTACACTCAATCTGTTCCATCACTCAATACTTTGTTCCAAGTTGGGAATTCTCCATCAGTAGAGGAGTCTAGGTTTTTCTTGACTGCTAGGGACCATTGAGTATAGTCATTCTGAACCTTCTTACCCCCAAAGATTTCTTCCTCCTCTTCTTCCACAAACTCTATAGTCAGAACAGATGTATGGCACACCCAGGACTTGGAAGTAGAGTTATCTTAGAGTAAAATTTGTAAGAACAAATGAACAATGGTTGAGATGTGCAAGTCATTCAAGAGATTGTTCATTGTGGTTTGGTGTCAGGGTTGGGGGAACATTTAAGAACTATCAGGTGAATGAGGCACAATTAGCCAAGGAAGAATAAGTGATTGGAATCAAGAGTGCCAGGATCCTGCAATGGAGAAGAGAAAGGATGAGAGACCAAGCATTTTCAGTGGGTCCCCAGACCTGCTGGGCAGAGGCAGACTCTACCTGGTCTGGGTTCCTTGGCTTGGGACTTGGCTTGTGTGGCCTTTCTCACCCAGAGAGGATGTACCGACCAGTAAAGTTGGATTTTCAGGTCTCCTGTCAGCTGCATTTCTAATGACACATTAATAAACTGACATCTGGTTTAAGTGACTTGGCAAGTGGCTTGATCTGAGTCTCTTCTGAGATTGGGGCTTGATCTAACAGTAATATAGAGCACTATGTACCAAGCATTGTTCTAAGTGTTTTACATGAATTGACTAATTCTCACAGCAAAACAGTGAGGTATGGGTTATCTTTATAAGTGAGAAAATGGAGGCCTAGAAAAAATTCAAAAAGCAAAAGAAAACTTGCTCAGGTCCAGCCAGCTCGTGAGACTCTGAGCTGGGCTTGTGCTGAGGTCACAGTGAGCCCAAAGCTCCAGCCTGCCCACTCTAGCACAGCAAGGCGCCTCGACCACGTTGATATTTAGTACCTGAGGTGGTGAGGAGCAGCTCTGTGCTATGGTGACCTCAGCAAGTACTGGGGCCCGAGGAGGGCCACATCTGAGCAGCCTGCCAGCCCTCCTGGGGCATACTGCCATGTTTCAAAAGATAATATGAAACAAACCTAATTTGTTAAATAATAATTTTCCCATTAATATTTAATCAAAAACATAATATGGTACTAATCACAGTTTCTGATCAGCCTTAAATAATCACAGTTGCCAACCCAAGTTAGTTGATTCTGGCCCCAAAAGAAAAGAAACACTTTTTTTTTTAAAGATTTTATTTACTTATTTGTCAGGGAGGGCCTGTCTGGGAGCAACTAGCTCAGGTCCAAACAGCCCCACTGAAAACAGCTGATAGAGGTAACCCCAGGGTGGCCCCCCCAAGAACTTGGAAATGAGGGTATAAGCTACCTTCTGAGAATCAAACTGAATGATCGGCTCCTAATGGACCAGAGAGAGGATATAGACTAGCTGGTCTAAACTTCCTAAAAGAGGGATGTATCAACCAACAGTGTCTATCCCAGCACCAGCCAGAAGGGTGGCCTCGAGGCTGCTTTAAGTCCCAGAGCTCCTAATAGGAGACCCTTTCCTGTAAAAATGAACAGGTCAGGCCATCAGAGCCTGGTGCCATCAAAGTTCTAATCATGCTGGCACCCCCCTTGTTTTGATTCTGTGTTCATGAAGTGATCCCTTGAGGATCTCGCTCCCCCAAGCTGGCCTATTAGGGAAGATGTGGCCAAAGCCTGAGCCCGGGACTGGGACAGGGCTGGCTGCCACCTGGTCCTGCCATTTATCAGCTCAGTGCCTCAGTCCAAGTTCTCTAACTTCTCAGACTACAATTCTCCTTTGGACAAGATGGGAGGATAATTTGCATAAGCTCACTAAAAAGACTGGGGCACCTGGCTGGCTCAGACCATACAACTCTTGGGGCGCCTGGCTGGCTCAGTCGTTAAGCATCTGCCTTCGGCTCAGGTCATGATCCCAGGGTCCTGGGATCGAGCCCCGCGTCGGGCTCCCTGCTCCACGGGAAGCCTGCTTCTCCCTCTCCCTCTGCCCCTGCTTGTGTTCCCTCTCTCAAGGCAGGGTCACAGGAATGAAAGCACAAGTGCCCAGCTGCTAGGAACTTGTAGAAAACTTAAGGGTTTAGACAATAGATACACTGCTTTCCCTGCATTTTCAGGCTTTTTTGGATTCTCTGTGATGTGAATGTCACTTTTTTCTTTTCACATTAACACAGACCTATTTAAATTTAGAGGCACTTTACTGATTAGTGTTTTGGTTTTTTTTTTTTAATTTTATTTATTTGACAGAGAGAGACACAGCGAGAGAGGGAACACAAGCAGGGGCAGAGGGAGAGGGAGAAGCAGACTCCCCACTGAGCAGGGAGCCTGATGCGGGGCTCGATCCCAGGACTCTGGGATCATGACCTGAGCCGAAGGCAGACGCTTAACGACTGAGCCACCAGGCGCCTCGGATTAGTGTTTGATTATAACCAGGTCCTCTAGCCCAGCCAAGTTGACGCAGGAGGCCAACCACAACCAACCCCATTTACTTCTACTCTAGTTCTCCCCTTACAGAGTGGGCTCACCCCAGCCAAACTCCCAGTGGCTCCCTCCGAGTGCTCCCCTTCTTCAATATCAGCCCATGCTTCCCAATGACCAGTCCCTGCCCTTTTTATTATGAAGGGAACATAGCAAAGGGCATTTGAAAGCGAGGGGGAAATTACTCACAATGCTTTCATTTGTATCTTGCCAGATCTTTATTCATGAACACACTACATATAATTGCATTTTTACAGTCATGGGACCCTTGCTGTTTTTTATTTGTCTTTAAAGTTAACATTATTGGGATACCTGGGCGGCTCAGTCAGTGAAGCGTCTGCCTTTGGCTCAGGTCATGATCCCGGGGTCCTGAAATCGAGTCCCGAAGTGGGCTCCCCACTCAGCAGGGAGTCTGCTTCTCCCTCTCCCTCTTCCTTTGCCCCTCCCCACCGTCGTGCTTTCTCTCTCTCTCTCTCTCTCTAATAAATAAAACCTTTAAAAAAATAAAGTTAACATTATTTTTATATCAAAAACTCTTTTTTGTAATTGCTATTACAGTTTTCATAATTAAAAACTTTAATGGATACAAAATAGTCTACTGAGCAGATGTATCGTAGCTTACTTAAACTTTTCTTTGTTGTTGGACATTTGAGTTGCTTCTAAATTTTCACTATTATGGATAAATGCTACAATAAACATCTGTGTGCACACCATCTGATTTTTATTTTTACTTTTTTTAAGTTTGTTTTTTTATAATCTCTACAGGCAACATGGGGCTGGAATTCACAACCCCAAGATCAAGAGTCGCACTCCCTACTGACAGAGCCAGCCAGTCGCCCCTCGGAGTTTTTAATTGATAATGTAGGAATTAAAATATTTCCACCAAAGAGCTATAATGATTAAATGAGATAATGTGGGAGCACCTGGGTGGTTCATTTGGTTAAGGGTCTCACTCTTGGTTTTGGCTCAGGTCATGATCTCAGGGTCATGAGATCAAGCCCTGCATCGGGCTCCTCGCTCAGTGGGGAGTCTGCTTGAGATTCTCTCTCCCTCTCCCTCTGCCCCTCCCCCTGTTCTCTCTCTCTCAAAATAAATAAATCTTTTAAATCTTTTAATAAAAATAGGGGCGCCTGGGTGGCTCAGTCATTAGGCGTCTGCCTTCGGCTCAGGTCATGATCCCAGGGTCCTGGGATCGAGCCCCGCATCGGGCTCCCTGCTCCGCGGGAAGCCTGCTTCTCCCTCTCCCACTTCCCCCTGCTTGTGTTCCCTCTCTCGCTGTCTCTCTCTCTCTCTGTCAAATAAATAAAATCTTTAAAAAAACATTTTAATAAATAAATGAGATAAGGGGTATAAAGCACTTGATATAGAGCTTTACATACAGTAGGTACAAAATAAATGGTGGTCACTATTATCAGAACTTAATTCATACCAATTTGGACCAGACTTTCTTTTGTGTACCTGCTAAAGACTCTCAAGAGACGAAGAAGAAGCAAGGAAATTTTATAGAATCTGAAGGGATGTATCAAGGCTGTAGTCATTCGTTAAAGAACCTCTGTTACAGGATTTTTTCCTTCATCGGTGCCCACAGTTCTTGGTCACGCCGCTTCGAAGAATGAAGAGGTAGACCAGACAGAGTGGTGGGCAGCAAAGCAAGGTTTATTGAGCGATAATAAAGTGACAGTACAAAGCTCCCGAGGAGGGAGGGTACCTGAGAGGATTGCCAAGGGAGTTCCTAAGTCTAGGGGTTTTTATGGGCTTGTTGGCGGCTGTTTTCATCTGATGAACCCTCCCTGCTCCTGTCATCCGGAGGGCTCCTTCCAGGATGGTGTAAAATCCTCCTAAGGGTGTTTTCCTCTTAGGGCAGGGCCCCTTGTCCCTGTCTGCCTGTCTTCCAACTATCTTTCATCACCCCCACAACTCTCTGCACTCAGTATCTCACTCACACTTCGTTTTAACTTTCCTGAAATTTTTTTCTTATTATATACAGTAGCTTTATTTTTCTAAAGTATCTTAGAAATCTTGTTTAGAGAACTTATTATTCTAGGAATTTTTAGATCAGCTCTCTATCTCTGTGTATCTCTGTCTTGGCATTGTATTCCCTAAAGCCTATTAAGCACTGGAGATTTTAAGTTTCTGAGACAGTGGAAATATAGACAAATTTTGTGCAGCAAAATGCATTCAGCTGTATAGAAAAGGTAAAATTACCCACACTCAGAGAACAGTTAAAATTACCCACACTCAGAGAACAGTTGAGCTTGCAGAACATGGTACAAGGTAGACAGTGTCAGAAAAATAAACAGAGATTAGGGTAATTCCTGAAAAAGAAAGAAGGGAAGCAGCATAATCTATCTCAAAATAACCTTATCTGTCTATCTATCTACTTACAAAAACGCCTTCCTCCTAAAATAATCTCCCCTTTCTCCTGGATTCCAAAGGCACTTGGCATCCAACCCATTAGAGGGCAGAATGTGTTCTCTGCCTTGAAAGGAGCGTCACTGGGATGCCTGGGTGCTCAGTCAAACGTCTGCCTTTGGCTCAGGTCATGATCCCAAGGTCCTGTGATTGAGTCCCACAAATTAAATCTTTGTTAAAATTTTAAAAAAAGAAGAAGAAGAAAAAGAAAGGAGCATCCATTCTGTCCAAGTTGCAGGACAAGGGAGGGTCAGCGTTGGGCCAGGTACACAATACCAATCTCAGAAAAGGTTTGTGGAAAGGAATATTCTTCTCTCCTTAGCTACCCATCACTGGCCGCATCCCAGCAAGTCCGTAGGAGCATTTGCGTGATTTGGTGATATATGTGGTTCTTTTGGTTGGAACAGGTGGTGCAGCAACTCTGGGACATAGAATATGCCAGAGCATTTATCTGGACATCCCTATCACCCAGGTTGCTAGTGATGATATTAATTGTGCATTTCAAGGCTTGATCTTGAACTTAAAAAAATGATGCCCTATGTTCTTTTATTTTGCAGTAGATCTTTTAAACAATTTATTATGAAAAATTGCAAACATATACAAGAGTAGAGACACAGAATAATGAACCCCATGTACACGTTACCAGCTTCAACAATTATCCTTCATGGTTCAGGTTAATCAATCTTGTTTCATGTGTACCCCATATTCTGCCTACCCTGTGAATCCCGCTCCCCTCCCTTCATTTGCTGTGCTTCATCCCCACCCCAGGATAATATTTACAGTGTTACATACTCCCATCAGGACGAATGTAATATTTAATTGCTATTTTGTGATAGTTTTAATATTTACAACAGGATAAGGCTCAGTTTTTTATTTCTCTTCATTTTCTTTGCAGTTTATAAAAGGTTTTCTAATAGAATTAGTAGTGTAAAATGTCAAGTTACTCATACAACCATTCTCCAGTAACCACCGTGATAGTATGTCAACACATCATAGAGATGCAATTTTCTTGTAGAAAGTAAAATCCTTTTTTAATTGTTCTTTATTTTAATTTCCATGTAGTTAACATACAGTGTTAGAATAGTTACAGGTGTACAATATAGTGATACAACAATTCTATGCATTACCCAGTGCTCATCATGATAAGTGTACTCTTGGGGCACCTGGGTGGCTCAGTCATTAAGCATCTGCCTTCAGCTCAGGTCATGATCCCAGGGTCCTGGGATCGAGCCCCACATCGGGCTCCCTGCTCAGCGGGGAGTCTGCTTCTCCCTCTCCCACTCCCCCTGCTTGTGTTCCCTCTCTCGCTGTTTCTCTCTCTGTCAAATAAATAAAATCATTTAAAAAAAAAGTGTACTCTTAATTCCCTTCACCTATTTCACCCATTGTCCCACCCTCTCCCTCTGATAATCATTAGTTTGTTCTCTATAGTTAAGAGTTTATTAAAAAAAAAAAAAAAAGGGGAGTTTGTCTCTTTGTCTCTCTCTCCCTCTTTTTTTCTTTGCTTGTTTTGTTTCTTAAATTCCACATGAGTGAAATCATATGGTATTTGTCTTTCTCTGACTGACTTACTTCATTTAGCATTACGCTATCTAGCTCCATCCATGTCATTGCAAATGGCAAGATTTCATTCATTTTTATGGCTGAATAATATTCCAGTGTGTGTGTGTGTACACACACACATATGTGTATACACATATGTGTGTATATGTATATATATGTATATATATATACACACATATATATGTATATATATATACACACCTCACATTTTATCCATTCATTTATCAGTGGACACTTGGGCTGCTTCCATAATTTGGCTATTGTAGATAATGCTGCATAAATGCGTAAACATACGCTTTTCTTGCAAGAAGTAAAATTCTAACCTTTGAAAAATAGATTGATTGTTTAGAGAAGTTTTAGGTTCACAGCAAAATTGAGGGGAAGTTACACAGATTTCCCATATACCACGTGCTGCTACAAATGCTAGCTTCCCCTATTTTTAATCCTCCCCATGGGAGTGGTACATTTGTTAAAATTAATGAACCTATATTGACACGTCACTATCACCCCAAGTCCATGGTTTACATTAAGGCTCACTCTTGGTGGTGTACATTTTATGGGCTTGGCAAATGTATAATGACACATATCCACCATTATAGTATCATACAGACTACTTTTAAAAATTAAAAAAGTCCTCTCCTTTCCTTCCCTTTCCTTCTTGAATAATTCAGTCCTAAAGCCGTTAAGTGAGGTAGAGCACGGTAGTTGTTCACACTAGGATGGGGTCTACCTCGGTGACCCTGAGCAGATGTCCAAACCTGAACAGGATGAGGAGGGCATCTGGGTAAGAAGGTTGCCCAATGGGAAGCAACAGCGCCTGAGTGAGGTGAGGACATGCATGCATGGGAATAGCCTGTGGCAGGTATCAGAGACTCAACAGGGTTAAGACGGTGTACCTGCAGCAGTGGGGGTGGGAGTGCAGCTGGGGTGGAGAATCAGAGCCCACGCAGGGCAAGGAGGGTACTCTTGAGGTGGGAAGACCAGGACAGGGTGTTGGACAAGGTTGGAGTGGGGAGGGCCTTTGCTGAGGGGGCAGGAGGATGGCAACACAATGCAGAATGTTGGAGACCAAGCGGAGTAAGAAGGGCATCCGGATATGGAAGACGGAGGCAGCAATAGGGGGACTGAGAATACGAATAAATATATTAGGGAAAACAGGAGCCAGGTTTCTCACAGTCAGAGAAGGATATGACAATGTGGAAAGAGAGAAAACTAGAACAAACATTGTGATACTGGATGAAAGTTGGAGCTATTGTTGTGAACTCCTGGTTTTCAATACAAAGAGATATGGAAATAAATACACTTAGGTGTGCAGGTAGCTCTGTCCCAGCTCTGGCTATTGAGAGGGTCTTAAAGACATGACACCTCCATCTCAATTGCAGTGAGCACACACAGTGCCCGAATCCTGGCTTCTAAATACCATTCTCCACTGTAAAGTCTCAGAGCTCTGTCATGAAAAAGCTGGTTCTTGGGCTGGGGGAGGAAAGATACAAGATGAGTCTAGAAATCTTGTACTAGAAAGCAAAGACATGAGGAAGGAATGATTGGGACATGTAAGAAGGACACAAAAGTCAGCTTAAAGTACTTCCACTGGACAAATTAGGGATGATTTTAGCATCAGCATAAATAATGATAGTAAGAGATTATAACCCCTGTATAAAATAGAAAACCATGAATCCATACTGATATATATAAACACATGAATAAATTAAAAGTTTGGTGAAGAGGGACACCTGGGTGGCTCAGTTGTTAAGCATCTGCCTTTGGCTCAGGTCATGATCCGGGGGTCCTGGGATCGAGCCCCATGTCGGGCTCCCTGCTCAGCAGGGAGTCTGCTTCTTCCTCCCCTCTGCTGCTCCCCCTGCTTGTGCTCTCTCCCTCTTTCAAATAAATAAATAAATATTTTTTAAAAACGTTTGGTGAGGAATGAGATACTTACATATTTTCAAACTACTTCCACCCAAAACATTTATTATAAAAGAAAAAGGAGTTACTTTATAGTAGAGAAGCCTAGCAGACACTACCTTGAACATGTAATCAAAGCCAACATCATCAGTAATGTAAAATCAGAATTTTGTGCCACCTAATAGGATACAATCAAAAGAACACAGCATCCCTTCTGCAATATTCCTGCCAAAGAGCCATAACTGGAATCTAATCATGAGGAATCATCAGACAAACCCAAACTGAGGGACATTTTACAGGATAAATATCCTATACTTTTTTTTCCTTAAGATTTATTTATTTATTTTGGAGAGAGAGCACAGGGTGGAGGGGCAGAGGAAAAGGGAGAGAGAGAATCTCAAGCAGACTTCCCGCTGAGCATGCAGCCCCACACGGGGCTGGATCTCATGAGATCATGACCTGAGCCAAAACCAAGAGTTGGACGCTTAACCAACTGAGCCACCCAGGCGCCCCTATCCTGTACTCTTTCAAAATGTCAAGGTCATGATAGTCAAGGAAAAACTGAGGAAGTATTCCAGAGAGAATAGACTACAGAGATATGAGAAAATGCAGCATATGATCTGAACTGGATACTATTATTATTATTATTATTATTATTATTATTACAGAGGACATTATTGGGACACTAGACAACTGGATTGGGGTTTGAGGATCAGATGGTAGAAATATATCAAGTTAATTTCCTTATTTTGATGGTTGTACCACAGTTATGTAGAAGAATCTCTTTGTAGAAAATACACATTAAATCAAGGCGGGGGTCTTTGTACTGCAAATTTTCTATATACTTGAGATTGTTTCAAATTTTAAAAATATCTTTAAAATATAAAAGTAATACATGAGTGTTGGAACAAGTTGAAGAATGTAGTGGTATATTCAAATAAAGTTAATACCCCCACTCCCTCCCAATTCTAGTGCCCTCTTCCATAAAGAAACCGTTGTTACTGGTTTCTTAGACATCTTTCCAAACTTCATCTATAATCATATGAACATGTAAACATATAAATTTATATGCACAGAAACACTTTCTCTCATTGTGCCAGCTATTAACTTTCTCCTTCACTAAACAGAAATCCTTAATTTTTGTAAAATTTTATTTTGAAATAATTTCAGACTTGGAGAAACGTTGCAAAATGTTACAAAGCATTCTGCTCTTCCCCTCAGCCCGATTCCCCAAATGTTACCATGTTGCCACATTTGCTTTATCATTCTGTGTATATTTGTGTGTATGTGTGTGTATAATTTTTTCCTAAACTGTATGAGAGTAAGTTGTGAACATGATGTTCCTTTATTTCTAAATACGCCAATATGTTGTTTTCTAAAAACAAGGACTTTCCTTACATAACCACAGTACAGTTATCAAAATCAGGAAATAAACATTGATACAGAAACATTGATATCATTATCGATAAAGTTTATCCAAAATTTACCAGTTGTACCATCAATTTCCTTTATAGAGAAAGAAAACAAGACTTTTGATCCAGGATCACACATTGCATTTAATTGTCCTATCTCTTTAGCCTCCTTAATCTGGAACAACTCTTCAGTCTTTCTTCATCTTTCATGACCTTAACATTTTGGAAAAGTACAGGACAATTATTTTGTAAAAAGTCCCTCAATTTGGGTTAGTCTGGTGTTTCCTTATGATTAGATTCAGGCTATTATTTTTGGCAGGAATATCACAGGAGCGAGGCTGTGCCTTCTCAGTGCGTCTTATCAGGAGGCATGTGATGTCAATTTGTCCCATTACTGGTGATGTTAATTTTGATTACTTGGTTAAGGTGGTATCTGGAGGTTGCTATGCTGTAAATTGCATTTTTTCCCTTTGTAATTAATTAGTATTTTGTGGAGAAGAAATACTTAATATTTATGTAATCAAAATTATCAATGTTTCTGTGTGTCAACTATACTCAATAAATAAAAAATAACAAATAAATACAGCAAAATCATCAATGTTTTGCAAAAATGATTTGTTCTTTTAAAGGGTGTGGGTTCTTGGGGTGCCTGGGTGGCTCAGACTCTCGATTTTAGCTTAGGTCATGATCTCAGTGTCATGAGATCCAGCCCATCATCTGGCTCTGCGCCCAGCAGGGAGCTCAGTGGGGAATCTGCTTGAGATTCTCTCTTTCCCTCTCACTCTCTCTCAAATAAATAAATCTTTTAATCAATCAATCAATAAAGGGTCTGAGTTCTTGCCCACTACCCCTAGGTAACAGAGATTTTCTGCCACATTATTTTTCTTTTTTAAAATAAATAAATAAATAAATATATATATTAAAGATTTTATTTACTTATTCATCAGAGAAAGAGAGTGAGCACAAGCAGGGGGAATGGCAGGCAGAGGGAGAGGGAGAAGCAGACTCCCTGCTGAGCAGGGAGCCCGACATGGGGCTCCATCCCAGGACCCTGGGATCATGACCTGAGCTAAAGGCAGACGCTTAACCGACTGAGCCACCCAGGTGCCCCTAAATAAATAGATTTTTTAAAAAGATTTTATTTATTCATTTGAGAGAAAGAGAGAAAGACAGAGAGAGCACATGCAGGGGGAGAGGCAGAGGGAGAGGGAGAAGCAGACTCCCCGCTGAGCTGGGGGCCTGATGTGGGGCCCAATCCTAGGATCCTGGGATCATGACCTGAGCCAAAGGCAGACGCTTAACCATCTGAGCCACCCTGGAGCTCCATTAATTTTTTTGAGAGAGAGAGAAAGCGGAGGAAGGGGCAGAGGGAGAGGGAGAGAGAGAATCTTAAGCAGGTTCCATGCTCAGCACAGAGCCCAATACAAGGCTCAATCTCAGGACCCTGAGATCATGACCTGAGCCAAAATCAAGAGTCAGACGCTTAACTGATCAAGCCCACCCAGGTGCCCCAACATTATTTTTCTAATAATTGTATAGTTTTACTTCTTTTCATTTAGCTTTAATCTATCTAGAATTCACTCTTATATGTGTTGCTGTATAGGAATATGGTTTTCACCTTTTTTCCATATAGTAAACCAGTTTTTCTAATATTATCTACTAAACGACCTTTTTCCGGTAATGTTGGTGTCACGTTTATTGCATATTGTGTTCTCATTTATATTTTACACGTGGGCTAGCTTCTCTATTGGCCTATTTGTTCTCGAAACAGTACCACATTGTTTTGATTACTGTGGTCTTGTAATCTGGTAGAGTAAGTCCTACTCTTTAATCTTTTTTTTTAAGATTTTATTTATTTATTTGAGAGAGGGGGAGAGAAGGAGAGAGCACAAGCAGCAGGGAGGAACAGACTTGATGCTGAGCAGGGAGCCCGATGTGGGGCTCGATCCCAGAACCCCCGGATCATGACCTGAGCCGAAGGCAGACGCTTAACCAATTGAGCCACCCAGGTGCCCCTAATCTACTTTCTGTATACCGACTTTACTAATTTGGAAACTTTATTTCTCTGTATAAATAGTGGAGTAATGGGGCACCTGGCTGGTTCAGTCGGTGGGGCACACAACTCTAAATTCCAAGGTTGTTAGTTCAAGCCCCATGTTGGGCGTGAAGACTACTTTAAAAAATAATAATTAAATTAGGGGCGCCTGGGTGGCTCAGTCGTTGAGCGTCTGCCTTCGGCTCAGGTCATGATCCCAGGGTCCTGGGATCGAGCCCCACATCGGGCTCCCTGCTCTGTGGGGAGCCTGCTTCTCCTTCTCCCTCACTTGTGCTCTCTAGCTCTCTCTCTGTATCTCTCTAATAAATAAATAAAAAATAAAAAAATAAAAATAATTAAATTTAATTAATTAATTAATAGTGGAGTAAGTTTATCATGCTTCGGAAAATCCTCATGGATTTCAATTGGGATTGCACTGGATGTATAGATTAACTGGGGAAAAAATTAACATTGTTAGTTACTAAGCCATTACTTCCAAGACAGTGGAATAACTTTCCAGTTATTTTCACAGTCATTCTGTGTCCTTTGAGTTTTTTTTTTTTTTAAGATTTTGTTTATTTGAGAGAGAGGGAAAGAGAGCATAAGCAGAGGGAAGAGACAGAGGGAGAGGGAGAAGCAGGCTTCCCGCTGAGCAGGGAGCCTGATGCGGGGCTCAATCCCAGGACCCTGGGAACATGACCTGAGCCAAAGGCAGACGCTTAACGACTGAGCCACCCAGGTGCCCTGTGTCCTTTGAGTTTTAAAGTTTTCTTCATTGAGGTCTCATATAGTCTTGGTTAAGTAAATTCCTAGATCCTTTATAGTTTTTGTCATTATTGTGAAAGACATCTTTTTTATTGCATTTTTTAGTTGGTTATAGATGATGTAGAGATATTCTACTGATTTTTGTAGATTGATCTTATATCTGGCTACCTTGCTGATTTCTCTCACTAGTTGCAATAACAACTAATTTCAGATCAGCTGATTAAATAGCTAGGCATGTGATTGCTGGATTGTGGGGTAAAACTACGTTTAGCTTTGTAAGAAAACTACCAACTTGCCTTCCAAAGTGGCTGTACCATTTTACATTCCTGCCAACAGTGAGAATTCCTACTGCTTCACATTCTTGTCAGCAACTGGAGTTCAGGTTTTTGTTTTGTTTTGTTTTGTTAGTGTAGTTGACACACAATGTTACATTATTTTCAGGGATGCAACTTAGTGATTGACAAGTTTAAACATTGTGCTATGTTCACCACAAGTGTAGCTACTATCTGTCCATTACATCACTGTTACAGTCTCATCAGCTGTATTCCTTCTGATGTGCCTATTATTCCTGTGACTTACTCATTCCATAACTCTCCTCTTCACACATTTTGCCCAGCTTCTCACCCCACCTGCCTCTGACAATCATCAGTTTGTTTTCCGCATTTATATGTCTGATTCTGCTTTTTGTTTATCATGTGGGGTTTTTTTGTGTTTTTTTTTTAAGATTTTATTTATTTATTTCACAGAGAGAGACACAGCGAGAGAGGGAACACAAGCAGGGGGAGTGGGAGAGGGAGAAGCAGGCTTCCCGCGGAGCAGGGAGCCCGATGCGGGGCTTGATCCCAGGACCCTGGGACCATGACCTGAGCCCAAGGCAGATGCTTAACTAACTGAGCCACCCAGGCGCCCACATGTGTGTTTTTTTTCATTTCTTTTATGAATGGAATCATATGGTATTTGTCTTTCTCCATCTCACTTAATTCACTTAGCATGATACCCTCTAGGTCCATCCATGTTGTCACAAAAGACAAGACCTCATCTTTTTTTTTTTTTTTAAGATTTTATGTGTTTATTTTTGATGGGGGGGAGCACGAGCTGGGGGGGAGGTGCAGGTGCAGAGGGAGAAGCAGACTCCCCGCTGAGCAGGGAACCCGATGTGGGGCTCGATCCCAGGACCCTGGGATCATGACCTGAGCTGAAATCAAGAGTCAGCCGCTTAACCGACTGAGCCACCCAGGCGCCCAAGACCACATTCTTTCTTATAGCTGTATAATATGGAATTGGGGATTTTATCCATTCTAAAAGGCATGTGGTGGTTATTTATTGTATTTTTAAAATTTCCCTTGTATTATTTTTAGTTGTAGTGCATTGTGGTTAGGGAACATACAATATTGATACCCTGGAATGAATTTTGGCCTTTTTTTGTGACCTAATACATGACTTGTATTTGTAAATCTTTTGAATGCACACGAAGAGAGTGTTCCCTGTTTGTGGAATGAAGCATAACATGATGGTTCAGAGCACAGGCTTTGGAGTCAGATTGCCTAATTTCAAATCTTGCTCTATACGTTAATGACAGTATGATCTCAGAGAAACTTATTTAATTTCCATGCCTCAGATTCTTTACTAAGTGGGAATAATAACAGTATTTACCTTTTAGAGTTGTTACAGGATTAAACAAGCTAATATTCGTAAAGCACTAGAACCATGCCTGACAAATAGTAAGTGTGATCTAGTGTTTGTTAAATAAATAAATGTATCTACACTTATATATTTTAGGTCTTTTATATTCCTTCTTTTTATTTTTAAAATCTCAGGTCATGATCTCGGGTCATGCGATCAAGCCTGGTTCCATGGTCTGTGGGAAGTCTGCTGGAGATTCTCTCTCTCCCTCTCCCTCTGCCTCTGCACTTCCCCCTGCTCTCTGTCTCTCTCTCTCTCTCTCACTCAAATAAATAAATAAATAAATAAATCCTTAAAAA
Source organism: Phoca vitulina (assembly GCF_004348235.1). Classification (NCBI taxonomy): domain Eukaryota; kingdom Metazoa; phylum Chordata; class Mammalia; order Carnivora; family Phocidae; genus Phoca; species Phoca vitulina. The sequence continues at coordinate 58,988,091 of NW_022589711.1, read as the reverse complement.
ATAAATCTATCAATTTACAAGGAGAATGTATTAAATCTCTAACTATAATTGTTATTATACTTATTTCTTCTTGTTGGTCAACCAGCTCTTGTTTAGTATATTTTGAGACTTTGTTGTTATATTCATATATATATATATATACATATATATATATATCTTGTTGTTCTGTTGGGTTTCTTAATAAATATACAATGTCCTTCCTTGTTCTTTGTAAATTATTTACTTATTTATTTTTATTTATTTATATTTATATTTATTTATTATTTTCTTTGTAAATTTTTTTTTTTATTTGACAGAGAGAGACACAGCGAGAGAGGGAACACAAGCAGGGGGAGTAGAAGAGGGAGAAGCAGGCTTCCCGCAGAGCAGGGAGCCCGATGCGGGACTTGATCCCAGGACCTTGGGATCATGACCTGAGCCGAAGGCAGACGCTTAACGACTGAGCCACCCAGGCGCCCCTCTTTGTAAATTTTTTAGTGTTTAATGTTTCTTTTTTTAATTTTTATTTATTTGACATAGAGAGAGCAAATGACAGCATGAGCACGGGGAGAGGCAGAGGGAGAGGGAGAAGCAGACTCCCCACTGAGCAGGGAGCCCAATGCGGGGCTCAATCCCAGGACCCTGGGATCATGACCTGAGCTGAAGGCAGATGCTTAACTGACTGAGCCATTCAGGCACCCCTCTTTGTAAATTTTTTAAAATTTAAATTCTACTTGGTCAGATATTAAGATGGAGACTCCAGTTTTCCTTAGGTTACGACTTCTTTTGACTTTTCTTTATGTTTATCTTTCAAAGACATGTTGTTAGTTTTTGTTCTTATAAAAAAAATAGAGGGGCGCCTGGGTGGCTCAGTTGTTAAGCGTCTGCCTTTGGCTCAGGTCATGATCCCAGGGTCCTGGGATCGAGCCCCACATCGGGCTCCCTGCTCTGCGGGAAGCCTGCTTCTCCCTCTCCCACTGCCCCTGCTTGTGTTCCCTCTCTCGCTGTCTCTCTCTGTCAAATAAATAAATAAAATCTATAAAAAAAAAAAAAAAAAGATTGGGGCGCCTGGGTGGCTCAGTCGTTAAGCGTCCGCCTTTGGCTCAGGTCATGATCCCAGGGTCCTGGGATTGAGTCCTGAGTCGGGCTCCCTGATGAGCAGGAAGCCTGCTTCTCCCTCTCCCTCTGCCTGTTGCTCTGCCTACTTATGCTCTCTCTCTATCGCTCTGTCAAATAAATAAATAATATCTTTTTAAAAAAGAGTTATTTATTTATTTTAGAGAGAGTGCAAGCAGGGGGAGGAGCAGAGGGAGAGGGAGAGAGAGAGAATCTCAAGCAGACTCCCCACTGAGCAAGGAGCCAGATACAGGGCTCGATCTCACCATCCTGAGATCATGACCCGAGCTGAAATCAAGATCAGATGCCTAACCAACTGAGCCACTCAGGTGCTCCTAAAAGGCTGGGATTTTAGCGTTTTGTTGTTGCTGTTTTTATTTTGGATTGTTGATAAGGGATTATGGATCAGTAGTTCCAGTTGGTTATCTTTTTTATGATTTCCTGCTTTCGTTTATATTGCTGATATCTTCCTTTCTCTCCTTACGTATTTATCAAAGCCTATTCTAAATTCTTGATTCATCTGTTTGAATACTTCTCCTTTAGAAAGGATATATTGTCTAGTTTGCTGTCTTTCACCTGGACTCCTCAGGTGTCCCATCATTTTGGCCTGGGAGCTCCTATCCCCCTGGAAGTATCAGCATTCTGTCTAGTAAGGTTCGGGAAGAGTCTGCTGGTCCACTTCAGTCCATGTGGTCCTCGTGAGTTCAAGGAAAGTGGAGGGGAAGACTCTAGGGCAGAGAGCACCACAAACACCACAATTATTCACTTCTAGCAGCTGTCATCCACCCAGATGTTTAAACTTTTAGCCCCTTAGGGAGAAGCAGGAGGGGAGGTGGTAATTTATCAGCCCTGGGGTTTTAGAAAGAAGAAATGGAGTGACTGCCCAGGTGATTCAGTCCCCTTCCATTCTGCTAATTCCTCTCCTAGCAGGGACTTTGCACTACCTGATCCTATCTGTGGAGGATTTTGATAATTCCTTATTTTTACAAAAATGCAGTCATACTGCACACATCATTCTGCAATTTGCTTTTTTCTTTTCTTGGTATACATAAGTAGAACTCATTCTTCTTAATAACATCACAAAACATCACAATATTTCATGATATGGATGCACCTTCACTTACTCAATAGTTCTCCTCCTCATTGACATTCAGGTTGTTTCCCTCTTTCTTTTCATTCCTAAACACAGGTTTGTGTCCTTGACTATATTCCTTACACACTAGTGTATTTATTTCTGTAGGATAGCTTCCCTGATGTATGGTGGAAGGATGCAAAAGAAGTACTGGTAACAGTGGTTACTTCTTTTGTTGTTAAGATTTTTTTTTTTTTTTTAAGATTTCGCCCATTTATTTGACAGAGAGAGACACAGCGAGAGAGGGAACACAGCAGGGGGAGTAGGAGAGGGAGAAGCAGGCTTCCCGCTGAGCAGGGAGCCCGATGCGTGGCTCGATCCCAGGACCATGGGATCATGACCTGAGCCGAAGGCAGACGCTTAACCGACTGAGCCACCCAGGCGCCCCAAGATTTTTTTTTTTAAGTAATCTCTACACCCAACGTGGGACTTGAACTCATGACCCCAAATTAAGAGTCATATGCTCTACCGACTGAGCCAGCCAGGTGCTCCAACAGTGGTTACTTCTAAGAGTGGTCCAGAGGAAAGAAAGAGAGGCTCACTTTTTAGTTTTTTTTTTTTTTTTTTTAAAGATTTTATTTATTTATTTGACAGAGAGATAGAGAGAGAACACAAGTAGGCAGAGAAGCAGGCAGAGGGAGAGGGAGAAGCAGGCTCCCCGCAGAGCAGGGAGCCCGATGCGGGACTCGATCCCAGGACCCTGGGATCATGACCTGAGCCGAAGGCAGCCGCTTAACCGACTGAGCCACCCAGGCGCCCCTCACTTTTTAGTTTTCACTGAATACTCATCAAGACTTTATATCCTGGGGCACCTGGGTGGCTCAGTTGGTTAAATGTCTGCCTTTGGCTCAGGTTGTGGTCTCAGGGTCCTGGGATGGAGTCCCTGCATTGGGCTTTCTGCTCAGTGGGCAGTCTGCTTCTCTCTCTCCCTCTGCCCACCCCTGCTTGTGCTTCTCTCTCTCTGTCTCAAATAAATAAATAAAACCTTTTTTTAAATAAAAGGCTTTATATCCTGACTGTGTATTAACTTTACAATACTAAAAAATAAAGCACAACAGGGGCGCCTGAGTGGTTCAGTTGGTTATTGTCTGCCTTCAGCTCAGGTCGTGATCCCAGGGTCCTGGGATGAGCCCTTGCTCAGTGGGGAGCGCTTCTCCCTCTGCCTCTGCCCCTCCCCCCTGCTCTCTCCCACACACTCTCTCTCTCAAATAAATAAAATCTTAAAAAAATAATAAAAATTAAAAATAAAGCACAACAATGTGAATGTACTTAACGCTACTTAAAAATGGTTAAGGTGGTAAGTTTTATGTTATGTATATTTTACTACAATTTTAAAAAGTAAAGAATAAAAATTAATTAATTGATTGATTAAGTTGAAATAAACCCTGTGTGATCTCACCATTACCTAGATTAAAAGCCCTCTGATGCCTTTCCACTAGTTTTCAAGTAAATTTGAAGGTCCTTAAGAAGGCTCTAAAGCCCTGAAAAACCAAACCAGTAACTACTGACCTCTCCAGATTCTCTCTCTCTCTTTTTAAAAAGATTTATTTATTTACTTTAGAGAGAGAAAGAGTGAGGTGTGGGGGGGGGGAAGGGGCAGAGGGAGAGGGAGAGAGAAAATCTCAAGCAGACTCCCCACTGACCACGGAGCACAACACTGGGCTTGATCTCAAGATCCATGAGATCACAACCTGAGCTAAAATCATGAGTCGGACACTCAGCCAACTGAGCCACCCAGGAGCCCTTCCAGACTCTCTAGCTTCACTCACTGCTTTCTTTCAGGTCACCAACTGCACAAACTTTCCTTTATTCCCTGTAAAGGCTCCAAGCTTTCTCCCAACTCATGGTCTCTGCATATACTGTTCCTTCTGCCAGGAACCTTCTCCTCATCCTCTTTACCTAGTTAATTCTCACTCCTTCAAATCTCAGTGTTCAGAGTAGCTATCTTTGGCTCTTCCTCCAAGACAAGGTCAAGTTCCCTTATCATGATAATTGCATAGAAACTTGTATTTTCTTGTAGCCATTATTATAATTACGGTTGAAAAATCTATAAATAAATAAGATCTAAACAAATAGAGAAACATATTGTGTTTGGGATTGGAAGATTCAATATAGTAAAGATGTTAATTCTCCCCACATAGATATACAGGTTTAATGCAATTCCTCTCAATATCCTAGCAAGATTTTTTTGTAGATATAGACAAGATTATTCTAAAATTTAGATGAAAAAGCAAAGAACTGGGATAACTAAAAGAACTTTGAAAATAAGAATAAAGTGGGAGGAATCAGTCTACACAATTTCATGATTTATTATATATCTAGAGGAATAAAGACTGCTTGGTATCAGCAGAGGGACAGACATACAGGCTAATGAAGCAGAATAGAGAACCCAGAAATAGCTCCACACAAGTACGGCTAACTGATTTTTTACAAAGATGCAAAAGTAGTTCAATGGAGGAAAGACTGTCTTTTCAACAACCAGGAGCAATTGAATATCCACAGGCCAGAAATGAAAAATAAAAATCTTGACCTAAATCTTACACATTATAAAAAGTTTTTTCCAATGGATCAAAGATTAAAATGCAAAATTGTAAAACTATAAAATGTTTATAAACTAATATAGTAGAAACTCTTTGGGATCAAGGGTTTGGTGAAGAGTTCTTAACATAATACCAAAAGCATGATATGTAAAAAGAAAAAAAACAATAAATTGAGGTTTTGATTTGTTTTGGCAAGGATATGGAGAAACTGGGACCTTTGTACACTGCTGGTAGGAATGTAAAATTATTCAGCTGGTATGAAAAACCTCAATAAATTAAACATAGAATTACCATATGACCTAGCAAATCCACTTCTGGGTATGTACCCAAAAGAACTGAGAAGACAGGTGTTCAAACAAAAACTTGTACACAAAGACTCATAGCAGCTCTGCTCACAATAGCCAAAAGGTGGAAAAACCCCAAGTGTCCATCAACTGATGAATGGATAAACAAAATGTGAATATCTATCATTACAGTGGAATATTATTCAGCCACAAAAAGGAATGAAGGACTGATACACACTACAGCATAGGTGAACCATTGAAAATACTGTTAAGTGAAAGAAGCCAGACACAAAGGTAATGTATTATATGATTCTATTTATATGGAATATCCAGAATAGGGAAGTCGAGAGAGAGAAAGCACATCAGTAGTCTCCAGCGACTGAGAGGAGGCAGAAATGGAGAGTGACTAAAGGCTTTGGGGTTTCCTTTTGGGGTGGTAAAAATGTTCTGGAACTAGATAGTCATGATGGTTGCACAACATTGTGAATGTACTAAATACCACTAATGGTAAATTTTATTTATGTGTACTTTACCACAATAAAAATGGTGAATTTTATTGTATGTAAATTATACCTCAATAAAACTGACATAAAATATTAATTGGAACATTCATAAATGCTAAGACTTGTAATTGAGCTTTTAATGAAGATACCAACCTATCTCCCTTCACAAATACTTATTAATTACACAAAGAAAAATAGTAGCAATAGAGTGGAAAAACCTGGCAGACATTACCTGTGACCACCTCATGTGTCAACTTGGAGGGTGATTTTGGACATGATTAATATTTAAATTGGTGAACTGTAGGGACTCCTGGGTGGCTCAGTCGTTAAGCGTCTGCCTCCGGCTCAGGTCATGATCCCAGGGTCCTGGGATCGAGTCCCTCATCGGGCTCCTTGCTCAGCAGGAAGCCTGCTTCTCCCTCTCCCTCTGCTGCTCCCCCTGCTTGTGCTCTCTCTCTCTCTGACAAATAAATAAATAAAAAACTTAAAAAAAAAATAAATTGGTGAACTGTAAGTAAGTAGACTGCCTTCCATAATGTGGGTGAGCCTCACCCTAAAGCTTGAATTTAACAAAAAGACCAGCCTCTCCGGCAGGAGGGGATTCTCCAGCAGACTGCCTTCAGATTACATCTGCACCATCAGTTCTCCGGGTTCTCCAGCCCACCAGCCCACAGGGCAAATTGGAACTTTCCAGCCTCCATAATTGGGTGAGCTAATTCCTTATAATAAATAAGTAATATAAATATAAACATAGGGCGCCTGGATGGCTCAGTTGGTTAAGTGTCTGCCTTCAGCTCAGGTCATGATCCCAGGGTCCTGGGATCAAGTCCCGCTTCGAGCTCCCTGCTCTGTGGGGAGCCTGCTTCTCCCTCTGCCTCTCTCTCTCTCTCTCTCTCTCTCTCTGTCTCTCAGGAATAAATAAAATAAAAAATCTTTAAAAAAATAAGTAAATATAAATATAAACACACAAATTATAGGTGATATGGTTATAGATCTATCTCAATTGGTTTTGTTTCTCTGGAGAACCCTTATACACCACCTTAAGCAAATGATCACAGTTAATATCACCAGTAATGGTAACTGATATGTACATCCTGATGTGATATAGTGAGAAGGACACCACATCACTTATGTGGTTATTTTGTCAAAAGTAAATATTCTGAATCACGAGAAAGCAACAGACAAACCCAAACTAAGGGACAGTCCACAAAACAACTGACGAGTATTCTTGTTTAAAAATGTCAGCATTGTACAGGGTGCCTGGGTGGCTCAACTGGTTAAGCGACTGCCTTCGGCTCAGGTCATGATCCTGGAGTCCCTGGATCGAGTCCCTGGATCGAGTCCCGCATCAGGCTCCCCGCTCAGCGGGGAGTCTGCTTCTCCCTCTGATCCTCCCCCTCTCATGTGCTCTCTCTCTCTCAAATAAATAAATAAAATCTTCTAAAAGAATGTCAGCATTGTAAAAGACAATAAGAAAGAGAAACTTATTTTTTTTAATTTTTGTTAGGTTAATCACCATACATTACATCATTAGTTTTTGATGGAGAAACTTATTTTTGATAAAAGACTATAAACAGAACTATCAACTAAATGCAATGCGTGATCGTGGATTGGATAGGGGGAGAGGGATATCTAGGAAGAACATTTTTGCAACAGTCAATGAAATTGGGATATTGACTGTAGTTTAATAGCATTATTTCAAAGTTAAGTTTCCTGAATTTGACAACTATCCTGTGGTGATGGAAGAGTGTCCTTGTTCTTCAGAAACACACACTGGAGTATTTAGGGGTAAAAGGCATGGTGTGTACACCTATTTCAAATGGTTCAGGAAATAAAGTCTATTCTTGCAAATTCTTTTAAAAGATTTTATTTATCTAGGGGTGCCTGGGTGGCTTAGTCAGTTAGGTGTCTGCCTTCAGCTCGGGTTGTGATCCTGGGGTCCTGGGATGGAGCTCCGCATTGGGCTTCCTGCTCAGTAGGGAGCCTGCTTCTCCCTCTACCTCTGTCTGCCTCTCCCCCTGCTTGTGCTCTCTCTCTCTCTGTCAAATAGATAAATAAAATCTTTAAGAAGCTGATCTTCCGCTGAGCAGGGAGCCCGATGTGGGGCTTGATCCCAAGACCCCGGGATCATGACCTGAGCCAAAGGCAGACACCTAACTGACTAAGCCACCCAGGCACCCCTATTCTTGTAACTTTTGTATAAGTTTTGAAATTATGTCCAAGTAGGAAGTTTAAAAATTAACTGTATAATTTGTTTGATGTCTTTCATGAAGGGAAGGATCCACCGTCTTGTTTCCCGTTATACTGTCTGCTCTAGCACATACGAGGCTACAACAAGAATTATTTATTGAGTGAATAAGTGAATTCATGAACTAAGCCATCTTCCAATTTGGGCTTCAGACGGGGGCTGGAGTTTGGGGAATCAAGCTCATGACAGGCAGGAGGCAAAATTCTTCTCTTTCTCTAAGCCTAACTCTTCCAGAGCTCAAATCTGAGAGTGTAGATGCTTCTGAGATTTGGGGAAACAAGACCACTGTCCCCAAAGGCAGGGAGGCAGCCCACAAGCAGAAGACAATTGAATTGTGCTTTGCACCAGGTGACCTGGATGAGTGTCATTTTTTGAGGCCATTTCCCTTCGGGTTTACCCTTTCCTTGCCTCCTAACAAACTTGGTAAAGTTTGTTGGCATGTTCCAGTTCCCACCTGGGCACTGTTAGCCTGAGTAGAGGAGTGAGTTTGAATCCTCCCTCTTGGGCCAGATTGGAGGAAAAGCAGCACCCTACAGGCCGGCTTGGTGGGGGCCAAGGTGAGCAGATGTCCTAGACAGGGACTTTGGTGGCCCAGCTGTCTACCCTACACAGAGATTAGAAAATTGGGTCAAGTTGACTGACAGCCAGTGGGTTTCTCACATCATCAATGCACCTGAGTCAACCAACGTTTATTGGGCACCTGCTGTGTTCCCAGCTGTGTGGTAGGATGAGGGAGTCACTCCTAGGGGCTCTCACGGGTTCAACTACCCCTGCCTGTTCCATTCCCTGCCTGGGGCCCGCCAGCTTCCCCATCTGCCCACTGGCTTGGCACTAGGTCTTCCTAGTGAGAGTGGGACAAACCCTTTGTCTTCCTGTTCCTTTTTTTTTTTTTTTTTTAAGGTCAGCAAAGACTGATGAGTATTTTCAAAAGGAAGTGTATTAAGAGACATAGGGACTCTAACAAATGTAGTGATCTGAAGGGGCACCTGCACCTCAATGTTTATAGCAGCAATGTCCACAATAGCCAAACTATGGAAAGAGCCCAGATGTCCATCGATAGATGAATGGATGAAGAAGATGTGGTATACAGGGCGCCTGAGTGGCTCAATGAGTTGGGCAGCTGCCTTCAGCTCAGATCATGATCCTAGGGTCCTGGGATCGAGTCCCGCATCGGGCTCCGTGCTCAGCGGGGAGCCTGCTTCTCCCCTGCCTGCCGTTCCCCTGCTTGTGCTTGCTCTCTCCCTCTCTCTCTCTCTCTGTCAAATAAATTTTTAAAAAAATAAAAAAAAAAGATGTGGGGCACCTGGGTGGCTCAGTCAGTTAAGTGTCTGCTTTCAGCTCAGGTCATGATCCCAGGGTCCTGGGATCAAGCCCTGCATCAGGCTCCTTCATCAGCGGGGAGTCTGCTTCTCCCTCTCGCACTCCCCCTGCTTGTGTTCCCTCTCTCGCTGTGTCTCTCTCTGTCAAATAAATAAATAAAATCTTTTTAAAAAAAGATTTAGGGTGCCTGGGTGGCTCAGTCGTTAAGCGTCTGCCTTCGGCTCAGGTCATGATCCCAGGGTCCTGGGATGGAGCCCCACATCGGGCTTCCTGCTCAGCGGGAAGCCTGCTTCTCCCTCTCCCACTCCCCCTGCTTGTGTTCCCTCCCTCGCTGTGTCTCTCTCTGTCAAATAAATAAATAAAATATTTAAAAAAAAATTAAAAAAGATTAAAAAAAAAAGATGTGGTATACACACACACACACACATACACGGAATGGAATATTAAGAAGCCATCAAAAAATGAAATCTTGCCATTTGCAATGATGTGGGTGGAACTAGAGGGTATTATGCCAAGTGAAATAAGTCAATCAGAGAAAGACAGTTATCATATGATCTCACTGATATGTGGAATTTAAGAAACAAGACAGAGGATCATAAGGGAAGAAAGGAAAAAATGAGACAAGACGAAACCAGAGAGGGAGACAAACCATAAGAGACTCTTAATCATAGGAAACAAACTGAGGGTTGCTGGAGGGGAGTGGGGTGGAGAGATGGGGTAACTGGGTGATGGACATTGGGGAGGGTATGTGTTGTAATGAGCCCTGGGTGTTATATAAGACTGATGAATCACAGACCTGTACCCCTGAAACAAATAATACATTATATGTTAATTAACTGAATTTAAATAAAAAAAAAGAGACATAGGGAGTCTAAATGGATGTTAACTAAACTCATTGTAATCATTTTGTAATATATATTACATATATCAAATCAGTATGTTATATCCCTAACACAAATGCAATGTTATATGGCAGTTATATCTCAATAAGAAAACTGAAAAAAAAAAAAAAAAGAGATTTCAGGAAAATCAAAGAGAAATAAACCAAGAAATAAACATCAAGAAAACCATATTGTCTATGGTGGTGGTTTAAAAACAAGGGTTCTGGGGTGCCTGGGTGGCTCAGTCATTAAGCATCTGCCTTCGGCTCAGGTCATGATCCCAGGGTTCTGGGATCGAGCCCCGCATCGGGCTCCCTGTTCGGCGGGAAGCCTGCTTCTCCCTCTCCCACTCCCCCCTGCTTGTGTTCCCTCTCTCGCTGTCTTTCTCTGTCAAATAAATAAAATCTTAAAAAAAAAAAACAAAACAAGGGTTCTGAGGCCAGACCATCTGAGATCAACACCCTGGCTCCACCACTTTACTAGCTTATGATGAGGAAGTTACTGATCCGGTCCCACCTTGGGTTTTCTCATCTGTCAGATAATAATCATACCTATCTCTTGGGCTGTTTTGACCATTCAAGGAGGTAATCCATGCTTCGTGCAGTACCTGGCCTACAGTAAGTGATCGATAAACATTAATTACGAGGAAAAACATTCACGTACTTATACTTTCCTTAGTCCCTCTGGCTCTTTCACCTTTTAGTGAGCTGATTCTTCTGCCTGAAATATCTTCTCCTTCACTGCTTAGCTTCTATTTAGGACTTGGCTTAAATGGCAACCCACCCACCACCACCACCAAGTTAGGTGCCTCTCCTCTTTTTTTTTTTTTTTTTTTTAATTTATTTATTTGACAGAGAGAGAGAGCACAAGCAGGGGGAGCAGCAGAGGGAGAAGCAGGCTCCCTGCTGAGCAGGGAGCCTGATGCGGGACCCCATCCCAGGACCCTGGGATCACGACCTGAGCCGAAGGCAGATGTTTCATGACTGAGCCACCCAGGCGCCCCTAGGTGCCTCTCCTAAAATCTCCTGTTAAAAGCTTTATAATAGCCCTTGTATCTCTCTAACGCAGCACTCATCTTAATCTACAGTAACTATGTATTTGTCTTTTTCACTAAGTGGGAGCCTTTCAAGGCAGAGGCTATGCCTTTTATCCTCCACTCCCTCCCCTCCTCCTGGCACATAGCCAACCACTCAAGCTCCATGCCATTCCTTACCCCTGCCAAGGATCTCCTCCATCTCCTGGAACCTGGTTCTGGGGCCCTCTGGGACTGTGCTGTCCTTTCTGTCCTCAGCTGCCTGTCATACTGCAGCCCCACCACCAAAGCACCCCCCTGCTGGGCCTCAGAGACCCTCTTACTCTGCCTACAGATCCCCCTCCGCAGGGGGGCCCAGCAGCCTGCACTGTCCAGCCCTATCCTGCAGGATGCTTTAGCCCTCTTGCCCTCTTGATGAACTTGCCTCAACTAAGACAGCCTTTCCAGCAGGATTTCAGGGCTGGCCCAGCCTCCCAGCAAAGCTCGGCTTCTACCAATATGTTGTCTCGTCTTTGACAGGGACACCACCTTCCTGGGAGAAGGTCTTAACATCTCAGACCCCCTCAGAACCCAAACCAAGGATGTCTTTTTCCATTTCCATATATTTAAGTCTCCCTAATGACTTCTCCCTGCAGCTTCGTGTTTGGCCTGAGTGGGTCACATGTAGCTCTTGGTCCATTTGCACAAAAATGCCAATGAGGAGGTGGCCACTGCCTGGACTTCCATGGAGACCTCAGGGCCAGGCTGGTCCTGGCTGGAGACCTGGGTCCCCCCCAGAGGGCAATATCAGCCCACTCGCCATCCACTGTTTCTCCCCTAAGCCTAGAAAAGGGACCCTAACTCAGAATGAGGCTGGGGGCAGGTTCAGCAGAGAAGGCAGGGGAAGGGTCAATGGAACCATGGTTCAAATGGTGTGGAAAGAACAGGGCTGGGACCCAGCTGGAGCTCCCTGTGAGCTGGATGGTTCCTTGCAATCATGTCCATGCTTCCTGTACTGTCCTTGTGAATTTTCCACACATGAAGTTCCCTAGGAAAAGGCCAAACTATCTCCACCATGCTAAGTGGTTTGCCCAAAAGAAAGGGTTGGGGTTTGAGAGCTCAGGTGCTCAAGGAGGCAGGGGATGCCCCCCAGGCAGTATGATAGTGACCAGAATCAGTAGGATAAAGTAAAGGGGAGGGGTAAGGACCCTGAGTTGGCTTGAAAGCCCACTCCCACTGGCTGTCCCATGCCCAGCCCCCAGTTCTCCTCAAAGCTCTTTTTTGCAGAATCTGAGTGTGGCCTCTGCAAGAAAGCTTGCATGGGTGACCCCCAAACATGGTCACTTCCCCAGGATTCCCAGACTCCCTCAGGAATCCTGGGAGAGGTTTTACAGACTTCTCTAATCTTTTGCACTTTAACACTCCAGCTGCATGAACATTCTGCCAATAACAAGGGACCTGTTTATGAGCAGGTATATTTTCTTCTGCGGGTGCTGCAGGGATGGGGTGGAGTAGGGGTCACTGCTAGGACGGGCAGTCTCAAGCCAAGAGAAGGCTCTGCAGGCTGGAAGGCCTCACTTCCAAGGCGGTGGGCAACGGAAGGTAGCAGGGAGTTATAAGCCTGAGGAGCTGATCCTGCCTACTCTCTCCACCTGCACAAAAGGTGGGGAGATAGCACTGGAGCGATAGGAATGCTGGCTGCATGGGGGTGGGGGAAACTTGCTGCAGTGATGGGGGATCCCTACGTGGAGTGAGTGGTCATTGAAGCGATCACGAGAGCTGAAGATAGCTGCAGGGATGGGGGAAGATTTCTGCAGCGATGAAGGAGTACTTTGCAAAGGAAAAGGGCTGGCTTTTTTGGGGGGGGGTGGGGAAGTCCTGCGGTGATGAAACGCTGGGATCGCTGCAGTGATGAAAGAGGGTCACTGCACTGAGGGAAAGCATAGCCAGGGCGAGAAGTGGGGTGATACTGGAAAAGCTGGAGTCGTTGCAGTGTTGGGGGGGTCTGCAGACTGAGCCCACTGCTGCACTTGCAGAACGTTTCACTTCCTGAAGGACGGAAAGGGTGGGGCTTCGGAGGCCCGGGTCCCTCCTCGGTGGGGGGCTGTGCAGCGGCGGGGACGCGGTCCCTGCACTGCGGTGCCCTGTCTGGCTGGAGCGGCCAAGGCTGGCGCGGAGGCGGCACCGCGCCCGAAGCGGGGGCGGCGGGGGGCGCATCAGCCCCGCCGCAGCGGTAGGCGGGGCCCGGGCGGGCTGAAGGGGCTGCCTTCCCGAGCGGGGCGGGACCAGCACCCGCAGAGCCGACGCCCCTGCGCGGACTCAGAGAGGCCGCAGCGGGAGTCCGGAGCCGGTGCCCCGCAGGTACCGGGACTGAGTGCGGCCCGAAACGCAGAGGCGGCCCTATCCATCCTGCTCCAGTTGTGGCGCCCAGAACTCCGCAGAGGACGCGACGGTGAGGCTGGGGTTGCCCGCCGGGAGGGTGAGGATCCCTAGACCCAGCCCGCCGCATCCCCTGACAGCTCGGCTGTGGGGCCCCTTATCTCAGATCAGTTCTGCCAGGGTGGGGAGAGGTGGGTGCCAGGCACGGATCCCACGGAATCTGCCCCAACACCTCTCCTGGTCTTGCCTCCGAAAGACCCTGTCCTGTCGCTTCCCTGTCTCGTTCTTGCCACCCAACCCCCTCCCCTCCGGCCTGCAGCCCCTCTCAGCGCCCCAGTCAGGTGAGGCGCTGGAGAGGGAAAGACTACGGTCCTTCGGCTCCCCCTCCCACCCCGCCCCTGCGGTCCCTCTCTGGGCTGGGGACACCCAGGAGGATGCTGGCCCTTTAAACCCCCTGCTCCTCACCCAGAGCATCTTCCATCTCGCTACCCGCTCCACTTCCGACAGCTGGCAGCCGCGGGGAGCCCCGGGGGGCCGGCAGGTACGGGGGCGGCGGCGAGGCCCGGGAGCGGGTGATGGAACAGCTGTGACCCCCCCCCCCCCCCCCCCCCCCCCCTCGCCCCCGGGGGAGCAGGCGGCGGGAGTGCTGGGCGCCCGGAGCGCCAGTTAATCATTAACCCTCCGCTCCCCGGCTCCCCGCGCGGCTCCGAGCCGCGCTCCGCCCCGGCTTCCCAGGTAACCGGCTCGGATGCCCATCACGCCATCCCCCCTCTTCCCTCCCCTCGCCACCTGTCGGTCCGGCCGCAGCCCCCGGCTCAGCCCGGCGCTCCCGGCTGCTCCGCGTCCCAGTGCCCGAGTTCGGTTCTCCCCGCGGCTTGCAGGAGGGCGGGGTCGGGCGCCCGGGCCCCACCCTGCGGCCCCCTTCATCGAGCCCCCCCTCCCCAGGGGCGCCATGCCCGGCCTGTACTGCCCCTCCAGCTGGACGCCGCTGCCCCTCACCGACTCCTGGGTCCGGGCCTGCGCCAACGGCCCCTGCCTCAGCCTGCGGGCCCGGCTCACCTACCACAACCCGCAGCCGCAGCCGGTGGAAGGTGAGGCCGGGGCCGGGCGCGGGGCGGCGGGGAGCGGGGGCTCCGCGCGGTCCGACGCCGTCTGTGCGCCTCCCCTCCCGCCCCAGGCGTGTTCGTGTACCCGCTGGCGGAGGCCGAAGTGGTCTCGGGCTTCGAGGCGGAGGCGGCCGGACGGCGCGTCTCGTTCCAGCTGCAGAGCCGGCGACGCTCGCAGGCCGCTTGCTGCCGCGCGCTGGGCCCCGGCTGGGGGGCCTCCACGCCCCGCCGCTGCGCGCAGGGTGAGTGCCCGGCGCCCCCGCCCCGCCGCGGAAGCCAGCCGCACTCGGGTTCCCGCCCCCGCTCTGCGTCCCACCCCTGCCCGCGCCCCCTCCAGCCACTGATTTTTTCATTCATTAATTCATGGCTTTATTCAACAGTCGCGGACTAGGCGCCTGACGTGCGCCAGGTGCCGGGGCAATGTGACCCAGGCCTGACCTGAGGTTTGCGGCCTGGGAGGCAGACGCAGCGGGCAGTCCACACGTCTGTCTCCCCCTCTGGAGCGTTAGCGCCTGAGCCTGGGCCCGGGCTTTGGCCATCTCAAAGCCCCAGCACAGAATGTGGCCATATGAGTGCTGGGTTCAGGAATGGAAGTCCATTCCTGTGCTAGGTTTTGTGGCTTGCACTTCATTCTTTCATTTGATTCCTGCACGTAGGATTTACCATCCCAGTAAGAGAGACAGAATCCAGTGGTGTTGAGAGTTGGTACAAGCCCAGCAGGTAGTTAGAGGCCAGAGTGAACTCTGGGCTGAGGCCCCTGGAATGTTCCAGAAGGAAGTGGAGCCGGCATGTGACCAAAAGGAAGGGTATGACTGGTGAAGTGGAGAGGAGGGAAAAGGCACTTCAGTCAGGGGCAATGGTGTAAGCAAAGGTTTGGAAGTAAGTTGTGTTGAGTGATGGTAATAAAATGCCTCGTATTTGTAGTAATTTACAGTTGACAAAGTCCAGTCACTGATACCACTTCATTTGAATCCAGAGAGGTATGTAATGCAAGTGCTGTTCTCTATCCCCATTTTATAGGTGTGGAAATAATAGCAACAGCCTCTTATGTGTCAGATGCTATGCATACATTCTCTCATTCCTCACCAGTCTTTGAGATATAGTTATTATGACTCCCATTTCATGGATGAAGAAACTGAGGCTCCTCAAAACAAGAGAGTTACCAAAGGGCAGAATTAGAAGTCACAGAGCTGAGACTCAAAACCTGATCCTGTGCTCTCCACTGTATCAGGCTTTCCCCAAGCCTCAGCTGGTTAGGATAGAAGCCCCTTTCTTCCTTCTTCTCTCCCTTTTTTTCTTTCCTTCCATCTTCTTCTTCCCTTCATCTATTCTGCAAGCATTTCTCAAAAGAATGGATAAATGATTACTGTGGGGAAGGGCTATAAGGTAGACTGGAGCCAGACCGTGTAAGGCCTTGACCGCCACTGTACACACCTGGCCATTTTTCCTTCAGCAGCAGTGACTCCCATGATGCCACCAGTCCCCTGATAAACCTACAATATGAGTAAAATGGTGTGCTCAGTATGCAAGTACAGCTTTATGTCCTCTAACCAGCTTCCAAGCAGATCACTGCTCCTAAACTCCTTTTGGGTAGAAAATTCTGGCCACTCCTAGTGGGCAGTGGGGAGCCCCTGACTGTTCATGAGCTGAGGATTTATGAGCAAGCTGGATCCCAGGCTATGGGAGATGTCAGTCCACAAGGGAGGGTCCTTAGGAAGACGATACCCAAGGGCTGAATGAGCAGGCAGGGGAAGAAGGGCAGAGGGTATGGGTCCCTTAGGATCTTGGGGGTGGTGTGGACATGTCCCCTTCTCCTCAGCTCTCCATCAGCAGGATGTCGCTACTTTTCCTGATAACAGCCAGATCCTTCTACCACCATCCTGCCTCTCCTTCAGCCATCATTCAGCTCGCGCCTCCATTCTGCATCACCAACACATTAGCCCCGTATCCCTCCAACTTTGAAAAGTCCCCCTGGCCCAGGCTCCCCTGCCTCAGTGCCTGCTCCCATTTCCTATTTCCCCAATCTCCTCTGCTTCCAGCCCCCTCTGACCCCTTTTCTCACTCACTGTAGGTCATCTTGTCTTGGATCTGGCCCAGGCCCGGTCCACACTGGTGCTGCCCACAGGCCTCATCAATGCGGCCGGCACCATGACGGTGACCCTGTGCAGCAGTCGGGAGCTGCCCTCCAGGCCCGATGGGGTGCTGCGCGTGGCTCTGCCCTCTGTGCTCACCCCACTGGCCTCATCAGGCCCACCGGGGCCCCCCAGGCCTCCGGGGCTCTGTGACGACAGGTTGGGCCTATGGTGATTCTCTTCGTCCCTCCCTCGGCTTCTCTGGGTCTAGTGCGGGTGAGGGGGCTTTGGTAGGGTGCCCTGGGGGATGGGCAGGGCGGGGAAGGGCTGGGGCCATTCAGCCAGAGGGGCTAGGGGCCTTGGTGGTGGCCCCATGACACTCCTCGTGCTCCCTTCCAGCCCCACCAGCTGCTTCGGGGTGGGCAGCCCTCAGGAGGAAGGGCTGGCCGGGGAGGAGCCAGCTGCCCCTCAGGATGTGTTCTCAGGCCCTGCCCGCTGCCCTGCCCCATACACCTTCTCCTTCGAGATGCTGGTCACTGGGCCATGCCTGCTGGCAGGTGGGTGCCCCTCCTAGGATAGCTGACTGGGGAATAATTCAGGGCTCAGGACTGGGGGGAACACAGGACCAAAAAAACAAAACAAAACAAAAAACCAAGGACCTAAGCCTTAGGAACCTCCAGTTTTGGGTGGAGCATCCCCTGGACACTTCTACACAACACACACCCGCCCCCCCTAAGTTTGTCAGTGTAATTTATTTATATCCCACTCCACTCACCAATGGGAACAAAGATGATTAAATTGAGACCTGTCCAAGTGATGAGGTGGAGTATCCTTGTGCAAGAAGTGGGGGAGGGTGCTAAATCAGCAGCTGGTTGATATATAACTGATCAGCCAGGAACAGAACTGGGAATCCACCTCCCAGCCCACGAAAGAAGGAAAAATCCCTCCCCTTGTCCACCCAACCCTATAGATGAGGCTCTGAGAGCTGAGCTGAATCAGTCATGATCCTTGCCCACACCACTGTTGTCTGGAAAGGTGATATTCGTGCTTTAGGACTGGCTTGGGGTGGGGCAATTATCCCCTCTCCCTGCCTCTCTCTCCCTCAGGCCTGGACAGCCCCTCTCATGCTCTGCGGGCAGATGCCCCACCTCATGCCAGCTCTGCAGCCACCATCTGTGTCACACTAGCAGAGGGCCACCGCTGTGACCGGGCGTTGGAGATCCTGCTGTACCCCAGTGGTGAGAGACTGGGGCACACAGCGGGCCAGCTCTGACCTGCTTCAGGACCACCTGGGTAGCATTTTTCAAGTATAGATTTCTGGGTCCCAAGCCAGATGAATCGAGTCATCTGTGAGGGTGGGCCCCATGGTACAGGGAGTCTTGGGCTTGCAAGGTCCTCCTGGGACAGTGGGACTGAGCAGTTGGGGTCCAGAGACAGGGACTGTTCTAACAGCCGTGTCCCCTCTTCCCTAGAGCCTCACCAGCCACACCTGATGCTAGAGGCTGGCAGCCTGAGCTCCGCAGAATATGAGGCCCAGGTGAGGGCCCGCCGGGACTTCCAGAGGCTGCAGCGAAGGGACAGTGATGGGGACCGGCAGGTATGGCCGCCCGGGGGCCTGGCCTGCCCTCCGACCCTACCACTGGCTGCATTTGTGCACTAGGAACAGATAAGCAGGCTCGTGTTATGACTGCGGGGGGGGGGGGGGAGCTCTGCTCTTAGCAGGACCTCCTAGTAGCTGCCACCGCCATCCCAGAGGGCAGATGAGTACTGTCATAGGAGGGAGCACACAAGTCTCCCTGGGGTGTGTCTCCGAGGATGGGGGCCAAGACTGACAGGCAGAGGACAGCCACCTGCCTTTGCTCTTGCCTTTATTCAAAGAACTATAAAAAGGTGCCCCCTCTGGGTGTATTCGATCGAAGCCCCCTGAGGGCTAGGTCCTGCTGCTAGCCCAGGCTGGAGTTGCACTAAGCCTGGCCCAGGGTGACTCGGGGCCCCCATGCTCAGGTGTGGTTCCTGCAACGCCGCTTCCACAAGGACATCCTGCTGAATCCCGTGCTGGTGCTGAGCTTCTGCCCAGACCTGAGCTCCGGGCCGGGACACCTGGGCACAGCCACCCGGGAGCTCCTCTTCCTGCTGGACGGCAGCAGTGTAGCACACAAGGCCTGTGGGGGCAGGGCGTGGGCGGGCCTGGGGGGCGGGAGCGCGCGCAGTGGGTCTGCGCTGGGCTGGCGGCAGCCTCTCGGAGACGCGCGCGCACCCCCCCCTTACACTCGTCCGGACTCCTGGGTTCCAAGAGCCTCTCTCACCTGTGGGGTTACACTCAGTCGCCCCTTAGCTCAAACCCAAGGCTTCACATACCCGTCCAGGGGCTCTCACACGCTCAGCCTCCCTCACACTCCCGGGCTCGCTCCTAGCCGGCCTCGCCCACACCCCCACGTCCAGCTCCTCGTGCTCACACGGCCTGCAGAAGGCAGGCAGTCTGGCGTCCCTACCACTGCCCTAGGGGCCTGCTTCACGCCGCCCTCCCTGGCCCTCCCCAGGATGCCATTGTTTTGGCTGTGAAGTCCCTGCCCCCACAGACGCTCATCAACCTGGCCGTGTTTGGCGCGGCGGTGCAGCCCCTCTTCCCAGAGAGCCAGCCGTGCAGCGATGTGAGTACGGCCCGGGGGTCCGGGGGGGCCTGGTGAGGATGGCTCGGCCTGGCTGTGGCCACAGCATGCCTTTTCTTTCCAGGACACCGTGCAGCTGATCTGTGAGAATGTTGAGACCCTGCAGGCTGCAGGCGGCCCCCCAGATGTGCTGGCTGCGCTGACCTGGGCCGTGGGGCAGCCCCAGCACAGGGCCCACCCCAGGCAGCTCTTCCTGCTGACTGCTGCCTCGCCCCTGGCCGCTGCTACCCAGCAAACCCTGGAGCTCATGAGGTGGCACAGGGGGGCAGCCAGGTACGGGCTGAGCCAGGTGCCTGACATTGACCCCCGCCCCCAAGAGGCTCCTGAAGATCACAGCTGCTTCCCTTCCCTCATCAGGTGCTTCTCCTTTGGGCTGGGGCCTGCCTGCCACCAGCTGCTTCAGGGTCTGTCTGCCCTCAGCAGGGGCCGGGCCTACTTCCCAAGGCCTGGGGAGAGGCTGCAGCCCATGGTGAGCTTGAGTCTGGGCCCTGGGCCCTACTCCCAGAAGTCCTTCCCCCAAGTTACCCTAAGCCTGCAACACAACCCAGCCAAGCCGTGGGGTCTCCTGGCACCCTGACCAGGACTTCTCCTCCCCCATTCCAATTCCTGCCCTCTGAGATGCCAGTCGGGAGAGGAGCTGCTGGGGTGGCTGGGGGGTGCTGCAGGAGGCCAAAGGTGTGGGGGACGTGGCCCCCTGACCAGGTACCAGGTACCTCCTGGTACTGAGCCATATCCTCGACAGATCCTGCCTCATCCACAGGCTTGGCTCAGGCCAGGAGACAGACCCAACCCTGAGGACTGCGCACTCAGTCCCCTTGCTTAGTCCTACCCCCATTCCTTCCCCGGACCCCAGCCTGACCTTGCTCCCCTCAGCCCAGGGGCTGGGCAAGTGGCATCAGTGGATGGGTGGCCTTGCCGTGCCGTGGGCTGTGTGGCACCTCCCTCTCCCGTGCCCTCCCTCTGGCCACTCCTCACAGCTGGTGCAGGCTCTGCGGAAGGCACTGGAGCCCGCTCTGAGCGACGTCTCTGTGGACTGGTTTGTGCCGGATGCAGTGGAGGCACTGCTGACGCCCCGGGAGATCCCAGCGCTCTACCCTGGGGACCAGCTGCTTGGTTACTGCTCACTCTTCCGGGTGGACGGCTTCCGGCCCCGCGCCCCAGGGGTAGGCCTGGGCTGCCTCAAGTCCCTGCCTGTCTTCAAAACTCTTCCACTCCCTGTGCCTCTCCCTGCCAAGCTCTCCTACTGCACCCTAGGCCTCCCCAGGGACCCCACTGGGCACCCCAAGGTGACGGCAGCCTGCCCTCTTCATGAGGTCTTCTACTGAATTGTCCCATGAAGTGTTGTCCTTGGCTTTTACCAGAGGTCGTTAAAGCACATGGCCACAGAAGACAGCTCTAGCATTCGCTCTGAGGGTTCTGTGGAAACTCACTCGTTTCTTCACACAGTGCCCTACAGAAAGCACCATCTGGATTGTTTCCTGTAACACTCAGAAACAGACAGAGCATAGTCTAGATGAAATCTCAGATCCCAACTCTAGCACGTACTAGCCATTTGATTTGGGGCCAGTCACTTCACCTCTCAGAGCGCATTTCCTCATACTGAGTCTTGTCATAGGGTTGTTGTAATTAGAGGTCACAACGCGCACACTCGGTAGGATACTTGACATGCAGTAGGAGTTTAAGAAATGGTAGTTATTTTGATTTGTAAGAAGCTTTCTCTCTCTAGAAGAAATAAGCCCACTTCATTTTGATCCCGAGCGCTATATAATGGAGTGTTTGCCTTTTTGCCTGCCTGCCAGGAAGCTCAGGGCCAAACCTGAAGCTCAGCCACAGCAGCTCTCTTAACCTTCTGATTAGCATGTATGCTTCCTCCTTCCCCAGTACCAGGCTTTCATTTCTGGTTTATTAACTTTATTGCCTCTTGTGGTGAGACATCTTAAATCCTGTTTGGGAAGAGGCAGCATATAACTACCATCAGTTTTTTCTCCAATGCCTCTCGCTCTCTAGGGCCCAGAACCTGGCTGGCAGAGCTTGGGAGGCTCCGTGTTCCCGTCCCCAGAGGAAGCACCATCTGCCACCAGTCCTGGCACTGAGCCCACTGGCACCTCGGAGCTGCTGGGAACAGGCACTGTGTCAGCGGAGCTGTCCAACCCGTGGGCTGCTGGGGACTCAGAGCAGAGTGAGGACCTGGACGTGGTGTGCAGCTGTGTTGGAGGAGTGGGCCATGGGAGAGGCCGGGGCTGGGATCCTTTCTCTTGCCTCCCAGCAGGTGCCGATGCTCTGACAGACCCAGTCACAGACCCCGGACCCAACACCTCCTCTGATACAGCCATATGGCGCCGCATCTTCCAGTCATCGTACATCCGGGAGCAGTATGTGCTCACCCACTGCTCCGCCAGCCCAGAGCCGGGTCCAGGTTCCACAGGCAGCAGCGAGTCCCCTGGCTCCTGGGGCCCTGGCTCCCCCGAGGGCATGGTTCCCCTGCATCTCCCTTCTCAGCAGGGCTGCCGCAGCCTGGCCTGGGGAGAACCTGCGGGCTCCCGCTCCTGCCCCCTGCCTCCACCCCCACTGGCTCCAGTCAAGGTGAGATTCAGCCCACGTGCATTCTACTAGGTATCCAGCAAATGTTTATTGACTATCTGCTATATGCCATAAATTGTGCAGTGGTTACTATTAAGTCCAGCTGAAGAGAGAAGTGGGTAAATCTATAAGGATGCCATGTGACATACAGTGGTGAGCACAGGGACATAGCGTTATGGGGAGGGTCGGAGTCAAGATGGCTAACCCTGTGTGAGGGAGTCAGGAAAGCAAGAGCCACATCTGGAAGAACAAGTAGAAGCTAGCTGGGCAAAGAGGGAGAAGACATGAACAAAATCAGAGACGAGGAACAATGTCAAGTGAGAAACGGGGCCTGGAGTGAGACAGCACTGGGAAGGGGCCGGGGGCCGTAAAGAGTGGCCTTGCTCCTAAGGGTGGTGAGCAGCCGCCCACTGTGTCGGACGAAGGGCCCTGTGGCCAGTTGTGTGTACATGTGTGGTGGCCAGGAGCTCTGAGTTTCTTGACTGGTGGACCCCACTTCTTATGTGCAGTCTGGGGCCTGGAGTGCTGAGGTGCTGGGTCGTCGACACAGAGCAGCCCTGGCTGGCCGGAGCCTCTCATCCCCCCCAGGCCAGGTGAACCCAGTCCCTGGCCGTCCCCGGCACCCCTCTCTGGGAACAGCACCTGGTGGGCCAGGCCCTGAATCAGGGCAGCAGCTGGGACAGGGCCTGGATGACTCAGGTAAGGGTTGGATGGGGAGCTGCGTTCTGAGACCACGGAGGGTCTCAGAGAGGTGGGGCCTAGGGCACCACACTGCCCCTGCCTTTATGGTTGTCTCCCTCCAGGAAACCTGCTCTCCCCGGCCCCTATGGACTGGGACATGTTGATGGAACCCCCCTTCTTATTCACGGCTATGCCCCCCAATGGGGAGTCGGCCCCTCCCGCAGAGGCACTGTCTCTTCAGGCTCCACGCTGCCATGTGGTGATCCGGGCCCTGTGTGGGGAGCAGCCTATGTGCTGGGAGGTGGGTGTTGGCCTAGAGACACTATGGGGACCTGGTGATGCTGGCTCACCGCCTCTGTCACCCCCTGAAAGAGAAGGTGCTTGGGACCAAGCACTCCATCGGCTGACAGCAGCCTCCGTGGTCCGGGACAATGAGCAGCTGGCTCTCCGTGGAGGGGCTGAGGCCACGGCTGACCGAGGTGAGCTCCTGGTGGGCCCAGGGAGGGCCCAGGGAGCCCGTATGGGGCAGAGAGTGGCAGAGGTGCAGGTCTGTGTGTTTGATCACTCTATACCTCATCTTGCTCACAAACAATTTGAGGTGGCTCACCCATATTGACAAGAAAAAAAAATAAGTAGGGCAATGGGATAATAAAAGGAAGTGGAGAATCAGGTTATATTAAAGATATGCACACCATGAGGTTATATGCCCTTGCGAACATGGGACCCAAAACTGGCAAGCTTTCTAGCAGCCAACAGAGGGAAATGTGATCTTCTTAATGACTCACAGTGCCTATAACATAAAAACAAACCTATCCTTCAGGAGGACTATTAAATCAGAGTGAACATTTTAGTTCTTCAGTGGCACTAGCCACACTTCAAGTGTTTAACACTCACATGTGGCTAGTGGTTACCATACTGGATCACGGAGACCTAGAACATTTCATTCACTGCAGAAAGTTCTATTGGACAGTGCTGAAATGAGTGGACAGAAAAGGCACCACAGTTAGTGTTTCCTTTGGGTGGTGAACAAAACGTTCGATTTCTGGGTGGCCAGAGGGTCTAGCCCCGCTATGGGCTGAGGGTTCAGCCTAACTACTTGTCAAAGCTGGGGAGTCTGAGCTGGCTCCTAGAAGGAACTCTACTCTGTTCAAAAGTGGACAGAGGGAAAAGCTATGCGCAACGCTGAGATTTGTTTCTATAAAGCCCTCTGTACAGGGAGGGTGGGGGAAGTGCCCTGCTCCCGTTCAGCGTGCTGCTCCCTGCTCTCACAGGCCATGCCCGGAGGTCCTGGCTCCGAGCCCTTCAGACAAGCAAGGTCAGCTCGGCCCCTTCCTGCTTCACCTGCCCGGTAGCTGTGGACGCTACCACCAGGGAGGTCCTACCCTCAGCTCTGCAGGTGCGGAGCTCAGGTAGAGTCCCTCCTGGGTGACCTCTCGGGTGCCGGCCCTCATCTCACTGGCTGCCCTCCCGGTTCACCCCCATCTCCTGTGCCCCTACAGAGCTAGCTGAGCCCCCAAGCACTTCTCCTGCCCCTCAGGGCCATCTAGATGCAACTCCTCTGCCCACAGCTGTGCACTCTACAGGTGAGGCTCAAAGTCCGGGCAAGGGTAGGGAGCAGCCAGGCTTGGGGACCACGGCTGGCACTGACTGGCTCCATTGCAGGACTTCAGGGAGGCTCTCTGGTAGGCGGCTGGAACCCGAACCAAAATGGCAAGCCCAAGTCGGCCACCACAAGTCCTCAGCGCCTCCCGCCCCAGCCTCCCTCTAGGCTCAGCCTGGGCGGTGGGAGGGCCAGAGGCTCTGACGGCCCCCGACTCTGCAGCCCCCACCGGGGCCAGGCTAGCGGCAGCAACAGTGAAGGCGGCGGCCACGACTACTTGCCCTTGGTGAGGACTCGGGAGGTGGAGGGTGGCGCTGCCACGGCCAGGGCACTGTCTCAGCTCGCTTCTCCCCCCACCTCCTCTCTCCTCAGGTGCGGCTGCAGGAGGCACCCGGCTGCTTCCGCCTGGACGCGCCCTTCTGTGCGGCCGTGCGCATCCCGCAGGAACGCCTGTGCCGCGCTTCGCCCTTCGCGGTGCACCGCGCCAGCCTCAGCCCCACCTCGGCCGCCTCTCCCTGGGCACTCCTGGGACCTGGGCTGGGCCAGGGGGACAGTGCCACGGCCTCCTGCAGCCCGTCCCCCAGCTCAGGCTCCGAGGGTCCAGGCCAGGTGGACAGCGGGAGGGGCTCAGACACCGAGGCCTCGGAGGGTGCGGAAGGGCTGGGCGGGGCCGACCTGCGGGGCCGGACCTGGGCCACGGCCGTGGCACTCGCGTGGCTGGAGCACCGCTGCGCCGCCGCCTTTGGCGAGTGGGAACTAGCAGCGGCTAAAGCGGACTGTTGGCTGCGGGCCCAGCGCCTGCCCGATGGCCTTGAGCTGGCTGCCCTCAAAGCGGCCGCCCGCGGTCTCTTCCTGCTGCTCCGCCACTGGGACCAGAACCTGCAGCTACACCTGCTGTGCTACAGCCCTGCGAACGTGTGAAGGCCCGCCCGCTGCCCTGGCTGGCGCCGCCCCCACAGACTCCAGTCACTGCCACCCAGGGCGGGCTTCTCCGTACTGGGAGGGGCGGGCTGCTGTCGGCCTGACCCCCACTGCTTCTCATTCCCGTCCCAGAGCCCCCCTGCCCTCACAGAAAGTGCCTGCCTGTGCGCTCTCTCTCCCACTCCCCCCATCCCATGCCTTTTCCCTTCTGAGCTCCTGCAGTGCAGTGGAAGAGGAGAGAGCCACAGCCCCCAAATCCTATGCAATAAAGTGCCTCCTAGGACTGCCCAAACGAGTTCTTTATCTGCAGTGTGCACGCCCCTCACAGCTTGGCGCAGGCGCTTCCAGGCGAGCTGCACAGAAGTGGGCGTGGTACGGTTTATTAGGAAGGGCAGAGTCTATTCCCATCCAGGGTCCTACCAGTGGGCTGGAGGGGAAGGGAGCTGGAGCTCAGTGGGCTTTCTTGCTGTGCTGGATGCTCTTGGGGAAAGGCTGGGGGCCCAGCCAGAGCTGCAGCAGGATGACAGCATGGCATATGTGCAGGGCCACAGAGCTGCAGGATGTGGATGGGTATGTGTTCCAGGAGAGCTCAATGAGCCCCAGCACCAGCAACCTGGAGATGAGAGCGAAGCTTAGGTTTTGCCTGGGTTCTAGGCCTGCAGCCCTTCAGCTCGCCCCCAACCCTCCACGGTCAGCCTTGGGATGGGGAGCTCCCTAGCTCTTCCCACTCACCCAGGTTGTCCCAGCCAGTACCTGAGCAGATGTGTAAGCCAGCGTGCAGGCGTGGCCCACAGGAGGTAGGGCAGTGTGTGGAAATACCAGACGTAGAACTGGTAGTGGAGGGAGCGGCTGAAGCAGATGCCAATGAAGTTGGAGGTGAAGAGGGTAGAGATGATCTGTAGGCAGTGGTCAAGGCCAAGGGCAGGAGCAGAAGGGCCAGGAGTTGGGATGGGGGTGGGGGGCAGGGAGGGCCCAAAGCAAAGGGGCAAAAGTTTTGGGGTCAGACAGTCCCCTGGCTCTGCCATTCCGAGATGCATCCTTTCGGATGAGTTTCGTAACTTCTCCAGACCTGTTCCTCAGTCTAATGTGGAGACAACAATACTGGGGCCATAAAGTCTACTGAGTTTAAATTCATCACTTACAAGCTGAGTGACCTAAGTAAGTTACTTAAACTCCTTAACGTCCTGATTTTGTCATCTGTAAAATGAGCATAATAATAATAATAATAATAAAAATACCTCCCTATTTCAGAGTCTCTTGTGAGCTTTAAATGTTAGAATGTACGTAAATCTCTTAGGACAACACCAGGCAGAGAGTGAGTACTCATAGTGGTAAGTCAAATAATATTTAGAATTAAGAATAAAACACACTTAAATATGTAATGTGCTTAGCACTGTGGTGCAGAGTGGTGGAAGGAACAGCTCTACTCCCATGAACAGGGCCTGTAGCTATTTCTGGTATCTCCTTTTCCCTCCCTCAGGTCACCAGCCATCCAGGACTAACTGACCAGGACTCCAACTGTACCTGTAGAGGGCAAGACTTACCTTCCCATGATTTAAAGGATATGATTGGGTGTGAGGCGCTGCGGTGGAACCTTCCTTTTGGAGGGATCCTTTAGCAGAGACAGGATACTTTCCCCCGTCCTGGGGAGAAGCCATTCAAACATTTATCAAGCCCCCATCCTAGGGCAAGCTCTAGATTCACCCACATGAACTCAACATCTCCTCCAAGCAGGCCCTTCATCCTTCCCCCAACTCTGCCCATGACACTGCTCCCCTTTCTCACCTGTGCCACCTGCAGAAGGCAAAGAGAAAGAGCAGGGCGAGGTGGGCGGCCAACAGTGCCAGGTGGAAGGCACGATGCAAGAAGAGGGCCTCAGGGAGGAAGCGCCAGTTCACTGTCCAGCGGAAGAGAAACTGGCGGCCAAGATCAAAGGAGCGGGATAGGTAGCCAATGGGGTTCTCCAGCAGGAAGGGCAGCCCCAGCAGCACCTGAGGATAGGTGTGATGTCAGCAGAGGTGCCCAGGCTCAAGCTGAGCCTTCATACTAATCATCAAGGGGAGTGGACAGAGGGCGTAGGTCTCAGAGGTTCTCAAATTCCTCCAGGAATAGCAGGAAAGCCAGCCTCCACATCCAGGCCAGAGCCTGGGGCCAAAGAAGCTGAGAAGGCAGGTAGTAACAGTCCTTTAAGTTTGGACTCACCACGTCATAAATGGGCAGAATCAGAGGGGCGCCTGCGTGGCTCAGTTGGTTGGGCGACTGCCTCCGGCTCAGGTCATGATCCTGGAGTCCCGGGATCGAGTCCCACATCGGGCTCCCTGCTCAGCGGGGAGTCTGCTTCTCCCTCTGACCCTCCCCCCTCTCGTGCTCTCTCTATCTCATTCTCTCTCTCAAATAAATAAATAAATAAAATCTTAAAAAATAAAAATAAAAAAAATAAATGGGCAGAATCAGAGAAACCCTCAGAAACCATCTAGTTCAACACCCTTATTTTACAGCTAATAAACGCAAAGCCCAGAATCAACTCCCAAACCCTGTCTGTTAGCTTTGAGGAAGTCTCAACGACAGAAGGAGGCCAGAGAGTAGCCTTCCCTTCATTAGGAAGGGGAAGGTAGTGGGGGTACCTGAAGGACAGCACAGATGCCCAACTTGGGGAGGGCTCCACGGAAGCCAAATTGCATGAGGAGAAGAAATAGCAACCCAGGGGCGAAGAGTAGCACATTCATCTTCACAGAGACTGCCAGGCTGGGGTAGGTAAGGGAGATGAAGCGGGGAGATCAGCTCCAGGGCCATTTACCCCACCCAAAGATGCATCTCCCCTCGACATACACCAGCAACTCCTCCCCTCCCCTGCCAGCAAGCTCCAGGATGGGGCCCACACTCAGAATGGCTGGAAGGAGGGTAAAGCAGCCTGGGAGGAGGCTGAGGGTAAGGGGCAGATACCAAGTCTCTATGCTCAGACTGGGCCAGCAAATACATATTTAGAGTATTTAAAATGTGCAAGGACCAACTCCAACAATAGATGCTGTCTAGAAGGAAGGGTAGGGGGTGTGTATGTTTGGGGGATGGGAGCAGAGACTGTCTACAGATCCTAGACTTGTCTAGTGGGGCCCTGACTGACCCATATTGTCTGGTTACTCCCTTACTTCCTCTGCTGCAGGCAACTGGGGGAGGAAATGATGGAAATACAGAATGAGAGAGGGGGAGGGGGGAGAAGGGAGGGGTGCTGACCTGAAACAGCAGCAGCCCCAGCCCCAGCGCCGAGCCAGCAGGAGGTTGATACTGAGGAAGAGCAGCGCCATGGCCACCGGGTCATTGAAGAGCCGCAGCACAAAGATGGAGTGGACACGGTAAGAGGCGCAGCACATGAAGAAAAAGACGAAGGGAGGTACCTGAGAGGTGGGCACAGTGGGGAACAAGGTCATTTCACCAACCCTGAGCCATCCCTACTCCCCAGCACTGCCAGTTGGGGCCTCCTGCTCCCGGTTGCATGGACTCACCTTGCAGGTCTGGTGGTAGATCAAGAAGACAAGCAGCAAGGTGGCCAGGTAGAGCACAGCAAAGATGTGCTGGGCCATGCGGATGTCAGTGCCCCGGCCAGTGGCATAATATAGCCCCATAAAGATGTACACAAAGCCGGCTGGGTACCTGGAAGAGGAGTCTGGGTCAGGCTACCCAGCCTGGTATCCAGGCAGCCCCTCAGGTCCTCATTGAACCCCTTACCACCACTCACACAAGAGGTCCAGTGTCACCCTGCAGCTGGGTGTAGTCATAGGTGCCGTTGATGACGCCCTCCACCTGGGCCATGTAGGCCTTCCAGTCAATCTCTGTATCTGGAAAAGTACAGAATGGTGTGGTTACTTCCAAGTTCAGAACCTGTCTGCCCCCCCCCCCCACACACACATACCTCCAGCCCCTCAAAACACAGAGTTCCAGCTCTTTCCCAGGACTTCTATCACAACCCTTTATCTCACTGCTCATCTGGCATTCTCTGGGTGAACCCAAGCATCTCAAATTCAACATGTCTGTAATTGAACTCAAACCGTCCACTCTAAATCTGCTCTCCTTCCTGGGTTTCATGAATGGCACCATCAACCTCCCAGCTGCCCAGGTCACAAACCTGGGTAACATCTTTGACACTTACTTCTTTCTCGTTTCCAACACCCAGTCACCAAATCCTGCCTATTCTTCATCCTAAATAACTCTACTATCTCTCATCCTTTTCTGCTCTTACATACTAATATTCAGACCTAACATAATCTCTAGCCTCAATGATGCAACAGCTTCCTAATTAGTTTCCCAGCTTCCACTTTTACCTCACTACAATATATTTCCCACCTCTGCAACCAGAGAGCTCTTCCTATAATAGAAATCATGTCAGATCTCTCTGCTTAAAACCCTTCAATGATTCCTCAAGGCTCCTAAGATAAAAACCAAATCCTATTATTCCCAATTTTAGAAGAGGAACCTGTGAATTAATGAGGTTAAGTGACTAATTCAAGATCAGTGAGCTAAGAAGGGTAAAGTTGAGATTGGAACTCCATGAGGTCCTAAATTCTTAACCACCATGCTAATTATCTCCTTAACACAACTGACAGACTGCTTCACAATCTGGTCTCAACTTCTGCAATCTCATCTCTCACTGCTACCCTCACTTGAATTCTGTTCCAGCTCTAAAAAAAAATTCAGTTCCTCAAAGGAAGCAGACTCTCTTTTGACTGGAGGTTTTTAGTTACAGGATTCTCTACCTAGAGTGCTCTTTCTCCTCTCCTTTTCTCTCTTTCCTCAATTAGCTCACTCTTACCTTTCAAGGGGGACTCAAGTCCGGCTTAAGTGCCCTCCTGTGTCCTTTATGGCTCCCTGTCTTCCTACTATCATGATGAATCTGATCCACTGTCATTTTCTACTAACTTCTTTTTGTCCAGGCCCATACACCCAAATAGAAAATGTGTCTATTTTTTCACCACTGTACCCCTGGCACCTAGCACAGTGTTAAGCATATAATAAACATTCAATAAATATGTGTTACATTAATCATCTTTAGCAAGAAAGCCTTAAGCCCAGTGGCTAGATTCAGGCCGGAAAGGAGCTCCCAATAATACCCAAAGGACTCAAGTGGTCACAAAATGACATTGCTGACAAGAGAACTTTGAGACCTCAGAATTGAACAGATGAGAAAATGTGGATCCAGCTGGGGAAGGGACATGTCCAAAGGAACAGAGACAAGAAGGAGCAGTAGTACATTAACTTGGACCCAGGTCTTTTGATTTCCAGGCTAGTTTATGTTCTTAGCCTGGCAGGCTGTAAGGTCAGGGCAGAGGGCCAATCTCTAGAGTCGCCCCTTCCATCATCGGGGAGGGATTAAGACAGGGTTTGGTTTTATGGAGCAGGCTTGGGACGTGGGTAAAAATTATCGTCTGCAACTGATGACTGATTGGATCTGGATTTCAGTTCCGAATCTGGGTCCCAGTTTGGGTAGGGGGTTCGGGTCCCACTCCCTACCCTCCCCTCCTCCTCGGCGCACTCACATGCCACCCTGTGAATGACCCAGAAGGTGATGCCCACCTCCGCCAGGCAGAGGCAGGCGGCCACCAGCAGCGTGTAGCGCGGCTCCAGCAGCAGTAGGCGCCGCTCTTGCCAGGCGCGCCGCAGCCATTGTCCGCAGAGTCCCGCAGCCCGGGCTGCCGGACCCGCCCGGCCGCGTTTCCGTAGTCCCGCCGCCATCTTGACGGTGCGCCGCTCCTGTTGGCCCCCCACCCCGGAAGCCCGGCCCCTCAGCACTTAAGTTCCGCTCCCCGCGCCGGCTGTCCCAACCGACTGATCGCTGTCCGGTTTCGTGTACTATTTACTCCACTAAAATTTACTTCTTCCACATCTTCCCTGATGCACTACACACTCCAGACGTGCAGGAATAGTTTTACTCCTCAGTACATACTTGGTTCTGAGCACGCAGGCGCTAAAGTAGATCGAACGTTTGCCCAGAAAAGCAACATTCCTGTTCGTGTTCTCCCCTGCCTGGCATCACACTTCGTCTGTGTTTCATGCCAGTCTCTCCTGGAGGGCAAGACCTGTGGCCGCGCCCGTTCTGCCTCCTCTGAGAGCCTTCCGCGTACTCAAAACTGGGTAGAAATGAATCTTTCATTAACTTTCAGACTTCTTAATGGAAGGAGCCGGCCAAACTGGAAATAAGCAGTGATGAGCCGAGTGAGTCTGACACTGTGAGTTTGGCTCTCAGAAGTGAGGGAGAAGTACAGTTGGAGGATTCAAGCTCTGAGCGATAGGATTTTCCCACCCGGAGTATTCTTCAAAGAGCTCTCACCAGAGGACGGAAGTTCCACGTGTTTATGTTGAGCAACTGCAGGTGGTGGGCGGAGACACAAGGGCCACGCCTCCCGAATGATACCATCCCTATTGGCTACATGGAGCGCCAAGCCCGGTCCAAAGGTGCTGGCAGTGTGCCCTGCAGCTGCAAGCATGGCCTCTCCACGGGCCCGAGCCCCCCCGCCGGAGATACCAGAGCAGAACTGCAGGTACCGTGAGGTTCAGTACTGGGACCAGCGCTACCGGAATGCGGCTGACTCTGCCCCCTACGAGTGGTTCGGGGACTTCTCCTCCTTCCGTGCCCTCCTGGAGCCTGAGCTGCGGCCCGAAGACCGTATCCTCGTGCTAGGTGGGTAGTCCCGGCGCTCCCCAGCCCAGGTGGAGCGGGCTGGAGCCGCCCCGGCCCTGTCCGCTGTCCTCGAGTCTGTTTGTCCCTCTCGGGAGCCAAGATCCAGTACTTTCAGAATCTCGGCAGGATTTAGCCAGGGCAACGGGAGCCAAGAGATTCTTAGTCCAAGCTCCCCCGCCCCCCGCCCCCGGAGAAAGACAGTCTCTGAGTTTGTAGGTATCCTAGGACCCTGTTCCAGACCCTCGGGGAGACAGCCTCGAGCACTGGAGAGCTCAGAGGACCTAGTTCAAGTCCCAGTGCTAGTTGGCTCTATGACTTAGGACAAGTTGTGAACTCAGTTCTGAGCTTCAGAGTCACTTCTACAAATGGAACTGCGAGCTCAAGGCGGATGAGGAACGTTCAGGCACCTCGAGCACGATGCCTAGCATTTATCTGTTAGCGCCATGGGGCACCGGAAGCCACTGTCACCTGGAGAGACCTCTCTCCACACTCCCAGCCCTACCTGAAACTTGGTCCTATGTCCCATGTGCAGTGAGAGCGAGGACAGCGCCCTCTGAGGTCGGAGGGGAGATTGCAGCCTAGCGTTTATCTGTTACCGCCATGGGCACCGGAAGCCACTGTCACCTGGAGAGACCTCTCTCCACACTCCCAGCCCTACGTGAAAACTTGGTCCTAGGTCCCCTGTGCAGTGAGGGCGAGGACAGTGCCCTCTGAGGTCGGAGGGGAGATTGCAGCCAAGATTGGTGGGATTCTCCACAGCGAAATGTACAAATGCAGGGGTGCAAGGTAGGGCTCTGAGAGGTCCAGCTGCGCCCTGGGGTTCTCTCCCACTGCCAGCCTTGAGGGCTCCAGTGAAGTTTGAGCAACAGGTTTCCTTCTAATTTAGGTTTTATTTTGGTATTTGTAAAAGCATGTATATGTTTAAATGAAATTTCATATATATATGAGACATCTATAATACAGTATATGTGTAAAGTATAAATAATAAATCTAATGCGTTTGTATACCCTACTCAGTTTGAGAAATAGAACATTCCTAGGACTAGAAAGGACGTATAACCTAGTGCTTAAGAACTTGGACCCTGGAGGGAGTTAATTATGTTGAAATCTTCGCTTATGTAACCTTAGCTGTGGAATCATGGGCAAAAGCATAGAATCTTAGCTGTGGAATCATGGACAAAACACCTAAATTGCTGCACTTTCATTTTCTCGGCCTTAAAAAAACAAGAGTACTTATTTATTGGCTTTTTTAAATGATTGAGTATGAAAGATATCTGGGACAATGCCTAGCAAAATAAAAGGCCCCAGGTATATTCAAGGTTTTCTGTGTGGTCCCCCAAACCCCTTCTCCCCAGGGGTAAAAACTCTCTTGAATTGTGTACTTTTAAACCATTGTATTTCTTTATAAATTTACCATAGATCTATGTTTTTCAAGCTTTGGTGTCCATCAAAATCACCTGGAAAGGTGGACCCTACCCTGAGATTCTAATTCTAGGGATGGTCTCAGGTGGGCCTCGGGATTCTGTAGTTTCAACAGGTCCACAGCTAATTCTCATCCTGGTGATTGGCAGAATAACTGCCTTAAAATCTGCTTGACCGGGAGGTATCCTTTTCTGGATAGAGGGGAGAAAAATCTAAAAATCAGAGGAAAACTTTCCTGGCAAGATTCCCCAAATCTAAGAACAGGACTTATGACTTGGGAGTACCTTATGTTACATTCCACCTCAACAAATGTAAGTGGAGCACCTGGTAGGTGCTAGGGAGTGTGCTGGGCCCCTTCTAACTTATTTAGTCCTCATGACAACGCGTAGAGGTGAGTGATAATTATTAGAAGACTTACTCTAGGTTAGGAGTTGGTAAACTTTTTCTGAAAATGGCCAAGTGGTAAATATCTTAGGCTTTGCAGGCTATTTAGTTTCTGTCACCACTACTCAGTACTGCTGTTATACTGGAAAAGCAGCCATAGACAATACATAAGTGGATGTCTTATGTACTGCTGTGTAGCAGTAAAACTTTATAAAAACAGGTGGCAAGCTGGATTTGGTGACCTTGCTCTAGGTCATTGTCTCAGGTTGGGCTCCCCAGAAGCAAATCCTAAGATGAAGATTCATGTCCCAGTCATTTATTAGGAAAGTGCTTGCAGGAGAAATTGGTAAGAGAGTGAGGGAACAGGGAAGTGGAAAAGGCCAAGCAGGATTGTGATCATAGGCAAAGCATCCCTGAGGGTAGTTTCAGCCCGAAGTGTCAGAGATGCAGAATGTCAGAAGCAAACATGCCAGAACCTAGGAGCACTCCACGGGGATCGAATCAGGGCACTGACAGTGTCCACAACTGTCATGCAGCGGGTAAGTGGTGAACGGTGCCATCTGGCTCCAGGGCTTCTATTTCTCTTGTTGCACAACACAGATGGGCATAGAGAGGCATCTGAACTCTGTTGAGACTGATAAAATGGCCACATTGTGAATGAAAGCCTAATGGTCATGCTGTTGTAGCTAAAGACGGAATGTCACTACCAAAGGTGAGTAGACCTCTTGAAAACAGGGAGACAGTTTAGCAGAGTGGTTTAAGAGCTTTGGTTCTGGTGTGAGACAGACCTGTATCCAAATTCTGGCTCTACCACTGATTGTGTGACCTTGGGAAAGTTCCTTATCCACTTTGGGCAGCCTCATTTTGCCCCCATCGAGAACATGGTAATAACAGTATCTTCTATATGGAGCTACCTTGAAGATAAACTGAGAGAATTCTTATAAAGTGCTTAGCATAGAACCCAGTGTTCAGTGACTGTTAGCTATCATTATTATTGAAAATAGGAGTCAGAGGGGCAGTTTATCCAGGACTGTCCAGAGAACAGAGTACCTTGCCTGAGGGCTTGTGTGTCTGGTACCTATGGCTGGAAGATCTTCATGGCAGATGCAGGCGTATGGCTGTCCCAGCTTTGCCAGTATCATGCAACTCTGATTCTCTCTCCTTGTTTGATTCTATGCTTCTGAGCCTAATCTGGCTTCAATTTGTATTTCCTATAGAGAGAGAAGGGACTGACCAAAGAGGATTGACAGCCTACTCAGTCCCTATGATGGTTATTTTCCTATTATAAGTTAATGAATTGGCATTTTGGCTTACACCTCTGTCTCTTGGTATTGGGATAGCAACCACATAGCTCTGGGCTCCCATGTAAGAGGTTCTTGGATGTGGCTCAGTTCTCCAGGGCTCTGCTTCCCTAAAGCTTCACCCAGGAAGGCAGTGACTTTCCCAAGACTCTTCTTAGTTGCTAGCCTCCAATTACTAAAGCAGCAGGATCAGAAATCACTGCTTTGTAAGCATGATTGGCTCTGTGGTCAGGTTTTGTTCTCGCTTCATCCTTAGTAAAGTTCTCTTGGAAGCTGCCATTCCTGTACCAAGGGGAAAAAAGGAAGGAAATTTGGGTTTGTCCAGTTGGGCAGAGCTCTGAGGGCATATGAGGTCAGGTGTGGGATGGTGAAGGGATCGTGGGTCAGAGAACCCAGTGGAATTTCAACTTGAACTGACTTAGGGTCTCTTGTAAAGCCACCCTCACCTCTCAGCCCATGTGGTGTGTCTCCCCGGGCTTGTTATGGTTCCAGTGTGGAAAAACATGAACTGGGTTTTCCCAGGCAAGATAGTACTGTCCCTCAGCTGTAGGGCCTGAGGAGGAACACAGGAAGGGGCAGCCGAGGACCAGCCAGCAGCCTCTGGGTGCCCTGTCCAGGTGCCAAGCCCTACTAGATTAGGGCTATCCTAACAGCTGATCCTGTGATCCTCTTAGGGAGGCAAATGGGGATTAAAGGCAATCTAATCCCAAGAGCTGGGGATCCCCTGTGGGGTCACCAGAACTGTCCTCCAGCTCCATTCCCAGGCTGAGACTGACCACAAGAGGGCCAGCATGCCTTCTTAGAAAGTCACACCTACTGTGTTGCAGATCCACATCCTGTCCTCTAATCTCCACCCCTTCTGTCACCATACTCTGCCCCCTGGGACTGCTTTCCTGGGACTTCCCACCAGAGTGTTAGGATCCTTCAAGACTCTGATTGGGTTGTCAACTTCCCTGAAAGCCTTGGCCGACCCACCAGAGGAGGGGACAGGAGCCATCCTGTGTATTTTCACAGCCCATCCCTATTGAAACTCTCATCGCATTATGTGGCAATCACATGAACACACTTTTCTTCCCACCAGAGCATGAGCTCCCTATTCATCTGCAGAACCCAAATGTAGTCCTCAATACATTAAGGAATTACAAGGAATCAGCTCCACTGTGTGTCCCCATCGACTTCCCCTACACTTGTTAATTCTGCCCCGGAAACCGAAGTAGGGTAGTAAGCCCTCACATGAAGTCTTCCCAGGGCTGATATCATCAAAGTTTCTCTGAGCGGTTAGGGATTAGGATACTACTACCAGTATTCTAATAATAATATGGTGGTCCTAATGATGCCAGTAGTATTCCCCATTCTGAGTATGAGGAAACAGGCTCAGAGTTGAATGACTTGCCTTGGCTGTATGACTAGAGATATCAGAATCTAGATCTTTGAACTCGGAGGTTCAGAGCTCCTTCAGCTACTCTCCAGCTGTTTTAGTTTTTAAATTTAATGTATCACATCCTGCATGTAGGCTAGGTATTGCCATCTTCATTTTTCTGAATAGGAAATCTTAAGTTCCTGGTATGAAAACAACTTGCCCCTAGTCTACGTAGCTAGGAATGTTAGAGCAGGCTATGGGCCCCGCTCTGTATGGCTCCAAGGCTCGTGCTTTTTTGTACATGCTGCTTCTCCCTCAGTATGGGAGGGTTTAGGCTGAGAGCAAATGGGCCAAGAGAGGAGGGTAACTGGGGAAGTGAGAACCAAAGCTAACCTAGCCCTTGTGCCACCCATCTCGTTCCTTCCCACCGCAGGCTGTGGGAACAGTGCCCTGAGCTACGAGCTGTTCCTTGGAGGCTTCCCTGATGTGACCAGTGTGGACTACTCATCAGTAGTGGTGGCTGCGATGCAGACTCGATATGCGCATGTGCCCACACTGCGCTGGGAGACCATGGATGTGCGGGCACTGGACTTCCCCAGTGGCTCCTTCGAAGTGGTGCTCGAGAAGGGCATGCTGGATGCCCTGTTAGCTGGAGAACGGGATCCCTGGAATGTGTCTTCTGAAGGTGTCCACACCGTGGACCAGGTGCTAAGTGAGGTGAGGGAGCAACAAGGAGGGCAGACCGAGAGGTGGGAAGGAAGGGATTGGGGTTTCGGGAGATTGGAAGAACTCAAAAGCCGGAAGGAGGCATAGTTTGGAGCAGGTGGTGGGTCACCTTCAGGACCGCAGTTACCTGAAGGAGGGGGTGGTTAAGCTGGGTCAAGATCATAGGGGGCTGGAGTGGCCAGGCTCACAGATATAGATGATTGGCTACTGGGTTGTCACGGGGATGAGGTAGCAGCCAGGTTCCAGATAGGTAACACAGACTAGGAGAGTGAGTAGTTGACAGGAAAGCAGTGCCCCTGCACCTAACCTCATTCCCATGCTCCTGCCTGGGTAGAATATAGCCCTACTCCATGGAATTGACTAGGAGCAGAGAGGAGGCTCACTCTTGCCATGGAGAGCCCTGAGCTATGGCATGTAGGGTGGTACCTGCGAGGGTATCTGGGGCCATACTGACCTTTGAGAACCTGGCGATGGACTCCTCACCAGTGACTTCTCTGTCTGCCTTGCAGGTGAGCCGGGTGCTGGTCCATGGAGGCCGGTTCATCTCATTGACCTCAGCTGCTCCCCACTTTCGTATCAGACACTATGCCCAAGCCCGATATGGCTGGTCCCTGAGGCATGCAACCTATGGCAACGGTTTCCACTTCCATCTTTACATCATGCAGAAGGGCAGAGAGCTCACTATAGCCCAGCTGGCTGTTGGGACCCAGGTCCTCTCACCACCTAGACCTCCCACCACACCTTGCTTCCTCCAGGACTCAGATCACGAGGACTTCCTCAAGGCCATTCAGCTGTGAGGCCAGAGGCATGGTCCTCTGGCCCTCCCTGCCTTTCTGCCCTGGACTCTTCAAGTACTTGGAATTCCTGACTCAGGGCTTAGGGTTTGATTCAAGGTGTTCACAATCCCAGAGGGCTCATGCCTAAGATAGAGCTGATGGGAGCAACCCCACATGAAACAATACAGCCCAGGTCAAACTAGATCCCAGATCCCAGGTTTCTGGTTTCCTTCTTAGATTCCTCAGATTTTCCCTGGATTCCCCAACTTCCTCCCTTACCGTACTGAATCACCAGTGATTCATCTCCTAGGGCAAAGCTCAGCACAACCCCTCCACATGCCAGCCAGACTCCAAGACCTGCATCCCTGGGGCCTATTATTGACCCCCGTTCAACTTGGATTTATCCAAAGGAGGCTGCAGACTTGGAATCAAGATTGCTTTATGCTTCTGATCCCAGCTTCAGCTCCAACTCTAGTCTCCTATCCTGCTTGGATTGTATATTTACCCAAGGAAGCTACATTGCAATGAACTTCTCAGACCAGGCTGGCCTGCCTGTTTATTGGCAACCCTTCCCTGCCAGCAATATGCACCTGAGACTCCCAAGTCTCTGCCCCCTCCCCAGAAGGGGTTGGAGCCATTTTGGCCCGGCTCCTGAGCAGACCAAAGCAGTGGTCACACACACGCAGGGAGGTCTGTGTTTATTCACACACTCCTGGTACAGTGAGGATGGAGGAACATTTACAAAGGACACCCCTGGGTTGAAAACATCTCCAGGGCCACGGGTGTCATCCAAAGGTGCCGAGCAGTCCTCACTTGGGTTCCCAGGGGCAGGATGCAGGGGTCCAAGGTAAAATCAGACCTGGGCCCTTGGAAGGTGATACCTTGAGAGGAGGGGTCTGCCAGAGAGTCGCCTGGGGTCAGGCCTGAGCAGACTGACCATGTGGTTGGTTACCATGTTGGGGGCTCGTTCCATCTCAGACTCAACACCCATCCTATCTGCCAGGCGCAGAAGAGCGTGGCCGAGACTTGGGGAGGGGGGGGGGAGGCACGAACCATGAGGGGAGCCAGTAAACAAAGAGTCGGATATAAAAATACAAATGTGCTGAGGAAGTCCCTTAGAAAGAGGCTGAGGCTGGGGTTACGCCAGACAGGGGTGGGAGTGAGGGAGCGGCCTGGAGGGCTGGGCTCAGGTGGGTGGGAAGCTCATGCAAATACGCAGCCACACATCCCTGGCTGCGCGCGCGGTTCGACACGGGCCGGCAGCCGGCTCTGCAGACCAGACCGGCCGGAGAGGGGCGGGGCAGGGGAGCCGTGCGGGAGTGGGCGGGTCGGGGGCTGAGGGCCGCGGGTCTCTGTGTCCGTTCCGGTGTGCGGGGTGGGGCTGCGGCCCGAGGTTCTAAAGTGCATGAGCGCGGCGGCGGGCTCCGGGCCGGTCCGCGCCGCCGCTACCGCCGCCGCCGTGGTGCTGAAGCGGACAGCTCCGGAGTGCCAGGCGGCGGCGGCAGCGACTCCAACCCGAAGGCGGCGCGGCCCTGCAGCCCCCGCCCGCGGGCGCCTGGGCCGGGGCGGGGGGCGCCGGCAGCCGCATAGCCGGCCCGCGCTCCTGGCCGCTGCGGGGCTGGGCCCGGAGCCCGCCGCCCGAGCCGGCGCGTCTACACTCCGGACGGCGGCTTCTCCCCCATCCCCTTCAGCACGTCGTCTATCCGGTCATCCTCGATCACCACTGCGCAGGGAGAAAGCGCGTCAGCCGCGCGGCCTCAGGGGGCGGCGGCGGCGAGAATGGGCCCCGCGTCCTCGCGCCCCGAACAGCTACTTTCCGTGGCCCAGTGACGCCCCTCGGACGCCAGTGCCACAGTGCCCTCCCCATCCGAATTCTGCCGACTGGACCCACCGCCGAGCCTAGCTCCCACAGGCCCTCCTCCCCTCCCTATGGAGGAACGCCCCCCTGTTCCAACCAGCAGTTCAACCTCCCAGTCCAAACCCTCCCGCCGCCTGAGCTCTCCTGCATCCAAGCTGATCATCCTTTTGCTCGTGGGAGCCCCCTCTTCAACAGACCCCCCCTTCTCAAACAGAATCTTCACCTAGTCCAACTCTCTCCCCACCCTAACCCTCTCGCCGCTTGAACCCCTCTTCGGATGCTGGCACCAACAGAGTCCCCTCCCCATGCAAACAACGAGGACAACCGAATCCCTGGACCCCTGTCCTCTCTCCAATCGGACGTCCCTTCCCACCCGAAGGTTCTTCTGAAGCATCCACCGACTCAGCGTTTGATCCTGAAGAAGCGGCCGGTCGCCCCACGTTCCCACTTCAGGCAGCCCCAAATGCCCCGGCCGGCCCCTCCCCCTTGCCCGGGTGTCAGGGCTCTACTTCCAGAGGTGGCGAGCATCGAATCCGGGGCACTGCGTTCCCGGGAGAGGGGAAGAGAGGGACACAAGACTGCAGCGGGGGCATCCCCCCCCCAAACCCCGGCCGGCGAGCGGCTGGCTGCGCTGGTCTGCGGCAAGAGCTGCGGGCGCTTGGCGGGGAACGGCAGCCGGGGGGCGCCCGGCGAAGGGTTTCTGGGTCAAGCGGCGACTCCGGGCCCCGGCCGCATACCTCTCTTGGCTCGGCCAATCTGGCCCAGCTTGGGGGGTCGCTTGGCTTGGTTGCCCGCGAAGAAGGAGTTGGTGTCCTGCAGGCGGCAACTGAAGGAGAGGTCGGAGCCCTCGGGGTCGGCGGCGAAGCGGCCCATCTTGTCCTCACTGTAGGGCAGGATCTCGGACATGGCGGGCGCGGGGTGGGCGCGGGATTGCGGCGGGGCGCGGGCGGCGGGCTAGCTGCCGGACCGGCCCTAGCTCAGCAGGGGAGCCGGCGGAAGGATGAAGTCATGCAGCATCCGGGGCTGCCGAGCCAAGCGGGGCCTCCTCCCCCGCGCCTCCGCCTCCCGGGCCGCTGGGCAGGCGGCGGCGGCGGCGGCGGAGGTGGTGACGGGGACCGGGCGGGGGCGGTGCGCGGGGGGCGGGGGTGGCGGCGGCGGCAAGAGCGGAATGACGATGAGCGCCCGACTGCCGCAGAGCGCGGCAGGCGGGGCGCGGTGGAGGTGGGGCGGGCATCGGCCGGGGGAGAGAGGCGGGGCGGGGGAGGGGGCGGGCAACAGGAGCGCGCCCAGCATTCAACCGAGGGCTGGGAGCGTTAGTGGGAGGGTCCTGCACTAGGCGGGAGAGGCGGCTGGACGAATTGTACGGGCCAACGGGTGCAGGATCTGGCCGGGAGAGGCGGGACGGAGGGGTGGGTGGGGGGCGGGAGGGAGACCGGCCCCCGAGGGGCGGGAGGAGGGTCAGGCAAGGAGGCTCTTAGAGGCGAGGAAGGGGAACTGGGAATTGGGGGGCGGGGCGGGACCAGAAGCCTGGAGTCTGGACAGCATTCCAAAGGGGGGACTCCGGAAATAAGCTGGGTGGGGGGAAGGTCCCATACCGGTTAGGTGTGCTGGACTGTGCGAACCCGCCGACGCGAGAATAGCTCACCGGTGTCACCGCGGTTGGCGCGTTTGTGTCGGATTGGTCTTTGGATCTTAACTGTTTATCTGGAGTGTTTCTTTGACTGCCGGTCTGTGTCTGTGTCTGCCTATCTATGTATCAGTCTATCTCTCTGTGTCTGTATCTGTTTCTGCGCCCCGTATCTCTTTGTGTCACAGTCTCTGTCTACTTCTGTTTCTTAGGAGTGTCTCTACCTTTCTGTATGTCTCCATGCTTGGCCCCCGTACCTACGTGCCGCTGTAACCATCTCCTGAGTCTGTGTATTTCGGTCTCTCCTAGGAGGAATCTCGGTAACTGGGCCGACGCGCGCGCACCAGGGCAGACCCCCCACCCCTGCTGCTGGCGCCGAAACTCGAGCTCAAAGCGCCTCCAGTGCACCGCAGTACTCCTGGCCCTGGAGGTTCGGGCTGCGCGCGCCGTGTAGGAGCAATGAATGGTGGCGTCGCGGGGGGCGCCCTGGCTGCAGGTGACGCGGGGAAGCCGGGAGCGCCTGAGGACGCGGCGCGCGCCCGTGGGTATCCGGAGGTAGAAGACGAGGGACAGAGGGTACGCCCGCCCGCGTTGTGAGGGGTCACGTGACAGTTCCCGCTGCACAGACGGGAAAGGTTCTCTCTCCCCTACCCGCAGCGGGCCGTCTGCAGCCGCGTCACCTGCTTGCTAGCGCGCAGGGGCTCTGGCGCAATCACTGG
Source organism: Phoca vitulina (assembly GCF_004348235.1). Taxonomy (NCBI): domain Eukaryota; kingdom Metazoa; phylum Chordata; class Mammalia; order Carnivora; family Phocidae; genus Phoca; species Phoca vitulina. The sequence continues at coordinate 58,946,226 of NW_022589711.1, read as the reverse complement.
CCTTGGGGGTGAGGGGAGGTCCCACACTTGGCGTAGCTGAAGACAGCAACGATTAGGGTAATAAGCCTCCCGTACATTCAGTCTATACCCGAGGCTGAGGGGGTCTCCACTGTCCCTGAAGCGCTTTACCTCCTTCCCTTCAAATCACACAGTTAGTGAAGCTGCCTGGTGCTGGGTCTCCTTCCTCCAACTCCTCACCAAGTGTTAGTCCCAGGGATGCAGAGGCTAATGCCATGGTGGCTGCCCTCAGGGACCAGGATTGGCGACGGGAGTAGTGCCAGAGAATACGTCTGTGTAAGATTCACTCAAGGCCCCAGACCTAGAGGCCTATTCCTACCAAGTCCTCCCCAGCTGCATCCTGCCCTCTGGGATGAGGGCCAAACCTGGAGGCCCAGCTGGAATGAAAGGAGCCCTGAGATCTGGAGGGACAAGAGATGCTGAAGCTCAGGGTCACTAGGAGAGAGTCCAGAAAATTCTACCCCCACTAGAGGTTGTCTAGAAATGGGTTCCAATCCTGGCTCTGCCACTTTCTGTATGACCTTGAACTGAAGGCCCCATAATTATAGTTTTAAAAAGTACATTCATTTTGGGGTGCCTGGCTGGCTCAGTCAGTGGAGTGTGCCGCTCTTGATCTTGGGGTTGTAGGTTCAAGCCCCACTTTGGGTGTAGAGATTACTTAAAAATAAAATCTTAAAAAAAAATTCGTTCACGTTCACTTGTAACATTTTAGGAAAATACAGAAACTTGCATGAAACCTTTGACAGATATCCCTCCAAGCTTTTCCTCATCCGTTTGCATAATATGCATACCTCTCTGAGCCTCCATTTTCTAGTCTGAAGCATTAGAGATGATAGAACCTACATTAAGGACAGTTTTGTAGATGAAATTGTTGTCCTGACATGAAGTGGATTGTCTCAGGAGGTAATGAGCTGTCCCTCACCAAAAGTGCTAAAGGGACCAAGAGAGTTCTTGCCAAGCATGAGATGAGAGCGCTGGTGGGGAATTGAAATTATTCTCTTGTCTACTCCCAGAATGAAAAGATTGGAGAAATAACCATTGAACTTGGAATTCATTTGGTTAACTCCTTCTTAAATAATCTTATTCCTGTCCCTGTTGTGTGTGGTAGGTCATGATTAAAGCAAAAGACCTAAGTACAAAATTGTAAAGATACAGAATGATATAAGCTACAGCTATGTTGTAAAAATTGGGGGGGGGGGGGAGTGTTCTTTAAATTGTGATCCTCTACTTAAAATTCTGAAGTTCTGCATCACTGTCCATGAGATGAAAATTCATTTTCACAGCTAAAATGAAATTACGTTTGTTTGGACTTTCATGACAGTGCATTGAATTTCTCAACTGAAAGTCTCTCAAAACCTAGTGGACTTGATCCATATGTTCTAAACAGAATACTATGCTTTTTGACACTTGAGTAATAATAGCAATTTTATTCAGGTGGAAACTTTAGGCCTGTGTAGTAGGTTGGATAGGGCCCCCCTAAAATTTACATCCACCTGGAACCTCAGAATATAACCTTATTTGGAAATAGGGTCTTTGCAGATGTAATTAGTTAAATTAAGATGAGGTCATACTGGATTAGGGTGGGTCCTAAATCCAGTCACTGATGTTTTTGTAAGAGGACAGATGCACAAAGACACATACACACAGGGAAGAAGGCTATGTGAGGAAGGGGAGATAGGAGTTCCTACAAGCCAAGGAACACCAAGGATTGCTGGGATCCACAAGAAGCTGGAAGAGGCAAGGAAAGATTCTTCCCTAGAACCTTCCCAGGGAGTATGGTCTTGCCCATACTTTTATTTTGGACTTTTCACCTCCAGAACTGTGAGAGAATAAGTTTCTGTTGTTTTAAGCCACTCAGTTTGTGGTACTTTGTTACAGCAATCCTAGGAAACAAATGCAACCTGTTACAAATATTTTGGGTTCATCTTTTTACATCTCTGGCGATTATGTTTCTCCTTCCTTAAACTCTCTCTGGGGCCCTTTGCTCTCACCCTGTTGAAGGAAGTCCATACCAGGAGGGTATTTCTGGGACTCATTCTATTTAGCAGAGGCTGATAAATCACAAAAAAGAATAAGGCAGATCTGTGTGGATTGACATAGTAAGATCTCCAAAGCCTGCCAAAATGTCACCAAATAATGACTGTAGAGTGTGATTTCATATATGGGGGAAAAAGTATACACACACATTTATGCATACACACCTACACACACACACACACACACACATACACATACACACTGTGTGTTTAGGTATGTAAATGCATATAAAAGAAAGATCTGGAAGGATACATACTCAACTGCTAATAATGGTTTTCTCTGAGGATGGTACTGGGATCCTCGCAGGTGGAATTTCATCTTTTTATTCCATATACTTATGGAGTATATTACTTTCTCAATAAAAAGTTTTTGATGATTTTTTTAAAGGTTTAAAACCAGTGATATAGACCATTTACCAAACATCACACTCTGGTCCCAGACAAGTCATTGACTTAGAAGAAAGAATATTAGTTAAGAGCATGGAATTTAGAATCAAATCAAGGATCTGCCTTCTACCTGATGTGTGATGTTGGGTATGTTGGTAAGCTTCCCTGTGTCTTAGGTTCCTCATCTGTAAAATAGGGACAATGATACTGCTAGACTATATCTTATTGGGTCATTGTGAGGATTAAGTAAATTAACATATGTAAAGTCCTTAGGTAAGTGCAAGACAATAGAATTGTTAGCTATATATTCAGGAAAGCATAAGGAAGAAATTAAAAGTAATCTCATCATTAGATATGTTAACATTTTGTTGCTGTCCTTCCGATCTCTTTTTTAAAATCTGGGCTTTTATACATTTTTGCTTCACAAAAATGAGATTTTGTAACCCTTTTACTCCCCCATTTAATTCTATATGGAGAACATTTTCCCAGAGCATTAACTCTTCCTTTCCATCCTTTGTAAATGTTACATTGTTATCCCATTGTATGGTTGTTTGATTTATTCAACAAGACCTCTACTCTTTTTTTTTTCTAGTCCTCTAAGCTTTTTGTTTGTTTAAAGATTTATTTATTTAATTTAGAGAGAGAGAGCTGGGCGAGGGGCAAAGGGAGAGGGAGACAATCCTCAAGCAGACTCCCCACTGAGCACAGAGCCTGAAGCGGGGGCCTGAAGTGGGGCTCCATCCCAGGACCCTGAGATCGTGACCTGAGCTGAAATCAAGAGTCAGTCGCTTAACCAACTGAGTGACCCAGGTGCCCCTGTTTGTTTTTGTTGTTATTACAGACCGAGCTGTGATGAATAAATCTTGTAGGGAAAAAATGGTCCCAATATTTTGTAGCTCCTCCAATCAAGTAGTAAATTCTATTTCTCCCTCCCTGAATCTGGGCTTGACCATCTGACTTGTTTTGCCCAATCAGGACATTAGGATATGTGGGACAGGCAGAGGCTTGAAAACTGTTTACATACTGGGGCTTGCCCCGTTTTTTTGTTTCTGGGAATCCTTAGACCACCATATGAAGGAGCCTGGGCTAGACTACTGGAGGAGACACCACATAGAGCCAGGGCCCAGTCATCCCAACTGAGGCCCAAACATGGCAGTGAGGCCATTCAGCTATACCATCCAGCTCTTGCTGAGCTGATGTGGAACCAAAGAACCATCCAATCAACCTGAAGTACATAAGAAATAGTAAATGTTTGCTATTTTAAGCCACAAAGTTTGGGGAGGTTCGTTCTGCAGCAAAAGCTAACTAATACAAACATCCTATAGATAATGCTTATTTCCTGGAACAATTTCCCAGAATTAGACTTTCTGGTTCAGAGTATATACACTTACACCTTAAAAAAAAAAAAAAGATTTTATTGATTTATTTGAGAGAGAGCACGAGAGATTGAGAGAACGAGTGGGGGGAGGGGCAGAGGGAGAAGCAGACTTCCTGCGGAGCAGGGAGCCCGATGTGGGACTCATCCAGGGACCCTGGGATCATGACCTGAGCCAAAGGCAGACGTTTAACCAACTGAGCTACCCAGGCGCCCACACTTACACCTTTTGACTCATATTGCCAAAAAAGTTATATCAATTTATAAACCACCAACAATCTAGAGAGTGCCCATATTTCCCATCTTTGTCAATACTGGACATTAATGTGTCTTGTTATCTTGACAACTACGTTGTCCTTCTAAGTTTAGCATATAACTGTTGTCCATTTCCTCTCAATTCACAATCAATTTAGAAGGGAAAAAAAAAAAGACCAAAAGAAAGATTATTTTAGGAATATGAAAAGAAGAGCAGAAAAGATAGAGAGGAAGAAAATAATAGAATGAGAGAGGAAAAAAGAGACAAAGGTGTTAAACATAGAGAAAAGAAAATAGAATTATAGAGTAGAGCAACCTCCAAGCCTCTCATACTAGGGTATTTAACATGTAATCAGGAATAGTTATGAGCCTAATAAATGATTTGAATCAGGAAAGAGACATGGAAAGGAAATGTGCATTTAGGGCAAGCCTGGTGAAACTGAGAGCACTGTAAAACTAGGTACCAGGCTCTCTCCTAAGTGGTTGCATGTAATTGTCACAGCAACTCTCTGAGACACTGATGACTGTTCCCATTTACAGATGAAGAAAATTAAGGGTCTGAGCTTTCAAGTAACTTGGTAAAGATCATACAGCTGATCAAGATTTGAGCCCAGATTTGAGTCCAGTTCTGTCTGGCTTGAAAACTGATGTGTTTCCCCTTACCCTTGCAGAGAAAATGTGACAGAAGACCAGCAACTAATGTTGGGAGGAAGTATATCCTCCTTTTGATTCCTGTTGCCAAAGTGCTCTCCAGAAAGCAGCCAGAATGCCTGGGTTTGAATCCCAGCTCTGCTACTTACTAGCCGTGTGACTCTTAGTCTCTCTATGCCTCAGTTTCCTCATCCGTAAAATGGCTTCATAATCGCCACGAGGGTAAAAGAGAACCTAGATGTAAAGGACTTACAACAGTGGCTGGCACATACTAAAGTGCTATATAAGCTTGCTATTTCCATTGTGGCATGGAGCCACAGGACTATTTCTAAGGAGCCTGTTGCCAGGAAGTTCTTACATAGTATCTTTGGTTACACTCACATGGTCATGCCATGGTGGAATTTCCCATGGGCCAGACTGCCCCTGCTGCCACATTCCCCTTCATCCAGCTTTGGGGGTGATAAGGGAAAGAGGTGAGTGCTGTGATGCCGCATTGTCATCAGAGTGAACATGAACAACTTCAGAAAACTGTCCCAAGTGGATATTCCAAGGCCTTGCTGCTGCAGACCCCAGTATGGCTGAATGTGAAAGCTTCTTGCTCAGGGAACCCCTAATTAACCTAGAACCCATCTACCTGGAGGGAATAGAACAGCCTTCCTCCAACCTTAAAATTCTCATTTCTATCCATAGGATTTTAACAACAGTAACACAAAAATAGCAGCTCACACATTGAGTGCCCTTTACATGCCAGACACCGTCTTTTGACATGGGTACTATTCTTATTTCAATTTTACAAGTGATGACATTGAGTGTGAATCCAGAATCTTTCATCCTACCTATAACACTATACTGTCTCCTATTTGAGAACATGAAATTGGCGGTGTGTGTGTGTGTGTGTGTGTGTGTAAATGCCAAAGAAAGCGATCCAACATTCTCAGCCTGATCAATTCATCATCCACCCCCCTTCTCAGCCATAAGAGCAGCCCATATTAGAACCTCATGCAGCAAGCTGAGGACTGAGGTGAGTGTCGAGAAATGGATTATGGATTTGCCACCATTCTGAGCCTTCTCAGGTCAAACTCATGTACTCTGTTGGGGGAAGAGGGAGGAGGACGAGGCACTTTTTAAAAAACTGTGGCAAAAAAAACCCACTAGGCACTCTTTCAGTGCAGCCGACTGCAACACCACCAGGCCTGATTAAGGAATGACAATATGGAAGGCAGATGGCAGATGCATAGATGCCACACTATTGCCTTTCAGTTAAATATTGCTCAGTTTTTTTTTTCTTGTAAACCTCCCAAATAAAATGGTTTGCTTTCCTCAAGTTAGAAGTGTTAGCACGTCTTTTCTTTAAATATCCGTGCATGACTGTTTTTTTCCCTGCCAATTTGTCACCATCTGTAACCCTCCCTTTGTGAGATGATCTGATGACAACGATTATCTCGGGGAGTAAAAGTGCAGTCTGGAAGCAACGGGGAAGAGCAGAGTCAGAGTGTGGGTTATGTGTGCGTGCTGTCCGCGTGGGCCGCGCGTATGTACAGAAGGACAGTGTAGTTTGTGTGTTGGCTCGGGTGCCTCGTAGAGTACAGAAGGTGAGTGTGCAGTGGGCACACTGTGTGTGTGTCTTGCGTGTGTGTGGACCATGTGTTGGGCTGAGTGCCTGCCTGTGTACTTTGGGTCTGCGCGCTCTCTGGGTAGATGCCGTGTGGACAGCCTGTATGTGGGTCGACCCCCGTGTGCTGCTCTTTGTGCGCTGGCTGAAGAGGGGCTGTGTGGACTGCTGCCGGCAGATGTTCCTCCCGAAAGCATCATTTCCTGAAGGTGTTTAAGGGGGATGGCGAGGGCCTGCAATGTGGGGAATGGGGCCAAGAAATATCACCAGGGGTTGGGCCTGGGTCAAAGGCATGGAAATTATGGGTGGCTTGCAAGAGGGTGATGCTGGGAGGGGGGCAGGCTGATCCTGAAGAGGACAGGGGTCCGGGCGTCACCGGAGGGCGGCCGCGGGCACCGGAGCGACGCCCGGGCACAGGGCGGGTGGCGGCCGCGGCCGGCGCGCTCCTCCCCGCACGTTACCCCCCACCCCCGGGCGCGGCGCCGCGGCGGGAGGGGGCGCGGGCAGGCGGGGGCGGCGGGGGCGGCGGCGGCGGAGCAGCGACGGGCTGCGGCAGCGGCCTGATGGCGGGCGGCGGCGGGACCGGGCCGGGGGCCGAGGCTGCGGCCTGGGCGAGGGCCAGCCGCCGGGAGCCCTAAGGTGCCGCCCGCCCCTACTCCACCATGAACGTCGCGCTGCAGGAGCTGGGCGGCGGCGGCAACGTGAGTGGGGGCCCCGGGCTCCGGGGAGAGGACTGCGTGGAGGGGTTGAGGCCGAGCGGGCAGGAGGCGTCAGCAGGGGCTCGGGCTGGCCGAGAAGGGGCTGCGTGCCGGAGGGGGCGCGGGTCGGGGGCGCCCCAGGCCGGAGAGCCCGGCAGGAGGGGGGTCCTCCCTGCGGACAGGAGGGGGCCCGGCCAGGCCAGGGGCACTGGGGCAGGGCCGTGGGCAAAGGGCCCTCTCTGCCTGACCTCGGTTGGCGCCCCCGACTGTCTGGCAGATGGTGGAATACAAACGGACCACGCTGCGGGAGGAAGACGCACCTGAGACCCCCGTAGAGGGCGGGGCCTCCCCGGACGCTGTGGAGGTGGGCAAGGGGGTTCCCCCTTTCTCGCCAGGCCCCAGCCCTGACGTGACGCCTGGCAGACCCAGGAGCTCTGGGCTGACCTGGAGGGTCACCTGCCCCCACCTCAGCTTCATCTCTGGCCTCTGCGCTAGAACTATGGTGAGGCGACTGTAAGCCATGACGTTGCACAAAGCGGGCTCAGGACTCAGCTCAGACCGCCTTGTGCCCCTGTGCCCAAAGTCAACCCCTTTAGCGTCTTTGCTCCATGGCTCTGGAAACTGCCTGTGTCTTCACCCTTTGGGAGGACTTCTGTGATCTTGGATTCCCACGGCAGCTTGCTAGCTCACTGGCACCCTGTGTTCCCCAGGTGGGATTCCGGAAGAGGACAAGAGACTTCTTGGGCTCCCACACCCCACTGGAGCTGGTCTTAGCAGCTGTCTCTCTGCTGCTGGCTGCGCTGCTCCTGGGCTGCTTGGTGGCCCTGGGGGTCCAGTACCACAAAGGTAGGGTGGGCCCACACCTGTCACCAGCCCTCCTAGCTGTGGGGGTGGGGGTGTCTGGGGGCTCAAGGGCCACTAAGGTTTTTTCTGGTCAGGCCAGTCTTCCCCCAGCTTTTCTCTCTCCTCCCAACCTTCTTGTTGTCATGGCCCTTCCCAAAGCATTTGCCTTTCCCAGACTCACTGACAGTCCCCTACCCCCACCCCCACCATGTTCCCTGCCGCAGACCCATCCCATAGCACCTGCCTCACAGAGGCCTGCATTCGAGTGGCTGGAAAAATCCTGGAGTCTCTGGACCGTGGGGTGAGTCCCTGTGAGGACTTTTACCAGTTTTCCTGTGGAGGCTGGATTCAGAGAAATCCTCTGCCTGATGGGCGTTCTCGCTGGAACACCTTCAACAGCCTCTGGGACCAGAACCAGGCCATACTGAAGCACCTGCTTGGTGAGTGGGGCTGTCGGGGAGGCATTGTGCCAAGTAAAACTCACACCTGGTATAGGGCTTTGCATTTAGGTACTCAATAAATGTCTGTGACTGAATGAATAAGTGGATGACTGCAAACTCTCCTCGGGTGGGGGATGCAGAGAGCAGGGGGATCCTGAGAGGTGGAGATGGGTTTGAGGGGACAGACCTCTGAGTATATAAAGAAGGGACTGTCCTCTGCACTCTGTTTGGATCACTGCTGAGGTATGGTAGGCACCAGGAAGTCTGTGGTGTTTAGAGATCTTTGAGGGTTTCCATGGACAGGGGAGAGGAAGTCACTCTTTGCTGTTTCAGACAGTCTTCCTGGGTCTACTTTAGGAGGACTGCGCCTTCACAAGGCAAGGAGAAGGACCAAGCAAGGGCCCAGGACCCCTCTCAGCAGTTAGCCTAGTTGCCAACTGGACCTGTGTCCTACCCCACAGAAAACACCACCTTCAACTCCAGCAGCGAAGCTGAGCGGAAGACACAGCGTTTCTACCTATCCTGCCTGCAGGTGGAGCGCATTGAGGAACTGGGAGCCCAGCCGCTGCGAGACCTCATTGACAAGGTAGGACCCCTGGGGGAGGTCAGAATAGGTCTTGGGAGAGGATGTGGCCCCAGAAAGCTTTGGGGGCCCCTGTGCTATAATTTCCACTATGGTCTCTACTCAGATTGGTGGTTGGAACATTACGGGGCCCTGGGACCAGGACAACTTCATGGAAGTGCTGAAGGCAGTAGCAGGGACCTACAGGGCCACCCCCTTCTTCACTGTCTACGTCAGTGCCGACTCCAAGAGTTCTAACAGCAATGTTATCCAGGTACCAGTCTGGAGAAGGGTTGGGGGGAACTTATGGACCATTTGCTGAGCCCAGACTCTCCTCCCCTATGACAGGCAGGCTGGGGTGGCTCCATCCCCCACCCCTGTACAAGAGACCAGGTGTGTGTTGGGGGAAGGCTCACTCCCGTGACTTGCTATTGCAGGTGGACCAATCTGGGCTCTTTCTCCCCTCTCGAGATTACTACCTAAACAGGACCGCCAATGAGAAAGTAAGAAGCATCCTCAGAACACCCAACCCCACCCCTCTATTGAGCTGGGCTGATGCTTGTTTACTTTTCCCTTTGCCCAGGGTCATAGTGGGCAAGGTGAGCCTGTCCTGTCACCTAGTGAACCAACTACCCTTCCTTCCTTCTTTATCTCTTCACTCTTCCCTCATTTCCTCCTTCCCTCCCTCCCAGCCTTCCTTCTCACCCTTCTCTCTTTCCCTCCCTCCTTTTCTCCTTCCCTTCCATTCCTTCTCCCCTTCTTTCCTTCCTTCCCCTTATTCTTCTAGGACCACATTTTATAGGCCCCTGCCGTGTGCCAGGTGCAATGGGGGAATTCTGAGATGTCCCCCCAGAGCCACTGCCACACAAAGCTTGCAGTGTAGATGGCTTCATGGACCTAGACAGCTGAGAACGGGCTCAAAAGGGGGTCTCTAGGCTTCAGGAGAGACTCAGGTAGTCAGAGGTTTCCTAATGAGATTGCATCTGAGCCGGGCCACGTAGAATATCTAAGAGTGGGTGAGGGCATGCTGGGTAATGAGAAGAGTTTAAACAAAGTCTTGAAGAAAGACAGAGCTAAGGCATGTTTGGACCATGAGAAGGGGTCCAGTTTGGCAAAATGTAGAGCTCCAAGCAGATGACAGGCTGGACAGGTGGGTAGGAACGAGTTGTGGAGGGGACCTGGAATCCTATACAATAAAACACTGAGTTTTATTGTATAGGCCTCTGAGAACTGTTGCATGCTCCAGAGCAGGAAGGGAGCAACCCAGTAAGCAGTGCTTGTAGATGCAAGAGAGGGAGCCTGGAGTGACAAGTAGATGTGACAAGTAGATGCAAGAGAGGGAGTCTGGAGATGAGTTAAGGCAGTAGTACTCTAGGCTCTGAGTCTGTAAGGGCCCAAATGTGGGAAGTGGCAGAGGGAATATTAGGAAGGGGAGGATGCAAGAGACATAACCAAGTGCAAATCATGAATTGCGGGTGACTGGGTGTTCAAAGAGAGGAGTAGGAGGAAGAGATAAAGACAGAGGAGGCTGGAAGCCTGAGTGATAGTGGAATGGAGGAGTCCTTGGAGAACCAGGGGTGCCTGGAGGAAGAATCGGCTCAGAGCACAGTGGGGAAGAGGAGACAGTGTGACGTCACAGGAAAAGGGCAGACTCTGGGGTCAGACCTTGATTTAGATTCCAGCCCTGTGGCTTGGTGCAAGGTGAAGCTGTTTCTTCATCTGTAAAACGGGGATCATAGCATTTACCTCCTATGGTATCTATCCGGGAAAGGGGGTACACAAGCTTATGCAGACACTCAGGGAGTGGGAGCCACTCATTTTAGATGTGTGATTGTGAGCAGCCCGGGTACCGTCTATCTGGGGAGGTCAGCAGGCAACTGTGGAAGCTGGGTGAAGTCCCAGAGAGAGGACGAGGCTGGAGGGAGCCGAGGGCTTGTGGGGCATCTCCTTAAAAATGTAGACAAAGGCTCGGGAGAAGTGAGAGGCAGGAGAAGAATACAGAGGGGAAAGAAGCAGATTCTTGCCTTTTAAGGGCAGTGGGAGGAAGAGAGCCAGCGAGGTAGGCTGCTGTGGAGTAACACTACCGGGAGACTCATTTGCCCTTTCTTTGGTTCTCAAACACAGCATTTCTCAGCCAGACCCTCCTCCAGGCATGTGGTAAACAAGACAGTGCCTTTGCCCTCTAAGTGGGGGAGAAGCCATGAAGCAGCTCGGTGTATCCTGTGCGCAGTTGCTGGGACTGTCACAGAGGGGCAGCGCGGCATTCCCAGACTGAGTGTCACAGGGGACCAGCCTCGTCCAGGGATAAGTGCAGGCTGCCATGAAGGGAGAGGGTTCAGGCAAAGGGAAGAGCGTATGCAAAGACTCTGAAGTGGGAGGGCATATAAGCCATTGATGGACCAGAGAGGGGAGTGGGGTGGGGGGGGGTGGGCCAAGTCCTTCGGGGCAGGGATGTAGATTCATATTATGCATGGACACCGTGGATCAGATTTAGCATTTATCCCAAAAGAAATGGAAAAAGAGGGGCACAAACAGGTGTGTGGTTTAACATCACCTGAGTCAGGAGATAATTTTGAGAGGAGAGAATTTTGAGAATGCCGGAGAGAACCACATGGTTCAACAATTGGGAATTGGCAGGAGAAAGCTTCAGTTCAGCTCTGTGTGTTGCTGGTTGTCTCAGGCAGGAAGTCTGGGCCAGCATCTAAGGGAAGCTGCAGCATAAAAGGTTCACATAGGAGAAGAACTGAGAAGTAAAACAGGGTTCAGGAAAGTCTCAGTGTAAGTCTTCAGCTAAAGGCAGGGAGAAAAAGGGATAAGTGAGGTAGGTGGCGGCAGGGCATGGTCAGGATGACTGGTTGAGCCAACCAACCCCTCGGGAGCTGGGATGACTGGGACTGGCCCTCAAATCTCTTTCTCTGACTCCTATCAGAGGGCAGCAAGGAAGAGGAGAGGTGGGAGAAAGAAATTTTGAAGTACAGGGAATGGATGTTAAGGGATCTGGAACTTTTCAATTGAGTAGAAGAGGAAATGGCTTTCGGCGATCAAGGGAGCCCAGGGTGGGGCTTGAGGGGCAGAGTGAGTAGTGGCCCCTGGGAGGAGGGCCCCAGGGAGCTGGTGCTGAGCAGTGCTGAGAGTCTGCTTGCAGATTCTCATCCTTTCATTCAACAAATATTTATTGAGCACCTACTATGTGCCAGATGCTATGTTAGAGCCGAAGGCTACGGTGGAGAACAGAGACAAACAGCCCCTCCGTCACCTGAGCTGGAGTGCCGGCAGGTGCCGAAGCAGCAGGAGTTCACACGGGGCCCACGTAGTGCTGGGGCCAGGGCCGGAACTGCCAGGCCTGAGCCACACCCGGACTCTGCCACCTGCTGGTTTGTGGCAGGAGTCAGGTCATGTAACCTTCTCAAGCGCGTTTCCTCATCTGTAAAGTGGGACTTATACCCACTTGATGGAGTCGCTATGAGAGGGAAGAAAGATACATTACCTGTAGGGCCCCAGCAAAGTCTGATACATGTGTATACATGTGGTCATTAAGTATTTCTCTTCTGCACCTTTCTCCCACTTGGAGACTAGAAGGGAGCTGAGAAAGCAACAAGGTTGAGGCCTGGCTGGATGGGAGATGGAAGGCCATTAAAGCTGCTATGGACCAAATTCCCTGTGGGGGGGGCGCCTGGGTGGCTCAGTCGTTAAGCGTCTGCCTTCGGCTCAGGTCATGATCCCAGGGTCCTGGGATCGAGCCCCGCATCGGGCTCCCTGCTCCGCGGGAAGCCTGCTTCTCCCTCCCCCACTCCCCCTGCTTGTGTTCCCTCTCTCGCTGTGTCTTTCTCTATCAAATAAATAAATAAAATCTTTAAAAAAAAAAAAAAATTCCCTGTGGGGTCCACTCAGCTGTTAAGTGAAGGCATGTGGTCATCGATGTGCTGAAAAAAATAGAAGGGCCTTAGGAAATGAGAAGGCAGAGCAATGCGGGAAGCAGGTCCATCCACCGGACAAATATTTACGGGACACCTGTTCTGTGCTAGGCCCCGTTCTAGGCCCTAGGGGTGGAGGGGTGAATAAGCTGCTGTAACTTGCAGCAGTGCTCTCCTGAACTTACCTTCTCTTTGGGGAAATAGATGATAAGTAAGTACACAAATAAATAAACAAGATCCTAGCAGACGGTGGTAAGCAGTATAACAGAAACAGAACAGGACTGTCCAAGAAAGCTTCTGAGAGGAGGGTCAGCAGAGGAGGTGGTAAGTAGAGCCAGGGGCCAGAACAGACCCTCTCAGCCTTGGGCAGGACCTGTTGCTGGGCTCCCAGGATGACTCCGGGCCTTGCCAGGTCCTCACCGCCTACCTGGACTACATGGAGGACCTGGGGATGTTGCTGGGCGGGCGGCCCGCCTCCACACGGGAGCAGATGCGGCAGGTGCTAGAGCTGGAGGTGCGGCTGGCCAGCATCACGGTGCCCCAGGACCAGAGGCGGGACGAGGAGAAGATCTACCATAAGCTGAGCATCGTGGAGCTGCAGGTGGGGCAGGCGGGGCGCAGGGTCAGCCGGCAGGGCCCAGCCCCTGGAGCAGACCTCCCCGCCCTCCTTCCTGCCGCCTTCCTGCGGCAGCCAGGCCTTTCCGCATTTGCTTACTTTCCTGAGAGCTTCCCAGCCGCTCTGTTACTATCCGGTTTAGGTCACCTCTCACTAGGCCATCCCCTGGTCCCCTTTCATGTTGCCTAGGGAATGCACAGAGGGATTATGGTAAAAATCTATAACAGTTTGTACAAGATGTCCGCAAAACAATCAAAAGAAATTTGGAAGCATCTCCTGGAGGGTCCTTACTGTGCCAGGAACCAACCCTTCAGTTGGATGATGGAGAGGCTGGGTAAGGGGGTGGGGAGTTCTGAAGGAGAGACCAGTTATGTAGGGACCCTGGATGGTGTCAAGGGAGTTGGATTTTATCAACTGTTGTGAAAATATTTGAATGTGCCCTAGCTGAATATTATATAGGGTGGTTTTTCTTGTATAATAAGTGATGGGGCTCCCAGATTGAGGAGCACTTGGGCCTGGAAAAAGGTTTATTGCAGGAAGGGGCTACCAAGCAGCTACTAGATGTTGCCATGGCAATGGGAAGTGTTCCCGGGCTCTGGCATATCAATGGGGGAGGGGTCTGCTGGCAGCCAGGAGGACAGGCAAGGAGGCTTGAGATTTTTTTTTTTTCTTTTTGGTTGTAGGCCCTGGCGCCCTCCATAGACTGGCTGGAGTTTCTGTCTTTCTTGCTGTCACCGCTGGAGCTGGGGGACTCTGAGCCCGTGGTGGTGTATGGGACGGATTATTTGCAGCAGGTGTCAGAGCTCATCAAGCACACAGAGCCAAGGTTGGGAAGAGCCCAAAGTGTGGGAGGTGGGGCTCAGAGCTCCACGCAGGTCCACGCAGGGACTGGGCATGGGGTCTGACGCAGCCAGACACAGAGCAGCATTTGACAAGGCCTTGGACCTTCCAGACATCAAAAGAGAATGTCTGCAGGCCGTTCCCCTAGGCTGGGGCTTCAGGGGGCCCATTTACACTCTTTATTCCCACACCTTGCTCCAAGCTGACTTCTGCAGGCAGGTGTGTGGTCCCAGGGTGAGACAGAGGGATTCTGGGACAGCTCCTACATATGCCTCTCAGGACTTCTGTTGCCTGCACATTCGTGGAGCAGATTTGGGGTGGAAATGGTACCGCACCTGCCCTTTCCTTACGTTCTGGTCTGGATGCCAGCATCCTGAACAATTACCTGATTTGGAACCTGGTGCAGAAGACAACCTCGAGCCTGGACCACCGCTTTGAGTCTGCACAGGAGAAACTGCTGGAGACCCTCTATGGCACCAAGAAGGTGGGATTTCTGACTCTGCCCCACCTTCCAGTCCAGCCTAATGTGCCTGTGTGTCAGGCACCATGGCCTCATGGTAGAGTGTGGAGCATAGGCATAGGAATCAAGATGACCTGGGTTGCCATCCCAACGCCTTCATTTTTTGGCCTACGGGACCTTGGTTGGGCATGTCACCCGGTCTCTCCGTTTCCTGGTGTGTGAAATAGGAATAGCTTGCAGGGTTGTCTTGAGGACTGAGCTGATGTAAGTGAAGCGCCAGTGCATTGTATGCAGAGGCACTCAGCTTTGATGGTGATGCTTAAGAAGAGGGATAAATGTAGTTCTTAGTTTCAAGATGCCCCATGAAGTGAGGGACATGGACATGTAAACAAACATTGTATTTTAGGGTGATGAGGGCTCACATTGTGTGAAAGACCTTTGTGCTACAGAACAGAAGAAGGGATAGCACATCCTACCCGGGGGAGGGGGAGGCATCAGGACAGTCCTTTATGAAGAGGTGACATTTGAAGAATTAGTTCACCAAGGGAGCAAGGGAGAAGGGCATTCTAGGCAGAAAGAATAGCAGGTGCAAATTCCCAGAGGCCAGGAACATCACGGGCTTGCATGTGCTCTGTCATGAGCTTGGGAACAGGCCGACTTAGAGGCTGAGGGCAGTGAGGTCGGCCTGGGGCAGGCCATGAAGGGACCCGAATGCTTGGTAAGAAGTCAGGCCTTGATTCTTTCAGCAATGGGGAACCATGGGATGATTTTAAGCAGAATGACCCAGTTAGATTTATGTATTGGATGATCTTTCTGGCAGCTAAATGGAAGATGGAGGGGAGGGACATGGGAGGGGGATGAGTGGAGCCAGAGCGTCTAGTTAGGAGGTGACTGCAATCTTTGGGCCAGAGATGATAGTGTTGTCGGGCAGGGAAGTGGCAAAAGGGTGGATAGGGGAGAGGACCAAGAAGTCGGGGTAGTAGACACTGGTGATAGATTGAATGTAGGTGTAGGGAGATGGAGGAAGCTGGTGACTTGCGGGTTTCTGGCATGGGGGACTGACTGGTTATAAGACTGGGATATGGAGCTGAGCAAAGAAACTTCTGGCCCCCAGTGGGCCCCTTAGACACTTAAGAGGAGGAGAGTACTGAGCGCAGAGTGGGCAGCACACATGTTCCTCCTGAGGTTTTGCTGCGGGAGTTGACACACTTTTCAGTTCTGCCCTTTGTTTTCCCTGGAGTCTGAGGGAGAGATGGCAGCGCCCCAAGCCCAGGCTGCCATTGCTCAGAGCCGAGAGGGCTGGCTCCAGAGACAGAGAAGAGAAGGGCCCTCAGACTGGAGAACAGAGCCATCTCTGGGAGGCCTGGCTCTTTGTCCCTTACAGTCCTGCATGCCAAGGTGGCAGACCTGCATCTCCAACACAGACGATGCGCTTGGCTTCGCTTTGGGCTCCCTCTTTGTGAAGGCCACGTTCGACCGGCAAAGCAAGGAAATTGTGAGTCTTCGAGGTTCTTCTAACTAGTGTTCTTGTGTTAGTTCAAATCCACTATTCATTCATGTGTGTACCTCCGGGGGGGGGGGACTGAATGGAAATTCATCAGTAAATGAACAGTAATTACTTTGGGTGGTAGGATTAGGAGGGGTTCTTTTTGTCTTTTAAAGTTCTCTGTGTTTTCCAAATGTTCTATAATGAGTTTATGTTGCCTATAGAGTTAGGAAAATAATATTTATTTATTGGGAGATGATAATGAGTGTGCTTAAAGTATTATCTGCAAGGATGTTTCTTGCAGTGTGGTTTATAATAGGCGGAAATGAAAACAGCCGAAATGTCTAATCATAGGGACTGGAAGAACGATTATGGTTAGGGTGGATTATGAGGCAGCCTAAAACTCATGATATATTGTTAAGTGAAAAAAAAAGAGTAGTTTACAAGATACCAGGTCTCTGTGGATAGGTCTGTTGCCAATCTAATGTTTCTACCATTGTATGTTGCACAACATAATTACATGTTATATATGTACATCAGGGCAGGGACAGACTCTCAAAGTAGATAATCAAAATGTTAAAAGGAGTTATCTCTGAGTGATGGGATTATAAGTGGTCTGTTTCCTTCTTCGCCTCTTCTCAATTTCCCAAATTTTCTGCTATTAATGCCTTCCTTCCATAATCAGATAAAAATCAACGCACTATATTAAATTATATTAATTCAACTAACTTATTGTCAGTTAAATTTTTTTATTAATTAGAGAAAAAGCCACCCACCATCTCAGTATCTTCACAAATGGTGTTTCCTTCTCATCTTCTCAAGATGCTCAGCTTTACTTCGAGTCTGGGGGCCCTCCCACACGCTCCCCTGGAAGGACAGGGATGGGGCACTGGGGTGGACTGGGGGGGGCGGCGGGGGATGGAATGCATCAGTGCAGCGGGAGGCCAACTTACGCCCCCTTCCTTCTAGGCTGAGGGGATGATCAGCGAGATCCGGACCGCCTTTGAGGAGGCCCTGGGGCAGCTGGTTTGGATGGATGAGAAGACCCGCCAGGCAGCCAAGGAGAAAGTGAGCCGTGGCCAGGGTTGGGGTGCCATCTTCAGGTGGAGATGGAGGATACAGTTTTTTGGGGGGGAGCCTGGGGAGGGAAACTCTTAACCTGGTCTCTTCAGGCAGACGCTATCTATGATATGATTGGTTTCCCGGACTTCATCCTGGAGCCCAAAGAGCTGGATGATGTCTATGATGGGGTGAGTACCTGGGCTCACCAGTGCTGAACTTTATCCCTGAGGTGGTGGGAGGCAGGGCTCTATTCTCCGTCAGTAATTGGGGCTCAAGCCCTGGAAGGGAAGGAGGTGCCTGTTGGTTCCTTTCAGAGGCAAGTGCGGGCAATGGACGCTGTTCACGTGCTGGCTCTGTGCCAGGCTGCAGGCTAGGCAGCAGTAGAATGCAGTGTTCACAAATCCTGGTTCTACTCCTACCTACCTGTGTAACCTGGGACAAGTTATATAATCTCTCTGGGCCTGAGTGTCTTCATTTGTAAAACGGGGATCCTATTGGCACCAACCTCATAGGGTTGTTGTGAGAAAAGAAGGAGGCCGCATGTAAAACAATAAAGCACCAGCAACATAAATACTCTTTTAAGTATTGGCACTTATTATTTTCTAAATATTTTACTCTTATTTTGCCATTGAGGAAAACTGAGGCTCAGAGAGGTGCTAATTAGTAGCCAAACCGGGACTATTCTCTCTCCAACATGTTGTCTTGCTTGCTTTCTGCTTCCCACCACTCCCATAGTATGAAGTCTCTGAAGATTCCTTCTTCCAGAACATGTTGAATTTGTACAATTTCTCTGCTAAGGTGATGGCTGACCAGCTCCGCAAGCCTCCCAGCCGGGACCAGTGAGAATGGGGGGCTGTAGACACTTGGGGCAGCAGGAGAGGTAGGGGAGAGTTCCAGGGCTGGGGAAGGGGGTGGCAAGACATCTCAAACCAGAAGCACAAGGTCTTTGCAGGAGGTAGGTCTTTGCAGGAGGTAGGTCAGGGCTGCTGGGCTGGGAGGGGCGTCAGGAGACTCAGGAGCCTCAGCCTCTCCCTCTTGCTCTCCCAGGTGGAGCATGACCCCCCAGACAGTGAATGCCTACTACCTTCCAACCAAGAATGAAATCGTCTTCCCTGCCGGCATTCTGCAGGCCCCCTTCTACACCCGTAACCACCCCAAGTGTGTCTGAGGCAGGAGGAGCTGGGTGCTGGGGCCTGGGCCTGTGGAGAAGCCGGGCACAGGGCTGGAGGTGGGGTCCAGAAGTTCCCCCACCATGTCCTCATGCAGCATTCCTCACCCACCAGGGCCCTGAACTTTGGTGGCATCGGCGTGGTGATGGGCCATGAGTTGACACATGCCTTTGATGACCAAGGTAGAGGCCCCTGGAGTTAGTTGCCCCCTTCAGCTTAGAATTCCCAGTGGTTCTTGCAAGGCCTTGGAATATTGGGAGCAGGCCCCCCGGGAGCCTGGAGTCTGCTGGTGGAAGGCTTCTCTAGTCTCGGCGAGGCGCAAAGGTTAGTTCTCCTCAGGGCGCGAATATGACAAGGAAGGGAACCTGCGGCCCTGGTGGCAGAACGAGTCCCTGGCGGCCTTCCGGAACCACACGGCCTGCATGGAGGAACAGTACAGCCAGTACCAGGTCAACGGGGAGAGGCTCAACGGCCGCCAGACGCTGGGGGAGAACATCGCTGACAACGGGGGGCTTAAGGCTGCCTATAATGTGAGTGGCCTGGCCGGCCTCCGGTGGCTGAGGCCCACCTGCCCAGGGGGGCTGGGGGGGGGCTGGGCAGTGGGTGGAGGTGGTGGGCAAGCCCTGATGGACTTGCCGCCCCTGTGCCTGACCCCAGGCTTACAAAGCGTGGCTGAGAAAGCACGGGGAGGAACAGCAGTTGCCAGCTGTGGGGCTCACCAATCACCAGCTCTTCTTTGTGGGATTTGCCCAGGTATTGCCCTCCTAGGAGATCTGGGGCCTGCCCCTCTCCCACTCCCTCCTGGGCATGTTGTTAGATGTCTGGGGCATGCAGGAAAGGGACTGGGAAATGGGGCTGAAGGTGGGGTGTGGAAGGTGGTCTGGGAAGGTCTGGTGCCCAGAGCTTCTCCGTGGGGGCTCATGAAGCATGCCAGGAGGCCCGAGGAAGGACAACTCTTCGGGAGGCTTTTGTAGATCCCAAAGGGGAGGGCTGCCCTGCTTGAGGGGCAGAGGGTAGGGTACAGGATTGATCCCCACCACATTCCTGTGAGGTGGCTTTGGAGGAGGCAACTAAAGCTTGCGGACAAAGTGGTCCATCCAGGGCTACCCAGGAATAAAGTAAGTGGCAGAGCAAGGACTCAGGTAGGGTCTCTTCAAGGCACTTTGCACTACCCCAGGCAGCCTCTGGGGGGCGTGCTTCTTCCCCTCAGATGCATCCATCCTCGGCAACCCAGTGTCCAGGGCAGCTTTGAAAGGCCTTCAAGGAATTTGAGAGGGAGGGCATGTTTCCCTCCCTTGCTGCTGAGAGCAAGGGGTTGTAGCTGAGAAGCTGGCCGTGTCCTGGAGGCCTCTTGAGCAGAGGGGCTGGGGTAGTGGTGGTTTGTGTCCCCAGGAGGGCTCTGCTGCAGCCCAGTCTGTGGGCCCTGCCTGCACTAGACACCATATGTCCCCATGTCTGTCCTGGCCCGCAGGTGTGGTGCTCAGTCCGCACACCCGAGAGCTCTCACGAGGGGCTGGTGACCGACCCCCACAGCCCTGCCCGCTTCCGCGTGCTGGGCACTCTCTCCAACTCCCGTGACTTCCTGCGGCACTTCGGCTGCCCCGTCGGCTCCCCCATGAACCCAGGGCAGCTGTGTGAGGTGTGGTAGACCTGGGGCTGGGGAGAAATAGCTCGCTGTTGCCAGGACCTGGGGCAGCTTGCCCAGCAAGGCTGTTTGCTCCAGGTTTAGAGAAGGCAAATGCCCTCCATACCACAGGTGACATGAGTCCCGGTCCTCCCTCAAACACCACATTGTGCCTCTGCTTTGGGGGTACCCCCTGCCTCCAGCAGAGCCCCCACCATTCACTGTGACATCCTTCCATGTCACCCTGCCTGGAAGAGGCCTGGGGGGGGAGGCAGGCATCAGCTCCCACAGAAAGGAGTCTGCCTCTTCTAGTCCTAAGATCACTTGACTTGGTGGCCTCGGGGCCTGCTGTGCCTGCCGCACTCGGACCACGCAGGGCCTGGGTGGTGTGCCTCCCATACTTCTCTCCGAGGCCCACTCAGTGCCCACTTGGGAGTGGACCCAGCCACTTTCAGCTCCACTCTCAGGGGCTACCCCCCAACCCATGTTCCTTATGCTGCTTCTCCCAATACTGCTGCCAACCCTCACTGACAGACCAGCTGTGCTCAGCTCCTAGTGGAAGCCTGAGGGCCTTTACAAGCCCACCTGCTGCCTCCCAGTTTCCCTGGGCTCAGAGGGGAACTATGTATGGTGTGTATGTAAAGGGGATGCTGGTTCCTGTGTCTTGGGGCATAAGTCATAGGGGCTGTACTGGTCCTCCCTGGCCCAAGCAGAAAAGCAGATAGAGCAGGGAGAGAGAAGGACAGAGTTTATTTTTACAGGGAAGAGGGTGGTGAGGGAGGGGTCTTGGCCCTGTAGGACCCTATGCCAATAAATAGACACACCTCAGTCAGCCTGTCTCTTCCTTCAGTCCTGTTTTCGTTGATTCATTCACTCATTCCACCAATATTTATTGAGCACCTACTCTATGCCAGGCACTCTTCTAGATACTCATTTACTCAGTCACCAGACACGGGACTGAGATGTGAAGCCTCAAGGAGACAGAGAAGGAGAGGCAGGATGGAAGAATGGAATGAAGTTGAGTTGGCCTGGGTGGAGTACCTCCTTGTGGTCATATCCCCATCACTGGCTGATCTACAGCTGGAAGGATTTGCCTCTGCCCTCCACTGGTGCATGCAGCCAGGCCTAACACTGAGCCTGGCTAATAGTGGGCCAAGGTCAGCTTGGAAGATGGTTGGCCCTTACCCTGCAACGGAGGGAAGCCCTGGCCAAGGCGGCCTGCCATTACCTGCGGCTCAGAGCACACGCCCCTGCTTCTGGCTGAGAAGACATGCATTTCCCCATGGCCTTGAATGCCCAGTACCCCTGAGAGTCACTTACCCCACCACACATACTCATCAAGGCCTACCAAGTGCCAGGCACAGAGACTGCGGGTCTGGCTGCCACCCTCCAGAGCAAGGGAGGGACAGGAGCATTTATTCAATATCCCGTGTGTTCCAGGCACCTCTGCTAGGTGGCTCATTTTTTTTTATTCATTCATTCATTCATTTATGCATTCATGGATTTAAAAAAAAAATGTATTGATTACCAACAGCGTGCCAGGCACTGGTGATGCAAAGATGAATAAGACGGTTCCTTCCCTTAGATGGTTCTTCTACTGGCAGGTTCACCTTCACGAGCTCATCTGATCCTCCTAGCAACCATATTTTGTAAGTGCTCTAGTTTCCATTTTACAGATCTAACCCTCAGCACTTCACTGCAGTCAAAGAGGCCTGGCCTGAACTCGAAGACTGAATAGCTGTATGAGCTTGGGCTTGTTCCCTACCTCCCTGAGCCTCAGTTTCTTTATCTGTAAAATGAGAACCAGAGCAAGGCGGTGACCGTGGAAAAGAGTCATCTCACTTGTCTTTAAAATTCAGTGTTCTCCAAAGTCTAAGTAGGGGTGGGTCTGCTGAGGGTAAGTGAAGCTTTGGCAGTGATTACTGCTGGGGCCCTGGGTGATGGGACATGTGTCCCACAGTCTGTTTCCTGCCCCTGTGTCCTAGCCCCATCAAGAGCTGTATGTGGGCCCCTGTCATACTTGGAGGTGCTGGCTGCTCAGAAAAGAAGACTGTGGCCTCAGGAACCCTAAGACCGAGGGAAAACATGGCTGAGCCTCTGGAAGCGTGACTCTGGGAGGGACAGCAAAGTGTATTGGAAAGAGGAGAGCCATCCCATCTGGAAACCTGGTTCTGGCTCCAGCTCTGCAACTTCTTAGCTGTGTGATACTAGGCATGGCTCATCCCCTCTTCAGGTCTCAGTATCCTTAGCATTCTCTAAAATAAGTAGGTTAGATGAGATGATCTCCAAGGACCAGTTCAACATTAGTGTTTTAAGTAGTGAATTCATGGGCTTAGCAAATATTAAGAAATGACATGTGAAGTTTAGGTGTTGCAGAGAGAATAAGATTTATAATGTCAGAGATCTTAGTGAGGAGAGAAGCTTGGCAGCCCTTCCCTTTACATCTGATTTTAGAGGCCAGTTTAGGATGCTGACCAGTGGGCCACTATGCATTGAAACTCCGTATTTCCAAAAAGGTCAAAGGTCAGCTTTCATTTACTGAGTCCCTATTTTGTTAAGCCTGTGCTAAG
Organism: Phoca vitulina; assembly: GCF_004348235.1. Classification (NCBI taxonomy): domain Eukaryota; kingdom Metazoa; phylum Chordata; class Mammalia; order Carnivora; family Phocidae; genus Phoca; species Phoca vitulina. The sequence continues at coordinate 58,923,608 of NW_022589711.1, read as the reverse complement.
CACTTTAAAATCATCTCACTAAGTTCCCACAACAACTTATAAGAAGGTTCTCTAACTGTGTCTATTTTACAAATGGAGAAACCAAGAGAAAAAATTACATGACTTCCAATGTCAGATAAGACAGATTGCATTAAAGTCAGACGTGGAACTCAGATGTTCTTAATCTCCACCATTTATTCTTCTAGGTCATGACTGAGTTTAGACTTATGCATAGAACTCTGTCTTCTGGTCAGTGTCATTGCACAGACCATCACTAGCAGGTGCGTTTCCATGTCACCCAGCTCTCCTGGACCAGGCATATGTGACAACCAAGTAGCTGCAGGAAACCTAAACACATGTTGAGCTGAAATTAAGCCAGGTAGCACCTGTTTGTTGAACACTCTGCAGGTGCTTGGTTCCAGAGGCAAGGCAAGGTGAACGTCAGCTGACAGATGTAACCTTCACCCTTAGTGGCCCTGCCAAACTGATGTATATGCGTCTGTGATATGCTCTGGTGTGTTAAAGCAGAAGGGGGAGTAAAGGGTGGTGCTCCTGGGTGGACACAGGAGAGCAGTTGTTGGTAAGGTACTGGGCCATATCCTACACTGTCCCATTGAGAAGTTTGACCAATTCCCACGCAAAAGGCAACATATGTCAAACAATATGATTTCACACTTGGAAGCACTCTGGAAATTTTAGTTTGGAAGACAGTCTCTCATAAAATAAGCACAGTTTCAGTGGGCTTATCATGACTCACAAATAGAGAATCCCAACAGTTTCTCGATGCCCAGCTCTGAACTCGAAAGAGCCCCCGATGGGCCATTATTATACGTAAAGATGATCTGAAGATGAATGCAAAATGAATTCATTCATTCAATAAATATTTATCAAGGCTTACCACAAGCTGGGCATTAGGTTGGTGCTAGCGACAAAAGATGAATAAGAAACAGTTCCTGTCCTCTCATAGCTCAGAGTCTGGGGGGGGAGAGAGAGAGAGAGAGAGGGAAAGAGATGTATCAAGCATGGTGGGAGCACAGGGAAGAAATGCATAACTTGAAGAGTAAAACAGGAAAAGCTTCCTAGCCAGGTGACATTGAGCTGTAGTACAGGGGATGGGAGAATTTGCTAGCTAGAAAACAGTGAAGGGCATTCTATACAGAAGGAATAGCAATGTGAAAAGGCCAATGATCCTGAAGGGGCAAGGCATGTTCAGAAATGGTGATAGGGTGATCAGGTGAAAGGGGGCATGATGAGAGGTGAGAGTCTGAAGAAGGGAAGCTGTAATAGTACTTATGAAAAGAGGAGATTGTAACATCCACTGTCAGTCCTGGGGATTAAAAGTGAGAAGGGTCACAGTGCAATCCATTTGAGAAATATCACACAAAGAAAATAGGAACACAGTGGAAACGCTGCAATGCTCTGTCCTGCCAGGAGCACTTCTGGTGTTATGTAAATGATGCTTTGGGTGGCAAGGTTCTCAAATGAATGGAACCATAAGATGTGTAGCTCTACAGCTCAAGCCATGAGTTTGGGGACAGCATGGATGGCTTCTGGATGCAATTTGAAGGTGCTAGGAAAGGGACAGGTGATGGGATGCCACCGATTAGAGAGCAATTTGGCCACAAGCCTGGGAGTTTGGCCAAATGGTAGGAAGGAGTGCTTCTGGGAGGGCAATTTGACTGAAATGAAGCTTGAGGCAGGACATCAGTATTATCATGTGGCCTTGGAAATAACTGCTAGACATGTGTATTTGGCTAGAGAGGATTGGGGGCTTGAGTACTTGGAAGTGGGGAGCAGGGGACAAGAATATCTCTGCCCTGCAGATTTGAGCTGGTTGGAAAATGACAACTGGCTTCTTTCCAGTTGTCAGAAACCCAGCTAGGCACTTTATATACATTGTCTTATTTCATTTTCAACACACAACTTACAAGGGAGATACTTTATTACTCACATTTCATAAAGGCAGAAACCAGGCTGGGAGAGGTTAGGAAGCTTGCCCAAGTATCACAGCTAGTGAGAGGCTTCGTGTGGTTTTAAACACCAGGTTCTCCCCACCCTTTTTATTTTGAAACATTTTTCTTTTTTTTTTTTTAAGATTTTATTTATTTATTTATTTGAGAGAGAGAGAGGTTGAGAGAGAACAAGCAGGGGGAAGGGCAGAGGCAGAGGGACAAGCAGACTTCCCACTGAGTGGGGAGCCCGATGTGGGGCTTGTTTCCAGGACCCTAAGATCATGACCTGAGCAGAAGGCAAATGCTTAACGGACTGAGCCACCCAGGCGCCCCTATTTTGAAACATTTCAAACCTACAAAAAAGTTGAAACATAGTACAACAAACATATACTTTTCATCCGGAGGCATCTGCCATTAACAGACTGTGCTTTGTGCCACAACATCACCCGATCTCCTCTAAGGTACTGGTTGGGATACAACTGGTATAAAAGACAAAATCTGAGATCTGATAGAAGGAAGTCATGGAAAAAGGAGAGATTTAGAAGAACTCTAGAGATGACTGAAGAAAGCATGACAATGTATGGACATCTTGAAGCCAGAGATAGAATAGGCAGAACAGCCATGGACTGCCCAACTTCTGTCAGCAGACCAGGGCCAGGGAAGCCACTGGTGATGGAAATGGAAGGTCGTCCCCAGAATCCAAGCACTGAATGAAAACAACAGGTTTTAAAATGGGCTATACATTTATATCTATATGTATATTTAGCCAACATTCATTCAGTGCTAACCACGCTGTGCTAGCTGTTTTTTAAAAAAACAAACACTTTCTGCATTCTTTAATGCCTCAGAACCCACCATAAAGGCTCCATGCCAAATGGTGAGTGTTCCCACCAGATAAGGGAGAGGAGTTACTTCCTCTTTTCTCACCTTCTGGATGCACATAGCCCAGATTGAAGAAGAAACGTGCAGGTTTGCTTGAAACAGTCAAGAGCTTGGACCACTGAATGATCAAGGTTCAAATCCTGATTCTACTACTTACTACACGATTTCCTCCGTGAAATGGACACAGCCTTACCAAATCCAAAAGGCTGTGAGAACATTATGTATCATTCAAAACTAGTCCTGATATAAGCGGTGTCCGTCACACCCTTTCTAAGTCAAAACAGGGAGAGGAAGACCCAAAGACAGAGATTGAAGGCAAAGACCTTGTCTTGATCTGTTTTTAGTTCCAGAATTTAGCACTGGAGCATAGGACTATATTTTATTTATTGATTTCGACCAGGCTCCGCAGGTGGATTTAAGATGGTAGCCATATCCTCCGGGTAATATCAGAGCACTCTCCTTCAACGAGGTCGGGGGAAACGACACACACGTTATGAGGTTAATATTCCGCCGTGGTGTGTGGGGGGCAGTAAATACAGATTACGGATTTCACACAGACGGCAATCAAGCAAGCCAGATTTGAAGAATCTCGTTCGTCTGTCCCGCCACGCAGCCAAACTGGGGTGTCACTGTGGGTACTATTCACCCCGCTGAGAGGAGACCCTATGAGCGGTCTCTCGGCTCGCAGCTTGTTCATCTCCTACCGCAGCGCAGCTAGCGGACTCAGATCACAGACTGCACGGTCGCGTGGCCTTCAGGAACCTCACAGTCCAAGCCGGGGCAGCGCCTCAGCGCGCGCTGGGGACTAGAAATTGTACTTTTGGGGCGGCTTCCGTGAGCGCGGTCTGAGGGCGGGGTATCCCAGGCCTCGGGAGTGGGTGGGTCCCAGCGGCGTTTCCGGTAGCAGGCGAGCTCAGGAGGCGGGGCGCCGTGGGCCACGTGCGCAAAGCCATATGGGAAACGGGGCGGTGCGAGCAGTGCGCGCGCAGCTGGCCGGTAGTGGCGGCGGAGATGGAGGAGGGTGGCCGGGACAAGGCTCCGCTGCAGCCTCAGCAACCCCCAGCGACGGCACCGGGCGTCGCGGACGAGAAGCCGAGCGGCAAGGAGCGGCGGGATGCCGGCGACAAGGACAAAGAACAGGAGCTGGTGAGGCGCGGCCCCGGGACCCGGCGGAGGAGGCCGCGGGGCTGAGTCACCGCGGCTCCGCAGGCCTTGAGCACGACTCTCAACGGCCCCGCAGCCTCCGGGAGAGGGCGGATGGGACGATCCTTGGGGGTCCTGGCACTCTCTGCCCCTCATCCTCCTTTCGGCGCTGTCGCCTCCGCCGACCCCACTAGCTTTCACCACCGACTCGTGAGACGGGCCCGGGCTGGTCATTGTCACCCTTGTTTTTAGTACGGCATTCAAGCGGCCTGGTCGAGCAGCCAGGGTGCCATTCCTGCTCTCTTTCCGTGTCCACCTGGTCCCTCCTAAGGAGGCAGGCTCACTCTCTACCTGCCCCGGGGTGAATGGGAGGAGGATGTGTTTGGGATTTCTTTTCTTGATGAACTTCTTCCCCCAACCCTCAGTCTGAGGAGGACAAACAACTTCAGGATGAACTGGAGATGCTCGTGGAACGACTGGGGGTGAGTCATGATGTTGACATGAGTGGGTACATATTAAGATCTTCCCTGCCTGTTTGTTTCATTCTATTTGGGGGCAACAATTGCTATATGAGATAGAAGGAAAGACGGACTGTTTAGGGTTAGTGTTGTGATGATGTTGTGAGAGAAAAGAATTACAAAGGATATTTGAAAGATTCTGTAGCTTTCTTCTTCAACTCTTAACTGGGATCATTTGTTTTTGTACCAGGCAATGAGCAGGGAGTTGGGGAATCACAGATGAATAAGACACAGTTACTTTCCTAGGGGAGTTGTTAGTTAAACACTTCTGTGTTATGACTTGAGAGATGTGACTCTGAGCTCTAACATCTCCTGATCAGGAGAAGGACACATCCCTGTACCGACCAGCCCTGGAGGAACTGCGGAGGCAAATTCGATCTTCTACAACTTCTATGACTTCAGTGCCCAAGCCTCTCAAATTTCTGCGTCCACACTATGGCAAACTGAAGGAAATCTATGAGAACATGGCCCCTGGGGAGAATAAGGTAGACTGTTTCAGAAGATGGTGGAGGCTTAGCTAAAAAGTTCCTTTTCATCTAGACCGTGGGCCTCATGGGGAGTCAGAGGAAGCCTAACAGACTTCTGAGATCCAAGCTGGTTGAACTGAGCTATAGTAGTCAAAATACTGGCATAAGAGCTGACAGGAGGATTGCCTTCTCAAAATGCACTGTTTCTGTCCTTTATGGTGGATCTTGGGATTTCTTTTTTGTGATTTTTTTTCTTTTTTAAAGTAATCTCTGTGCCCAGGGCGGGGCTTGAACTCACCACCCCAGGATCAAGAGCACATGCTCTACTGACTGAGCCAGCCAGGCACCACTTGTGATCTATTTTAGACTTAGGTTTAACCTTGATTTTTCTGTTTCCTTCATATTCCGTGTACATTCACTTGTTTCATTTCTAAAATAAACCCCTGGGGCGCCTGGGTGGCTCAGCCGGTTGAGCGTCCCCAGGGTCCTGGGATCAAACCTGTGTCAGGCTCTCTGCTCGGTGGGAGCCTGCTTCTCCCTCTCCCTGCCGCTCCCCCTGCTTGTACTCTCTCTCTCTCTAATAAATAAACAAAATCTTTAAAAAATAAAAAACAAATCTCTAGTTCAGTCATTTCTCTATTAGTACAACGGTAATCCAGGAAATCTGTAGTCAACATAGATAACTGCAACAGTTTCCTAACCGGCTGCCTTCTTTTTGTTCTTGACTTTTACAGGTGGTTTTTCATGTAGCAGTCACAGTGATGTTTTTAGATTGTGAAAACGTTCTCTGCTTAAAACCTTTTAATAGTTTATTATTGCAACTAGGATAAAATTCGGAGTCTCCATCTTTCTCCATTCTCCCCCTTGTTATCATTCTTCAGCCACATTGGTTTAAAAGGGAGATAACAACACCAACTTTAGGTTATCTTGAGGCTTAGCTTACATAAAGTATGTAAATTTCTAATAACAAAGATTGGTGGATAGTTACAACTTAATTTGGGGAATAGTGATAGTAGTCTTAACTCCATAATGTACCACTCCCCTTACCCTGGATTTGACTTTAAAGCATTGGTTTCTTTACAGCGTTTTGCTGCTGACATCATCTCCGTTTTGGCCATGACCATGAGTGGGGAACGTGAGTGCCTCAAGTATCGGCTAGTGGGTTCCCAGGAGGAATTGGCATCCTGGGGTCATGAGTATGTCAGGTAAGACCTTTCCTTCTTGAGAATCCAAAGGGGTTCTGAGACATAATTGTGAGTTCTGTTTTGGAGTACCAGAGTATTGCATTTTCCAAACACTGAATTCCTTGGGCCACGGAAGTGCTTCCTGTGAAGCTGTACCCCCGTAATGGTCTTGGGCTATCCATAGGCATCTCGCAGGGGAAGTGGCTAAGGAGTGGCAGGAACTGGATGATGCGGAAAAGACACAACGGGAACCACTGCTGACCCTGGTGAAGGAGATCGTCCCTTACAACATGGCCCACAATGCAGAGCACGAGGCCTGTGACCTGCTCATGGAAATTGAGCAGGTGGATATGCTGGAGAAGGACATCGATGAGAATGCATATGCAAAGGTCTGCCTCTATCTTACCAGGTGAGTGAACATGGTGGGGATGGGTGGAAGGCCTGGCCTCCCCAGCATTTTTCTCTCAGTTGTGCCTCCTCTGTTTTCTCAGCATCATTAGCATCAGGCTGCAGTTGATTTGTTGAGGTCTGTGAGCTTGTTGAGGAAGGAGACTTCATGTCTCCTTGGTAGTCAAACATCTAGCAAAATGCCTGGTATATAGTAGGCATTCAGTATTTATTTTGAAGTGAATTAAATGGGGTAAATGAATGTCTGGAACTTCCTGACTGCTTTGTTATATCTATCTCTGTAGTTGTGTGAATTACGTGCCTGAGCCTGAGAATTCTGCCCTACTGCGCTGTGCATTGGGTGTGTTCCGAAAGTTCAGTCGCTTTCCTGAAGCTCTGAGATTGGCGTTGATGCTCAATGACATGGAGCTGGTAGAAGACATCTTTACCTCCTGCAAGGATGTGTATGTAGGGAGGAATCTGGCAAAGGAAGAGATGAGCTCATGGATGGGGCATTTGCGTGAAGAGCTGGGGCCTGTAGTTTCTGGTTAAGGCTTGAGGGACTTTTCTTAATGGATGGGGGCTGAGCAGATGTGATGGCTCTCTCCCACAGGGTAGTACAGAAGCAGATGGCATTCATGCTTGGCCGGCATGGGGTATTTCTGGAGCTTAGTGAAGATGTGGAGGAGTATGAGGACCTGACAGAGATCATGTCCAATGTACAGCTCAACAGCAACTTCTTGGCATTAGCTCGGGAGGTGAGACTCTTTGCGCTTTTCCATCAAGGCTTTTTTGTTTGTTTGTTTGTGGTTCTACCTGGCATTTCACCTCCCTGACTATAACTTTGACTAGACTCTCCTTGGTTAGAATCGCCATTCAGTGGGATAGCAGAAGGGACAGTGGTGGGGGAATAGTGGGTGAGCAGTTGTGACTCTCTGACTTCTCTTCAGCTGGACATCATGGAGCCCAAGGTGCCTGATGACATCTATAAAACCCACCTAGAGAACAACAGTGAGTAGTCATCTCCATGTGTGTGAGGACTGGAGAAGTCTTTTTTTTTTTTTTTTTTTTAAGATTTTATTTATTTGAGAGAGAATGAGAGACAGAACGAGGGGGAGGAGGGTCAGAGGGAGAAGCAGACTCCCCGCTGAGTGGGGAGCCCTATGTGGGACTCGATCTTGGGACTCCAGGATCATGACCTGAGCCGAAGGCAGTTGCTTAACCAACTGAGCCACCCAGGCGCCCAGGACTGGAGGAGTCTTAATTATGCCCCTTGTATTTGGAGTGATGGCTTGGCCCAACATATTTATCTATCCCATAGAGCTAAAAATTCACACATACCTTTTCTCCAAGTCACTGTTGGGGGCATAGATAGAGGATCCCAAGTGGCCAATTCAGAGCCAGAGACCAGCCACCATGCTATGTTCCTTTCTTGCCCTTCTCTTAACCTTTTTTCCTTTTCTTTCCTCTCCCTCCTGTGCAGGGTTTGGGGGCAGCGGCTCTCAAGTAGACTCTGCCCGCATGAACCTGGCCTCTTCTTTTGTGAATGGTTTTGTGAACGCCGCTTTTGGCCAGGACAAGCTGCTGACTGATGATGGCAACAAATGGCTTTACAAGAACAAAGACCATGGTATAACTTTGTGGCTACTTTATCTTTGTGTTGCCTTGTTCATTTCTATTATCCTTCTAGGTTCATGTGTTAATGTGACAGGGATCCCCAGGGCTGTTTTTTACAGAGCTCTTTGTAACAACTTTCTTAGGGTGGGACCATTTTAAGACTGACAGGTTTTTTCCTTGGTATAGGAATGTTGAGTGCAGCTGCATCCCTTGGCATGATTCTGTTGTGGGATGTGGATGGTGGCCTCACCCAGATTGACAAGTACTTGTACTCCTCTGAGGACTACATCAAGGTTGGTCTGGGCATAGCCCACTAATGGGGACATTCTCCTACCATGTTCTAGGGCCCTCAGGGCCTCCCTTTCATTGATAAGGTCAACCTGGTTTTTAACTCCAGGTAAGGTGGAAATTAAAATGAAGTCCGTGTTGTGTCCGTTGTGGTGTGGAAGGTAGAGTAACCTGAGTGAAGAATCTGTTTGCATTTTGCAGTCAGGAGCCCTTCTGGCCTGTGGCATCGTGAACTCTGGGGTCCGGAATGAGTGTGACCCCGCTCTGGCACTGCTCTCAGACTATGTTCTTCACAACAGCAACACTATGAGACTTGGTTCCATCTTTGGGTAAGGCTTCTTGGTGCTTCTTGTGGGAGTACTCAACCTGTAAGCTTTGCGAAAACAGGAACTGAGTCCTTTTCACCTTTGTGTTGCCAAGGACTACCACCCTGTCTGTTGAGTATTTGGCTCTTGGTGACTACTGAAATGATGAATAAATGACCAATCCTCTTTTTGTACCTTCCTTGTCCTGTCTTTGGTTGTGTGTCTGGGACTGCCTCTCCCTGGCTTTTGCAGGCTAGGCTTGGCTTATGCTGGCTCCAATCGTGAAGATGTTCTAACACTGCTGCTCCCTGTGATGGGAGATTCCAAGTCTAGTATGGAGGTGAGGAGAAGCTGTTGGACATTTAGGGGAGGTAGGGAAGGTGCTCTGAGTTTTACCACTCTCTGTGATAAGTAGTGAAAAAAGTGTGTGTGTGTTTATGGGGGATGTGTGTATCACTTCAGTGAAATCTTTTGGAGCTGAAATTTTAAACCTCAGGTGGTATTGAGGCTAAAGAGTTAACATTTTGGTATTGAGTTCCAGCCCTTGGGGTCCATGAGGAAGTACTCAGACTAGAGAGGGGAGTAACTTAATCCAGCTTGGGGTGGCTGATTCTCTCTCACTCATTGTTTTAGTCATTGGCTAACCTTAAATTTTCTTTCTTTCTTTCTTTTTTTTAAGATATATTTATTTTAAAGAGGGTTCACATGCTTGCCCGAGTGGGGGAGGGGCAGAGGGAGAGAATCTTCAAGTTCAAGCAGACTCCTTGCTGAGCGTGGAGCCCATTGCAGGGCTCAATCTCATGACTCATGAGACCATGACCTGAGCCCAAAACAAGAGTCGGACGGTTAACCAACTGAGCCATCCAGGCACCCCCAATGTTAAATTTTCTTAATTATGCAGTCATTCTAGTGATAGATACATATAGTATGGTGGCTAAAAGCATAGCTTTAGTCAGAAAGACCTCAGTTCAAATCATGCCACCTCTGCTTATAAGCAGTGTGATCTTGGACGTGTAACACAATCCCTTTAGGTTTCATTTTCCTCATCATTGAAAGAATAACAACAGCAGGACCTATTTCAAGGGGTTGTTGTGAGGGTTAAATGTTAATGTTAATAGTACACAGAACAGTTGGCATAGTGGCTGATGTATAGTAAATATCCAGTGAGTGGTTGCTCTTGTTGTTACTTTCTTTGACTTATCATCAGAAAGGGATTATTACCTAGTGTGGCCTGTAGGGATTGACTGTATTGAATCAAGATAGTTAAACAGCTATTTCAATAGCTTCCCATGTATGATACTGCTTTTCCTATCTCTAGGTGGCAGGTGTGACAGCTCTAGCCTGTGGAATGATAGCAGTGGGATCCTGCAATGGAGATGTCACTTCCACTATCCTTCAGACCATCATGGAGAAGTCAGAGACTGAGCTCAAGGACACCTATGCCCGTTGGCTTCCTCTCGGACTGGGCCTCAACCATCTGGGTGAGGGGGTATCTCTCTGGGCAAAGGCTGACAGGAACTGGGTACAACAGGGGGGGCTTATGTGTCAAAAACTGTGCTGGATGGAAGCAGGTGTCCTCTTGACGCCTTGAATCTGTCCTATAGGCAAGGGCGAGGCCATCGAGGCGATCCTGGCGGCGCTGGAGGTTGTGTCCGAGCCGTTCCGCAGTTTTGCCAACACGCTAGTGGATGTGTGTGCCTATGCAGGTCGTGTCTTCGTGCTTCCCCAGTGACTCCTCACTTCTCTCTTGGCCCTTTCTTCATGTTTATTCTCCTTTCTCAGTTGTTCTGATCTGCTTTAGATTCTTTAGCTTCTTCTGTTCTTGGAATAAGCTTTTTTTTTTTTTTTTTTTGGTGCCTTCTTTTTATCCTTTCTCACCCTGCCCACCATGTTGCAGGCTCTGGGAATGTACTGAAGGTACAGCAGCTGCTGCATATTTGTAGCGAACACTTTGACTCCAAGGAAAAAGAGGAAGACAAGGACAAGAAGGAAAAGAAGGATAAGGACAAGAAGGAAGCCCCTGCCGACATGGGAGCACATCAGGTTCTGTGGGCAGCTGGGTGCTCTCTGAGTCAGGCTCTGTGGAAAGATAAGTGTGTAGGGGAGCAGGGGAGCTGGGTTTGGGTTTGTTTCAGAGCCCCTCCAGGTGGTGCTGTGTATTGAGAGGACATGAGGCTGGGTTCTGTGCGTGAGGGGTCAGGGTGAGCCCACACAGGACAGCTTTTTCTTCTCACACGGGACTTAAGTCAAGGGTGAGCTGACTGGGCTCTGCGGCCTCTTCCATCGCAGGGAGTGGCTGTGCTGGGGATTGCCCTTATTGCTATGGGGGAGGAGATTGGTGCAGAGATGGCACTACGAACCTTTGGCCACCTGGTGAGTACCGCGTGGAGAAGGCTGGAAATATACTGGTGTCGGTGCCTGGAGTTCCCCGGAGGAGACTTTCCTGATGGGTTTTCTCGGTGGAGAAATAGTCTTTTGGCTATGCCTGTTGTCCAAAATTTGATTAAGTCCCCTTTTACCCATCAGTCTGTTCCTATAACTGAGTTTGTTGTATTGCTTCCTATGATGCTCTCGTTATTTTCTTTTATCGCCAGCTGAGATATGGGGAGCCTACTCTCCGACGGGCTGTGCCTTTAGCACTGGCCCTAATCTCTGTTTCAAATCCACGACTCAATATCCTGGATACCCTAAGCAAGTTCTCTCACGATGCTGACCCAGAAGTTTCCTACAACTCCATCTTTGCCATGGGCATGGTGGGCAGTGGTGAGTATCGGTCAGAAAAAGATCAGAAGTAGCTAAAGGAACGTTCAAGGCCTTTTTTCCAACTCTGTGCCGGTTAACATTTCCAGGTACCAATAATGCCCGTCTGGCTGCGATGCTGCGCCAGTTAGCCCAGTATCATGCCAAGGACCCCAACAACCTTTTCATGGTGCGCCTGGCACAGGTAAAGAGTAGAACTCTTTTCCTTCGAGTGTGCCAAGAGAGGTATCCGTGGTGATGGAAGGGGGGAGATGTGGTAACATGAGGGGGACCTTGAGTTCGTCTGGGAGGGAGGGTGTGAATGAGTTGTGGGATTTCTATATGGCCAGGTTAGGTGACGTCTCCTCAGATGTGACCTTTACTTCTCTCTCTCTCTCTCTCTCTCTTTTTTTTTCCCCAGGGCTTGACACATTTAGGGAAGGGCACACTCACCCTCTGCCCCTACCACAGTGACCGGCAGCTTATGAGTCAGGTGGCCGTGGCTGGGCTACTCACAGTGCTTGTCTCTTTCCTGGATGTCCGTAACAGTGAGTTCCTGTCAAGACTCCTGTAGTGGCGCCCTTACTTACCAGGGCCACCTTGTCATTTAGGAGCAGACTCCAAGTTAGTTCCATACCACTCTGGGTTCCTGATGTTCTTTGGGCCTGTGAAGGGCCTTCTGCAACTCATCTCCCCACATTTTTTGATCTGGCCCACAGAGATTTTTTTTTTGAGGATGAAGAGCTGAGCCCAGTGTCTGTTCCTAAGTGACTGAGGGAAATTAATTATTAAGTCTGCAGTCTGTGGGCAGAATAAGGTGGGAGTATCTCTGGTTTATGGTGTGGTGTATGAGGGGAGGGATGTAGGTTCAGCTGAACCACTAAGGGGTTAAAGAGTCAGGGCTGGAGTGGGGTCCCAAGGTTGAGGTCAGGCCTGCCTTGATGCATCTGACTGTTGTCCTCTGTTCTTCCCTCAGTAATCCTGGGCAAATCGCACTATGTATTGTATGGGCTGGTGGCTGCCATGCAGCCCCGGATGCTGGTTACATTCGATGAGGAGTTGCGGCCATTGCCAGTGTCTGTCCGTGTGGGCCAGGTGAGGGGTTGAACGGATGGGAGGGCTCCAAAACTTGGAGAATGCACACATACCTGCTTCTCTGAAACTGGTATGGGCACTGGGTTGTTGTTACACCCCCATCTGCTACACCCCCATTTCAATTTTCTCACCCTACAGGCAGTGGATGTGGTGGGCCAGGCCGGCAAGCCTAAGACTATCACGGGGTTCCAGACACACACAACCCCAGTATTGTTGGCCCACGGGGAGCGGGCAGAATTGGCCACTGAGGAGTTTCTTCCTGTCACCCCCATCCTGGAAGGTTTTGTTATCCTTCGGAAGAACCCCAACTATGACCTCTAAGTGGCTCCCAGGGGCTCTGAGCTGCCGCTGGTGTGTCAGTGGACCGTGCTTCTTGCTGCCAGCTGTGGACACCGCCCCAGACCTTTGGGGGAATTGTTAACCTCCTGTTATTTTGTTACCGAGTGAGATAACTTTGTTGAATAAAGACCTTTATCCCCAAGGTCCCTCTATGTGTGTTTTCTGGGGTATTGTGGCTGGAGGCCAGACCGGGGTGGGGAGTTGACGTGAGAAGCCATCGTTTATAGCAGCTCTGAGCCTAGGCTAGCAGGGAGGCTGTCCTGAATGGGACAAATTAAACTCCTTACCCTTCTCCCCTCCTTCCTAATCATCTTAAAATAGTGGTTCATCTTTAGGGGCATGGACCCTTGAGAAGCTGATCAGTGTAACGGATCTTCTTTCTAGGAGGTGCATATACACAAATTGTAATACAAACTGTTACAAATAACTTTCTAAGGGGCTGTGGATCCTATTCCCACCCCAACCCCACCAAAGCACGCCCACCTCAACCCCATCATTCCCTGACTTGGGGCCAAGGATCCCTGCTCTAAGAAGCAGCAGAATCAGCCTTACTTTCTAAACTTCTGTACTACTGAATGAAAGGGACATTTTTTTTTTTTTAAGATTTTATTTATTTGAGAGAGAGCATGAGAGCGGGATGAGGAGTGGAGGGAGAAGTAGACTACCCGCTGAGCAGGGAGCCCAATGTGGGGCTTGATTCTGGGACTCGGGGATCATGACCTGAGCCGAAAGCAGACGCTTAACCGACTGAGCCACCCAGGCGCCCCTGAAAGGGACATCTTTATCTCCTGTGATCCTCTGTCTCTTGGAAGGCTGCTGTTGGAGAGATTTGATGTTAACATCTACTTCTGTGCTGTCTTTGTAGAAATTGGGTGCAACAGGGGCACCTGGGTGGCTCAGTCGTTAAGCGTCTGCCTTCAGCTCAGGTCATGATCCCAGGGTCCTGGGTTCAAGCCCCACATCAGGCTCCCTGCTCAGCGGGAAGCCTGCTTCTCCCTCTCCCACTCCCCCTGCTTGTGTTCCCTCTCTCGCTGTGTCTCTCTCTGTCAAATAAATAAATAAAATCTTTAAAAAAAAAAAAAAAAAAAGAAATTGGGTGCAACAAAGAAGGTTGACCCTGACCTTCCTCTTAGTGTAGCAATGGGAAAAAGGAGTAGCCTCCTTCCTGGAATGCAATCACTTTTGATCTTCAGTGCTCCTTCCTGGTGGGGTTGGTATGAGTATAGCTATGCTGTCAATTGGGGCCTGGACCCCTGTGGATGCAGTGCAGAACTTACCGCCCTGCCAGATAATCATAGTAACTAACCAACACTTTCTGTGGGTTTAGCTTCCGAGCAGTGCCTGGCACTTCATAGGTCTTCAATAAATGTTGAAAGAATAATTACTCTACATACTTCAGAGATCTCACAACAGCTTTGAGAGGTAGGTATTATCCCTGTGTTTTGGTGAGGAATATAAAGTTTGGAGAGAGGTTCAGTAACTTACTCAAGGTCACATAGTAAGTGGTGGAACCAGGATTGGAATCTAAGTTTGACTCCAAAGCCTATGCCGTTACTACATTAATCTGTGTCTGTAGCCTTGGAGCCTTGCAGACCCCCTTGTAGTCCAAGGTCTTGGCTAGCTGGAGAATGGCAACTTCGGATTAGTGTCTCTATTGTCTTTTCTCTGTTCTTATTTGGCAGCCTGTATAAAACCTGTATAAAAGTTGAAGTACTGGACTTGGGAGTCAGTAGACCTGTCAAACCCCTTTAATGGATCTTCTGTGGTCCTGAGCAAATCAGCCTGTCTGGTGAGCCTCTGTTACCTGTAAAATGGGGATATCATAATTGCCTTCCTTGATATCCAATGGTGGTGATGTAAAGATAATTTGGAGGGGCGCCTGGCTGGCTCAGTTAGTGGAACGTGTGACTCTTGATCTTGGGGCTGTGGGTTTGAGCCTCATGTTGGGTGTTGAGATTACTTAAAAATAATTTTTTTTAAAGATTTATTTATTTTAGAGACAGAGTGTGTGGTGGGGTGGGGCAGAGGAAGAGGGAGAGAGAAACTTAAGCAGACTGCACTGAACGTGGAACCCAACACAGGGCTCGATCTCACGGCCCTGAGATCACAACTGAGCCAAAACTAAGAGGTGCCCAAAAAATAAAATCTTAAAAAAAAGATAAATTAGAAAGTGATTTGTAGGGATGCCTGGCTGGCTCAGTAGGTGGAGCATGTGACTCGATCTCAGGGTTGTGAGTTTGAGCGCCATGCTGGGTGTGGAGCCTACTTAAAAAAAAAAAAAAAAGATTTGTAAGTAGCAAAACAGTCTAAATAAAATAATTCGTTCCCAAATCAGTGATTGTACTTTAGAGTAAAATTTTCATAATGACTCTTAACCTTTTACATTCAGTCATTCATTCAGCAACAAATATCAATGGAGCTTTACTCTGCACTGGACATTATTTTAGTTTGTGTGGATGCAAAGATACCAGAAAAAAACAAAAGCCTATCCTCAAAAAGCTTACATAATGGAAAAGAAAACAATTGTGATACATTGTTATCGATACTGTACTGGGGTGTGAAGAAAGTACCCTGGAATCATTGAAATAGAGCCTAAGTGCCTAGGTAGGTCAGGGGAAAATTTTGAGGGAAAATGAGACCTGGAGGAAGATGAGTTTGTCCAGAGGAAAAGGGTAGAATATCGCTAAGGGAGTACAAAAAGAAGGAAAGCGGAAAAGCTATTTATTTTCAGAAACCACAGATAGTTTGCTTTGGCCAAGTGTACAGGGCCAGGAAAAAGTGTGGTAGGAGATATAGTAAAAGAGACACAGGCTCAGATCAGGTTTAGAAGAGCTTTGTTGTTCTAAGAAATTGACAGTATCTCTCAATGGAGACCACTGAGTGAGAGCAGGAAAGTCATATCAGTTATCTGGGTAAGGAAGCTCACCATGGAGGCTGGGAGACCAGGCAAAGGAAATAAACGCTTGCACTAGGGCATTAGAGGTGGGGAAGGGCAGAAGAAAGATTTTTTTAAAGATAATAGTACTTGAATTTGATCCAAATACCAAGAGGACCTGGTGACTGATTAGAGGTAGTACATGGATGGGAAGGAATGTAGGATGAATCCCAGATTTTCAGGTTGGGCATTATTCATTGAAAAAGAATACATGGGCACCAACATGTATGGGGTTGAGGTGGAGGACTCTTGAGTAGGGAGAGTTGACAAGTTCCTATCGGGGCATACACAATTTGAGATGCCTGTGGGATGATCAGGTGGAGATGTCTTTTAGGTGGTACCTTGTTCTAACTGGAGCTCGAGAGAGAGGTTTCTGAGTTAGGAACAGATTGGCAGGTAGGCAAGTAATTGATTTTTTTTTTTTAGTAATTGATTTTTATATATTAGTTTGCTTAGGGAGAAAGAAATTAGAAGAGTAGAGAAAGGAGTCATACATGATAAAGTCACAGAACCAAAATGAAGAGTGAGAGAACACTAGATCTGCATTCTCATTCTCACTATGGTTCCTTCTCCATGAATCTATTTTGCTCTCCTTTGGAGCTTCAGTTCCTCATATACAGTGGGAAGAATGCAATCTGTTTTTTGTTTTTGTTTTTAAAGATTTTATTTATTTATTTGACAGAGGCACAGTGAGAGGGGGAAAACAGCAGGGGGAGTGGGAGAGGGAGAAGCAGGCTTCCCACGGAGCAGGGAGCTGGATGCATGACCTGAGCTGAAGGCGGACGCTTAAGGACAGAGCCACCCAGGTGCCCCTGAATGCAACCTGTTTTATAGGAAATCGTGAAGATTGAGATCACATAGATCATATATATTAAGTGACCACGTTATCGTTGGTACAGAGAAAATGTTTTCTTACCTTCTGAGATTATATGTGTGCACATGCACACACCCCCAACCACCACAGATTGTGCACGAGAGTGTCATTGCCAGGTACGTAGGCACTGTTTCAAGCCCTTTTCACATGACTTAACTCCTTTAATCTTCACAATCCAATAGTGTGGATGTTATCACTGTGAGAGAAAGCACCGTGGTTAAAAGCTCGGACTGAGCCAGACTGCCTGGTTTCAAATCTTCCCCATTTTACAAGTTATTAAGTAGGTAGGTAGTAGGTACATGGCCGGGAAGTAGCAGAATTTAGATTAAAACCTAGGCTATCTGAGTACGTGGATTTGCCTCTAGGACAATTCCTCCCGGTGCCAAAATTCTTTTGGCTGCATGGCAGGAGTTTTGGGATTATTTCTTCCGTCCTTATTCTGAACTTTCCATGATTGACTTTTGTCTCTCCCTGGGAGTGGCTGATCTTTGTAAGGCAAATTTACTCGTACTAATTCCTTAGGATGTTTCAGTCCTTTTAGCCTAATAGGTATTCAGTTTAAATAGGCATTTCAATCACTTTATTTTCAAAGGCTGCATAAGTTGTATTTCTTTTCATATTTGTATCATGATTTATTTAGGCAGGACTGAGTCTTTAATAAATTTCGGTATTCTCAGCAACGCCCGCCCCCCCTCCCCCGCCAGCACTCAGTACTTAGTATGCACTCAATAAATGCTTGTTCAAAGAATGAATGAACTAAAGAACCGCGGAACAGAGACGCCGAGGGGGGTCGGTCTGGAAGTTCCAAAGTTCGGGAGGGGACAAGGGGGCGGGTAGTGACTGTCACATGACGAGGCGTGGCAAATCTTCTGTACTCCGCGGCGCCGGGCGCAGCTCCGCCCTCTGCGCCGGTCACGTGGGGGCGCCGGCTGCGCCTGCGGAGAAGCGGTGGCCGCCGAGCGGGATCTGTGCGGGGAGCCGGAAATGGTTGTGGACTACGTCTGTGCGGCTGCGTGGGGCTCGGCCGCGCGGACTGAAGGAGACTGAAGGTAAAGCCGCCATGTCCGGGCCCGACCCGGCCCCCCCACCCCCTCCCCCCGCATCCGCCGCCATCCGGGCCGGGACCGGCCACCCTGCGCAGCCGCCCCGGCGCCCTAGCCCCGCGGCCCAAGCCCGGGCCCCGGCCCGTCAGGGCCCGATCTCTGGCCCACGTGTGCCCGGCCTGGCCCGGCCTGGCTGCTGGGTGGGGGTGGGGGAGCGCGGGGCCGGAATATGCGGTCCCCGCGGGCTGGTAGGGTGCCGGGTTCGCCGGCCGCGAAGTGCCACCTCGGCCTGACCCGAGGGGGCCCCGCGGGCGCAGGCACCGCCGCTGCCGGCCCACCGCCCCCTCCCCCCTTTGCGGCCCGGCCGCCGGGAAGTGACACGTTGTTCTTTGGCACTGGCCGGCGCTGCGCAGGGAGGGCGCAGGGGAGGGAGGCGGCAGCGGCGGGCAGGGAGGAGCCCCCGGCCCCGCCCGCCCTCCGGGCCGACCCTCACTTGCTAGGAACCGGCTCCTCTTCGGCCGCCGCCCGCCTGGGCTTTTACAGCCCGACTCCCGCCCTTCCTGGCCTCCACTCCTGGGCGGCGGCAGGCCTCGCGTCTGGCCCCGTGAGGGTGCCCCCGCGGCCACCCGCAGCAGGCGTGCCTTGTGTGCCCCTGGGCCTGGCCCCGAACCCGGTGTCCCCAGGTGGGGGGTGGGGACACCACGGCCGAAGCTGCTAGCTCCGTTTGTGATCCGGGAGCCTGGTGCCAGCGAGACCTGGAATTTCCGGTCTGGTTGGTCTTGGGCCCCGCGGAGCCAGGTTGATACCCCTCACCTCCCAACCCCAGGCCCTCGGATGCCCAGAACCTGTAGGCCGCACCGTGGACTTATTCTTAACCGAGGGGGTGAGTGAGGGGGCTGTTTCAGCAGACCAGGGGGGTGGTTGGAGGTGATGCGGGTTTGACAACGTGTTGGTGGGGACGTAAGGTGGATCCTTCACCCCCTTCGCGCCTCCGGTACTTTGGTACTTCGGTGTGGGACCTAGCCCTTGCTTCAACCCCTCCCCCACTCCATTTGCCTTAGCTTGGGTCCCTTCCCCTTTCCGAGCTCCACTCTTTCCCAACAGGTGCTGGGGGGACCCTGATGTGGCACCAAATGAAATGAACAAAGCTCCACAGCCCACAGGCCCCCCACCTGCCCCATCCCCTGGACTCCCACAGGTAATTAGGGAGGAATTAGTAGAGACTGGGGTGGGGGTGGGAGAGATTAGGCAGCTGGTCAGGAACAGGTTCCAACCTCTGGATTTTCCCACCCCCATCTGTGTCAGGGCAAAGTGCAGCTTCCTGCTGCCAAATTGAGACAGGGCCCCTGGGCTGTTCCCAGGGGCTGTCATGGGGAAGAGGGGGCATGTGGACTGCTGAAGCTCTTGGCACAGGTCCGCTCCCCTTACTTTACCAGCTTAGGTTTCTGCCCCCCCCCCCCCGGGTTTCCCCTCTTGCTGAACTCTGGTCTCCCCCCTTCAGCCAGCGTTTCCCCCGGGGCAGACAGCGCCGGTGGTGTTCAGTACGCCACAAGCGACACAAATGAACACGCCTTCTCAGCCCCGCCAGGTGAGGGGCTGTGGGGAGGGGAGTAGGGGGCCTGGGTGGGAGCCATGGAAAGCTTCGGCCAGTTTGGGCCTAGGATGGAAACTATGGAGGCCGTGTACCTGCCCCAATTTCCTGACAGTTGCTCTGTGTTCTTTCATGCGGCTCTGCACTTTGTGCTGTTGATTACTTACGGTGGCTGGCCCCTTGGGGAGTATGGAGTCGGTGGGGGTGGCATTACTAGGGGTCCTGGTGCCTTGAGAATTGGGAGCAGTGCTTTGGGCCCTGCTGTCAACTCCTGTTTTCCTATTTCTTCCTTTTCCTGGGAAGTCGTGAGTGCTCCATTCCCCTTCCCTTCTTTCTCTTTGGACTATGGCAAGATAAACACTCCAGCTGGTTCTTGCCTTTCTCTGTTCTCTAAATTCTTCCTCACTAAGTGGGAGCATTTGTGTCCTACCTCCTTCATTTTTGTTTTCCTCCTCATCACCTTGGGGATAATTCTCTTCTTTCCTGTCCCCATGTGCTCTCAGGGAGGATTCAGGTCTCTGCAGGTAATACCCCTTTGCTGATCCTGGACCCTCTTGTGGTCTCACCCTTAACCTCCACCCTAGTCAAGGGCTAGACACAGGGACGGGTCTTCAGGGTGGGGGCATTGTTTGCTGTTGAGGTCCTCAGTCTCATGCCAACCGATGCATGTTAGAGGCTAGATCTTGGCAGAGTGCATATCTGAGAACTGGGAGACTGTTGCATGTTAGTGGTTAGCTCCTCTGTACCTTAGGGTGGAGCAATGCATGTTGGGGAGTATGTTGCCCACAAGGGCTTTACTTAGGCATGATGCATCTGGGTGTTAGGGAGCCTTTGCAGAGGGGTAGCCTGGTAGAGGTGACATGAGTATGCACGGCGGTGAGGGAGTAAATATTCATGGTGTGCAAAGCGCACACCTGAATGTGGAGGGTACGTGTGAGTACAAGAAGCTGCTTAACCATCAGTTGGTCAGGTGAGTTAGGATTGGCCCCCGTGCTGCAAAGCCCCCAGTATTTCTCTCCAGACTAGAGACATTGTGGAGTTGCCATTTTGCTGTCCATTTCCTCCCTTTCCCAACGCCAACTGCCTTCCTCCCTCTTGACAGCACTTCTACCCTAGCCGGGCCCAGCCCCCGAGCAGTGCAGCCACCCGAGTGCAGAGTGCAGCCCCCGCCCGCCCTGGCCCAGCTGCCCATGTCTACCCTGCTGGATCCCAAGTAATGATGATCCCTTCCCAGATCTCCTACTCAGCCTCCCAAGGGGCCTACTACATCCCTGGACAGGTGAGGTTGGAGGCTTGGGGGCTGGAAGCCATGGAACCTTCAACCCCACTCCTCCTCTCCCGTACCCTGACCCTCTAGTCGCATCTCTCTTGCAGAGGTGTGACTTCCCTTCTGGTCATTGCCCACAGTGGCTTGTTCTGTCTTGCCCTGCATTCTCTTTGTAGTCTGATATGGTACTCAAAGCTCCCTCAACTCCTCTCCCCTCCTCCTCCCCCTTCCCCACCAGGGGCGTTCCACATATGTTGTCCCGACACAGCAGTATCCTGTACAGCCAGGAGCCCCAGGCTTCTATCCGGGTGCAAGCCCTACAGAGTTTGGGACTTACGGTAAGCAGGGGAGGGTCAGGTGAGAGAGTCCCAGGGAGCATCTGAACTCGCCTACGAATTCCTAGACCCTTCCTAGGCTCATTCCTCGGTCTAGAAATGATAGGGTTAGTAGGTAGTAGGGATTGGTGCTTAATGTGAAACTGGTGTTGGGGGGGGCGGGTAAGGGCGCAGGGCAGAGCATTTTATCCTATTGGTGAGAGTTGGGAGTCCTCCCTGTGTCCAAGAATTTAGGATCAGGCACAAGTTTGAGGGCCTCTTAGTAAACATTCCCTGTGACACTTGTTCCATGGTTGGTGGGAGCCCATGTAACATGGATTTGGGAGGTTTTGTAGCTGTTTTTCATTTATATTCTAGGAAAGGATTAGTCTGTTCTTTATGGCAGTGGTTTCCAAAATTTTTTGATCATCAGGAAAAATTTTGAGTATGTACCTCTAATACATGTATGTTTTTGTTTGTTTATACGTATGCATCATTTAAACAACACACTTAATGTTGCTTGTCAAAAACAAGTGGAGATTATGGATGAGATTAAAGAACACATCCCATTTTGGAGACCATTGCTTTAAGGAATTAGTTTTTCCACATCCTGGGCCTGGTTCATAATGTTACTTTTTGTTTCCTTGCCCCTTAGCAAAGGGCTGGAGACTGGAACTGGACTCAGGTTGAGTGGAACAGGGTTGGCAAATCTGTTTTTCTCATTCCCAGCCAAAGACCTGATTCTGTTTCAGGTTAAGTAGTTGCTGTTCCCTCAGAATACATGTGTGTGTGTTGCTGGGTGTTGGGGGCATACATAATACCTTATAGGGTAGAAGAGAAACCAAAGTCCTGGTAGTGGGAGCTGGTATGTGGTGGGGAAGGAGTGCCTGTCTACGAGGTGTGTGTATGTCAGTGTCAGGAATTCTTGTAAATGCAGTTCAGACTGGTTCCCCAGCTTTGATAGACACCTAATTCCCTTGGGGAGGTGGGTGGGGCAGGGCAAGGGGCCGGCTGTGGGTGATGAGAGGTTCTGGGGATGGGAGGCGTTCAAGCAGGCATTTGTATATGGTTGGGCCCTGACGCTGCCACCATTCTTCCTTTCTGTGTCTCCTCCCCCCCCCCCCCCCAAGCTGGCGCCTACTACCCAGCCCAGGGTGTGCAGCAGTTTCCCACTGGTGTGGCCCCCGCCCCAGTTTTGATGAACCAGCCACCCCAGATTGCTCCCAAGAGGGAGCGGAAGACCGTGAGTAACAGCAAGGGGCTCTGGGACATCTGGGAAAGGGAGAATCAAGGTCAGGCGCGTTGTGGGTCAGGGAGCAGAAAGTTGAGGAAGGAGATCTTCAGCTGGGAGTGGTTAGAGAATGGAGATCTGTGAAGTGCTCAGGTTCTTTGTAAGGACTAAGACTTCAGTGTAGAAGTGGCTCATGGGAAGACTGAAGAGGCTAGTGCAGGAGTTCCTGAGAGACCCAGGTTCTGGGGGTCCATAAGATCTATGTATGGTTTAGGGTTTCTGGTGGCTGGTCTTGGAAATGGTTTGTTTTCTGTGGCCCCACCCCCCACCTCCCAGTCCTGGAAGCTCTTGAGGCCTCCGCCTCTGCTCAATCCTCAAGCCCTGGGCGTGGTGCCCAGAATAGGGTGCCAGGGCTGGGGAAGCCGCTGAGTCACCCTGGCTCCACCCACTGGATCTGGGCCCTGCCCCCAGAGATCAGGCAGACTAGCCACAAGTGAGCTGTATGGGTGCTAGGTGGGGGTCCTGGGCCCCATGGTGTGCAGCCAGGGACTTGGGGACTGCTGGTGGGGCAGGGCTGAGGGAGGGAGGGGCATTGTGATGTACGGGGCTGCTCTGTGAGGTCAGGGGTCTCTTAGGGGTGGGGGCCAGGGTAGGGAGTACAAGATGAGCTGGATGGGTTGACAGTAGAACTCATGGGGTTTCTGGCACCCACCCACCTGCTTCCCAGTGGGGGGTGGGGGGTTGGCCTGGAGTCTTAGAAGTGGGGCAGGGTGGAGAGGTGGGCTCCTCCTATTTCCCACTCATCCCGGAGCTTTCTTTCCCCAGATCCGAATTCGAGATCCAAACCAAGGAGGGAAGGATATCACGGAGGAGATCATGTCTGGGGCCCGCACCGCCTCCACACCCACCCCTCCCCAGGTATTGTCTGATCTTTGAGTGAGGCCCTGGCTAGGATGGCTGTTCTGACTGGGGTTCCCAAGTCCTTTGATCTTTTCTTTCAACGAAGGGATTTCTTTGTCTGCTTTCCTGGGTTTTTAGGCAGAGTTAAAGTAGAAATGGCTCTAATAGAGAAGGGTTGTGGGCCTCATCGGGGCAAACTTGGTAACCCTTTGTGTCCTGCAGACGGGAGGTGGTCTGGAGCCTCAAGCTAATGGGGAGACACCCCAGGTTGCTGTTGTTGTTCGGCCAGGTAGGTAAGCGGGTGGGGCAGAGCTTTTATGGGGAAAAGGAGTGTGACAATTTCACATGCTAAGGAGGTGGAGTAACTTGACCTGGGTGCCAGAGAAGAATGACCTTAGGTTTTAGGTAGTGGGATTTTGCGAGTGGAGCAGATGTTGGGTGAGAAGAGAAAAGGCTTAGGTGGGATAAGATGGCAGGGGTGGGTGTTAGGCTGGGAATGTCTTGGCTGGGAGGAGGACAAACAATAGCAGTGAAGACATGCCTCTAATTACTCGTCGTCTTTCCTTGTGGCGCAGATGACCGGTCCCAGGGAGCAATCATTGGGAGCCGACCGGGGCTGCCTGGCCCAGAACACAGCCCTTCAGAATCCCAGCCTTCATCACCTTGTCCGACCCCATCACCACCCCCAATCTTGGAACCGGGGTCTGAGCCTAATCTCGCAGTCCTCTCCATTCCTGGGGACACTGTGACAACGGGGATGATCCAAATGTCTGTAGAAGAATCCACCCCCATGCCCCGTGAAACTGGGGAGCCATATTGCCTCTCTCCAGAACCCACTCCCCTTGCTGAACCCATACTGGAAGTAGAAGTGACACTTAGCAAACCGATTCCAGAATCTGAGTTCTCTTCCAGTCCTCTCCAGGTTTCCACCCCCTCTGCATCTCACAAAGAGGAAATTCTTCCTGAACCGAATGGCATGGTCCCATCTGAGGATCTGGAACCAGAGGTGGAGTCGAGCCCAGAGCTTGCTCCTCTCCCTCCCCCAGCTTGTCCCTCCGAATCCCCCATGCCCATTGCTCCAACTGCCCAACCTGAGGAACTGCTCAACGGAGCCCCCTCGCCACCAGCTGTGGACTTAAGCCCAGTCAGTGAGCCAAGGGAGCAGGCCAAGGAGGTGACAGCGTCAGTGGCTTCCCACACCGTCCTCTCTGCCGCTCCAGCTGTGGCTCCTCCAGCTACTTCCCCAGCTCAGGAGGAGGAAATGGAGGAAGAGGAAGAAGAGGAAGAAGAAGGAGAAGCAGGAGACGCTGAGGGTCAGAAAGGAGGAGAGGAACTTCTCCCCCCAGAGAGCACCCCTGTTGCAGCCCACCTGTCTCAGAATTTGGAGGCAGCAGCCGCCACCCAAGGTGAGGTGTGGCTGGGTGGTGGAAGTGGGGCAGGCTGGAAGGTGTGGGGTTTTCTCTGTAGTGATGATCTCTCGTTTGTGCCACTGTGTCTGGGTCATAGAAGCCCTTTGATGGAACCTAAGAGAGAAAATTCCAAGATTAAGGAATTTTAAGTCTGGAGTGGGTGTGATGGAAAGAGGAAATACTGTAGAGTAGCTCCTTTTTTTTTTTTTTTTTTAATTTCCCCAGGGATTAGGGGTACTCCATAAGTTATTCCCATTTTTCTTACCCCCCAAATAGTGGCGGTGTCTGTGCCAAAGAAGAGACGGAAAATTAAGGAGCTCAATAAGAAGGAGGCTGTGGGAGATCTTCTAGATGCCTTCAAGGAGGTAAGGGAGCAGAAAGAGAGGGCAGAGTTTGGGTATGAACACTAATCATACTGCAACCAAAATGGAATGTCCTACGGTTACAGGTGAGCCCAGGAGTACCAGAAGTGGAGAATCAGCCTCCTGTGGGCACCAGTCCTGGTCTGGAGCCTGAGGGCAGCAGTGCACCCCCGAGGCCTGAGGAAGCAGACGAGACCTGGGACTCAAAGGAAGACAAAATTCACAATGCTGAGAACATCCAGCCTGGGGAACAGAAGTATGAGTATAAATCAGGTATGCTGGGGCGCCTGGGTGGCTCAGCTGGTTAAGCATCTGTCTTGGGTTTGGGTTATGATCCCAGGGTTCTGGGACCGAGCTGAGCGTCGGGCTCCCTGCTTAGTGGGGAGCCTGCTTCTTTCTTTCCCTCTGCCCCTCCCCTCACTCGTGTTCTCTCTCTCTTTCTGCTCGCTTGCTCTCTCAAATAAATAAGTAAATAAAATCTTAAAAAAAAAAACAAAACATATTCTGAAGGAAGGGTTGAGAAGGGTTGGGTATTCTTTCCAGGGCCCCAGGAAACAAAGGTATGATTGGTTCATCTCGTCTTCCTCGTAGATCAGTGGAAGCCTCTAAACCTTGAGGAGAAAAAGCGTTATGACCGTGAGTTCCTGCTTGGCTTTCAGTTCATCTTTGCCAGTATGCAGAAGCCGGAGGGATTGCCCCATATCAGCGATGTGGTGTTGGATAAGGTTGGTAGACTTGAGGGGGAGGGTCAGTTTGGGCTGGCTGGCTGGCTGGGGAGGAGCCTGAGGTCCTGAAAGAGTAGTCAGGAGCCATAGCTTATTTCTCATGCCTTCCCTGTCCTCTTTGCAGGCCAATAAAACACCACTGCGGTCACTGGACCCCACTAGACTTCAAGGCATCAATTGTGGTCCAGACTTCACTCCTTCCTTTGCCAACCTTGGCCGACCAGCCCTTAGCAACCGTGGGCCCCCAAGGGGTGGGCCAGGTGGGGAGCTGCCCCGAGGGCCGGTGAGTGGGACTGGCTAGGGGGACAGATGGTTGGGGGGGGTTGGGGAATGGCTCCCTTGTCTTGCTGCGGGGAGGGGTAGTCTGCCCTGGGGGTGTGTGGTAGCGGTGGCACAGTTGTGCTGACTCGCTCTGTGTCTTCACTCGGCCTCACCCCTTGCTTAGCAGGCTGGTCTGGGACCCCGGCGATCTCAACAGGGCCCCCGAAAGGAACCCCGCAAGATCATTGCCACAGTGTTAATGACTGAAGATATAAAGTTGAACAAAGCAGAGAAAGCCTGGAAACCCAGCAGCAAGCGGACGGCCGCTGATAAGGATCGAGGGGAGGAGGATGCTGATGGCAGCAAAACCCAGGTACCGGCCAGTGCTGCTTTTGCTGTTCTCAAGGTCTGCCCTCTGAGCCAGCTCTGCCCTCTTTGCTTCTGTCATCCTTATGACTAGTGGCTACTTGAGTCCCTACAATCTCTCCCATCACTCCCAGCAACCTCTTCTGAGAACCTCATTGGATTCTGAGTCTTCTCTGTCCCCTCTCCCAGGACCTGTTCCGCAGGGTGCGCTCCATCCTGAATAAGCTGACACCCCAGATGTTCCAGCAGCTGATGAAGCAGGTGACGCAGCTGGCCATTGACACCGAGGAACGCCTCAAAGGGGTCATTGATCTTATCTTCGAGAAGGCCATTTCAGAGCCCAACTTCTCTGTGGCCTATGCCAACATGTGCCGCTGCCTCATGGCGGTTAGTGTCCACTGCTACTGAACCTTGTGGTCTAATTTCCTCCTTCTCTCCCTAGGACTCCTTGAGTCCAGCTTCTTGGTTCTCTTCCAGCCTGTGCTGTTGATGGCAGCCAGGAGGTGGCAGAGTGGGGGCCAAGGGTCTTCCTGGGTTAGGTAGCTAAAGACCCTTGGAGGGCCTTCCCGCTTGGGACCAGCTTAAATGTGATGTTCTCTTTGACATACAGCTCAAAGTGCCCACTACGGAAAAGCCAACAGTGACTGTGAACTTCCGAAAACTGTTGTTGAATCGATGTCAGAAAGAGTTTGAAAAAGACAAAGATGATGATGAGGTTTTTGAGAAGAAGCAAAAAGAGATGGATGAAGCTGCTACGGTGAGAGAAAACCCACCAAGCCCGCTGTCCATCCACCCAGTTGCTGCTCGGCTATAGAATGGGGTGGGGGGAGGTAAAAGGGGGTTGGGGGTGATGGTGTTTTGGGGGTTTCTCTGCCTTAAGACAGGAATACTTGCTGCTAGGGTTAGGAATCCAGATAGTGGAGGAGAGAAGGGTTTTAGCCCAGTGTCTGGGTACCTTTTTGATGGATTTCTGCCATATAATTGCAGGCAGAGGAACGGGGACGCCTGAAGGAAGAGTTGGAAGAGGCTCGAGACATAGCCCGGCGGCGCTCTTTAGGGAATATCAAGTTTATTGGGGAGTTGTTCAAGCTGAAGATGTTAACAGAGGCGATAATGCATGACTGTGTGGTTAAACTACTTAAGAACCATGATGAAGAGTCCCTTGAATGCCTTTGTCGTCTGCTCACTACCATTGGCAAAGATCTGGACTTTGAAAAAGCCAAGGTAGGGGTCCTGGGATGTGGAATGGGACAGGCTGAAGTGCCTGGGGCCTCCTGTCCACGCACAAACTCCTTGTCGGGCTGTTGTGTGTGGGCCACCGAGCCACAGTGATGGAGCTGAGGGTCTGAGGAGGGGCCGGGCCTGCAGTTGGAGCTGGGGTGTTACAAGTTCCTGACCTGATCCCTTTGCTTCTTCCTAGCCCCGCATGGATCAGTATTTCAACCAGATGGAAAAAATCATTAAGGAAAAGAAGACTTCATCCCGAATCCGCTTTATGCTGCAGGATGTGCTGGATCTGCGACGGGTGTGTGTCCTCTCCTTCCCACTGCTGGTCGGCTGCCTGTACGCCATAGCCCCCAGTTCCCAGCATTGCTTTGTCTGGCCCTCTGATGTAATTACCTTGTGACTGGCCTTCTGTCCCTACAGAGCAATTGGGTGCCACGCCGTGGGGACCAGGGTCCCAAGACCATTGACCAGATCCACAAGGAGGCTGAGATGGAGGAGCACTGGGAACACGTAAAAGTGCAGCAGCTAATGGCCAAGGGCAGCGACAAGCGTCGGGGCGGCCCCCCAGGCCCACCCATTAGTGAGTCTGAGGCTCAGATTAAGGAGGGGGCAGGGTGAGGGGTTACGCTTTCCACTGATGACTTTTTGTTAGTGCCACGTGTCTGGGCCACTGAGACCACATGATGGAACTGAGGATCTGAGGAAGGGGGGCTGGGGGCGGCCCCAGGCAATAGCAGTGCTTGGAGGCACTCATTATTGCAATATGCTGTCTCTCCTCTTTGTCCCAGGCCGTGGCCTCCCACTTGTGGATGATGGTGGCTGGAACACAGTCCCCATCAGCAAGGGCAGTCGCCCTATCGACACCTCACGACTCACCAAGATCACGAAGGTAGTGGGTGGTGTATTGGAGGGAGTGGTGGTGGTCATGGGGAGGGTAAAGAGGGATCAAACAGGCAGTGAGCCTAGGTTAGGATCTTGGTCCCCTCACTTTCTGAAGTTGGAAAGGTGACGGCTGAATTTTTCCTCTTAGACTAACTGGTTAGATTGCTAGAGATGGGACTGCCAGCTGAAGGGGGTATATTCACATCTGTCTGGGCCAGTTGTTAGCAAACTCACATAGCAAATCTGGCCCATTCCTTGCTTCTCTATATTCCACAGCTAACAACTGGCCTTTACGGTTTTTTAACGGTTGAAAAAGATAAAGTGGATGATATTATGTAATATGAAATTATTCAAAATGTAAATTTCAGTGTCCTTGGTTTTATTATAACACAGCCATATTCATTGCCCTTAAGTATCGTCTGTGACTGCTTTTGTGCAACAGTGGCCGAGTGGAATAGTTGAAATAGAAACTGTATGGCCTGCAAAGCCTGAAGTATTTACTATTTGGTCTTTTACAGGAAAAGTTTGCCCGGCCCCTGGTCTAGGCCATTTGCTACTGTGTAGCAGTGGGCTTTGGCCAGATCAGACTCTTGACGTCTCCGTTCCCTTTCCTCCCTCAGCCTGGCTCCATTGATTCTAACAACCAGCTCTTTGCACCTGGAGGACGATTGAGCTGGGGCAAGGGCAGCAGTGGGGGCTCAGGAGCCAAGCCCTCCGATGCAGGTATGGAGGCCATTGTAAAGAGTTGGGTGGCTGTTTTTTCTTTCTTGAGGGCAGAGCCTTGTTTGTAGGGGAGGCTTTTGGTACCAAGTGGTTAGGTAATAACAGGAGGCCTATGCTCGGGACTAGGACTGAATGAACTGTGTTTGTGTTGGGAGTAGGACCAAGTGTCCTAAACCGGCAAGTAGGGGACAGAATGGGAGAATGTGGGAAGAGATTTTGATCTGGGCCTTCTGCCTCCCCAGCATCAGAAGCTGCTCGTCCAGCTACTAGTACCTTGAACCGCTTCTCAGCCCTCCAACAAGCAGTACCTACAGAAAGCACCGACAGCAGACGTGTGGTGCAGAGGTGAGGTTTCCTGGGTGTCTCTGTTCTTCACGCGGGGACTACTGTGATGGGCTTTGGGCGTTGCCATAGGAATCCTCACACCTGTAATCAGAGCCCCTAGCTAAATTGGAGCGCATTCCTGATGCCGGGAACTAGGCCCGATGGTCGCTCAGCATGTTGGATAGCTATATGAGAGAACACCTCGGTGGTACAGGTGAGAGGTGACATGCCTGTTTTTTTCTCTAGGAGTAGCTTGAGTCGGGAAAGAGGTGAGAAAGCTGGGGACCGGGGAGACCGCCTAGAGCGGAGTGAACGGGGAGGTGACCGTGGGGACCGGCTCGATCGCTCTCGGACACCTGCCACCAAGCGGAGCTTCAGTAAGGAAGTGGAAGAGCGGAGTAGAGAGCGGCCCTCCCAGCCTGAGGGACTGCGCAAGGCAGCTAGCCTCACAGAGGATCGGGACCGCGGACGGGATGCCGGTAAGGGGCTGGGAGAGGAAGGGAAAGGTGTGGGTTTGGGTCTAGCCAGTCTGCAATCTTCAGAGCTCCGGGCCTAGGAAAATTAGAACTGAAGAGTCTCCATGGGGTGCCTGGGTGGCTCAGTGGGTTAAGCGTCTGCCTTGGGCTCAGGTTAGGACGGAGCCCCACATTGGCCTCCCTGCTCAGCGGGGAGCCTGCTCCTCCCCCCCGCCGCCCCTCCTCTGCTCGTGCTCTATTTCTTGCTTTCTCTCTCTAGAATAAATAAAGTGTTAAAAAAAAAAAAAAAACTAAAGGGTGTTCAATCTGTCCTTCCCCTTCAGTGAAGCGAGAAGCCACCCTGCCCCCGGTGAGCCCCCCAAAGGCTGCGCTTTCTGAGGAAGAGCTGGAGAAGAAATCCAAGGCCATCATTGAGGAATACCTCCATCTCAATGACCTGAAGGTAGGCTCTGGGTGGGGTCTGAGCGACAGCAGAGCGGGCGGGACATGTGCTCACCGGCCTGGACCAAACGGTGACTGCCCTCTCCCTCCTTCCGCACCCCTGCAGGAGGCAGTGCAGTGCGTGCAGGAGCTGGCCTCACCCTCCCTGCTCTTCATCTTCGTGCGGCATGGCATTGAGTCAACACTGGAGCGCAGCACCATCGCTCGTGAGCATATGGGGCGGCTGCTGCACCAGCTGCTTTTGGCCGGGCACCTCTCCACTGCTCAGTACTACCAAGGGTATGCCTTCTGAGGGCCTTCTGCTTTTACAGACCCACAGAGTTTCCTCCTTTGTAGGACGCATGCAGCCTTGGATAAGAGTGTGGGTTCCTCAGCCATCCTGGTCAGCGTGACTTTTGGCAGGGCTAGGGTGTACCATGCAAGGACAAGAGTGTGGCCTTAGCTTGAGATAGTTGCCCCCTGTTTAGGAAGTGTTCTCGAGGGGGTCCGCAATTGATCCTTTAACAATGCCATGTTGCCCCAGAAGGAGAGTGGGGGTCCGGCTTACCTTTCCTAGAATGCCCTGACCTTTTTTTTTTTTAAGATTTATTTTTATTAGAGAGGAGAAAGAGAGGGAGAGGGAGAGAAAATCTTCAGGCAGACTCCCTGCTGAGTGTGGAGCCCAACATGGGGCTTGATACCAAGACTCCAAGGTCATGACCTGAGCCAGAATCAAGAGTCGGACGCTCAACTGACTGAGCCACCCAGGTTCCCCTAGAATGCCCTGACTTTGCATTCCATTTGCAGGCTGTATGAAATCTTAGAACTGGCGGAAGACATGGAAATTGACATCCCCCACGTGTGGCTCTACCTAGCAGAACTCGTAACGCCCATTCTGCAGGAAGGTGGGGTACCTATGGGGGAGCTGTTCAGGTAAGCCCCCTTTTGGGGATTCAGGGGAGGTAAAGACAAAGTTGGGGAGGGGAGGCATATATGGCAGGTGCAATGCCTGGGTTTAGGGAGGGATGGGGTAGTGTACTGAGAGGGCTTTGGAGGCTGTCAACACTCACTGTATTTTTCTTTCCTTGTAGGGAGATTACAAAACCTCTGAGACCCCTGGGCAAAGCTACTTCCCTGTTGCTGGAGATCCTGGGGCTTCTATGTAAAAGCATGGTAAGTAAGAGCCTTTTGGGGGTGATGTGTCAGGACTTCTCTTCCCACCATGCGGTTTGGGCTGGTTACGGTGACTCTGGTGCCTCATGGCCCTTTGGTGGGATGGGGTTAATGGTGATGGTGTGCTGTGTTGGTCCCTGGGAGAGGAAACGTCGAGGCTGGCACTCTCAGACCAGTTCCTGTCATGAGTTCTGGACAAGACTGGGGGAGAACAGCAATCTAAGACCCTAAGTCCTTGATTGATTGATTCATTCATTCAACTAGCATTTTTTTTTTTTTAAAACATTTACCAACCACATACTAGGCACTAGGAATACCACAGTGAATAAAACAGTTAGGAAACCAGCTGGAAGAGAAAAGTAAGAAATGACAGCTTAATAAACACAGTGTGAAGTAAAGCATGAAATAAAATAGTTGAAATGGAGTGTCTTGGGTACTGTGAGGTTGCAAAGGAGTGTCTCTTTGGTGATGTTCATGACAGAAAGCTTTCCCAGAAGGGCGCTGGAACTGCTTTGTGAAAGTTAAGTGGTGACTAGCAAATGTCACGGAGAGACGGGAAAGGCAAGTGGGTGGGGCACTCCGTGGTCGAGAGAGCTGGGAAGAGCACTTTAGGAGTTTAGCTGCCCCTGGGGCCTGGACAGATAGACTTGAGTGGAAAGGAATTGTTCTAAAAGCCTGTATTAGGGTAGTTTGTTTTAAAAAAGAAGGGGTGTATTGAACTATGTGTATTTCATTGAATCTGTGGTGCAGCAGGTTGTAGGACATGTTACTGCTACCCTGTTGATAAAAGACTTATGGTCATTTGTTTAAATGTAATGTATCAATTGTGAGATGAGACTCAGTGGTGTATTAGAATAAGCATCTTTAAAATTTGTGAACTACAGTAGTCTTATTAAGCGTCAATGTCATCATTCTGAATATCTGCTGCTATAAAGAGTAATGCCTTCAGAATCTCTTGTCTCCTCACAGAAAATGGGCTCAGACTGTTGTTTATGTGAGGATTTCTGATTTGCAGTGGGGGTTGTGGGGGTATATCTGCTTCTAAAATTTTCTGGACTTGGTAACCAAAAAGGCATATTTGTTAGAAGTTGTCCGCTCCCATGAGCATTTGTTTGCTTGGAATAATGAAAGACTAAGCTATTTTAGAAAAAGAATCGTAGAGGAGTGTGGAAGGCTAAGATGAGTTGTGTGGATTTGGTTTTTTACCTTTTTCAGTAAAGGTAATTCTGTGAAAGCTAATTGACCTCTTCTGTAGAGGCTCTTAGGCTATTCCCCCCGCCCCCCCCCCCATTTCCTAGCACTGTGGTAGATGATTTCTTGTGTCTTTGGGTGATTTTTTGGCTGATGTCTGTCCAGTACTAGCCTGTAGGCATGGAGAGACTGCCTATTTGGTACTTCTGTAACATCCTGAGCCCCTGGAGGGCACCTAGTGGCCTTTCAGTAAATATTTGTTGGGTGACATTTGTGGAGCTAGGTCTTGGAGGGAGAGAAAGTTGCTGAATTGGTCTTGCATTTTCCAGAGTCCCAAAAAGGTGGGGATGCTGTGGCGAGAGGCTGGACTCAGCTGGAAGGAATTTCTACCTGAAGGCCAGGATGTCAGTGCATTCGTCACTGAACAGGTTTGTGGCTGGAGTTAGGCTAATTCTAGCATTTGGGACTGGCCATTCTTCTTCCTCTTCCCTCAAAACACTCACGTGGTACACTTACCTCCTGACTGTGGGTCTTTTTGTAGAAGGTGGAGTATACCTTGGGCGAGGAGTCAGAAGCCCCGGGCCAAAGGATGCTCTCCTCCGAGGAGCTGAGCAGGCAGCTGGAGAAGCTGCTGAAGGAGGGCAGCAGTAACCAGCGGGTGTTTGACTGGATAGAGGTATGTTTCTCCTGGGTACTGGGGGAGAGGGATAAAGGAGAGGCAGTTCTTGGCGTGCGGGTAGGGGCATAGTTCAGAACTTAGGGGCCTTTTGTTTCTCTTCTGCACAGGCCAACCTGAGTGAGCAGCAGGTAGCATCCAACACACTAGTTCGAGCCCTCATGACAACTGTCTGCTATTCTGCAATTATTTGTAAGAGGAGCCAGGGAGATGGTGGGGCAAGGGTGGGCCCAGCAGACAAATGGAGGGAGGGAGGTTTTGGTCTTCGCCTCCTGGTTGTGGACCAGGCCGAGGGTGCATTAGTCCACTTAACTCTGTTTTCTTCCCTGTAGTTGAGACGCCCCTCCGAGTGGATGTCACGGTGCTGAAAGCGCGAGCGAAACTGCTACAGAAATACCTGTGTGATGAGCAGAAGGAGCTGCAGGCGCTCTACGCCCTCCAGGCCCTTGTAGTGACCTTAGAACAGCCTGCCAGTAAGAGCCAGGCTGCAGGGCGTGGGGGTGGGGGCGCTGCCAGAGAGCAGGGGCAGTCATGGAAAGGGTCTCAACCTAGGAGAGGGGGGTGGTCCCTGGAGAGCAGAACGCCCTGGTGGTTGATTTCTTCCCCCTGCATGGGTTTGTTTCCTGGCCTACAAATGGAAGGAGGTAAGACTCAGCCTTGAAGCTTAATTGGCTGCCATTTTGTACCCGGCCAGCTGTTCGATGCCAGGAGCACGGAGGTGAAAAACAGTAATGATTTCTAAGGACCCAGTGCACTTGTGGCCTGGCAGGGGGCTGAGAGACTTTTCTTTCCTTGCCTCATTTAATTCTCACAGCTGTTGTTTAAAGTATGTCCCTGTTATCCCCTTTACCATGTTGGGAGACTGAGGTTTAGGTTAGCATGCCTGAGATTGTGCATTCGGCAAATAGGTATGTGCCAGGGCACTGGGACATTGGCAGTGATTAAGTCAAGCACAGTTCTCGTGCTGGCATGGAGTCTTAACAGGTGATGAGTGGCGGAAGATGGGTCCTGCAGGGTGCTCTCTGGGGACACCTAGCGTAAGGGATGACGAGTGGGGAGTGGGAATTGACAAAACGGCAGCCCAATGACAAAGGGGAGGGGGGTCCTTGAAATGAAGGAATTGTGTGTAAAGGCAGGCCCTGCGGCAGAAGGGACTTGACTCAGGTAAAAGAAGTGCCCAGGGAAGGCCAGCGTGGGCGAGCATAGCAGCTAGTTGTGTGTGAGGCAAGATGGGGCTGGAGAGATGGACATGGGCCAGGTCCTGCAGGGCTGTCTAAGCCATGGGACGAGTTTTGGCCTTCAGCCTAAGGCCGGGAAAAAGCTTTGTGGAATTTTAGTTTTTAGATCATCCTGGCCATTAGTAGGAGGAGTGGTTTGGAGTGGGTTGAATGTGAACACGCAAGAGCAGCAAATTAGGAGCGGGTTGGGTTGCTGGCGGCTCGGGCTTGCTGGTAGCATTGGAGCTGGGGGCGGTGTGGTTGCAGTTATAACACTGGCATGGTGGGAGAGGTCATGAGAGAGGGGAAGTTACAGGCCTTCCAGCATGCTTTTTTAGCAGGCGAGGGGATGGCATGGTACCGTTTGCCCTGGGGGGGGTGTTGGGAAAACTGGATCAGGTTGAGGTTGGTCATAATGAGTTTGTGGTCCCTGGGCGGGGGTGATCAGCGATGTCAGGTAGACAGCTGGGTACGGGAATTCATTTAGAAAGGAAGAGGTCCGTGTTGGTGGCCGATCTGTGAGAAGCTGGCACAGCAACACATGCAAGTCACCAGAGGGTATGGGATTGCTTGAGGGAGAGTGGTGAGAGCCTGCGATAGAACGTTCAAGTGGAGCACCCACAGGTAGGGATCAGAGGAGGACAGGGCCCTGTGAACAAAGGACAAAGTAACTTTAGGAGAGGGAAGTGGTCTGTAATGTTAGATGCTACTTGAGAATTCCATAGGAGCAGACCTGAACATTTAGGGCCTTTGGAGTGTAAAAACACAGAGGCCACTCTGGCATATTTGGTAGAGCAGGGGGCAGTCTGGATCGGAAAGGACTGAGTAATACTTGACTGAGACAGGAAGAAAGGAAAACAGCAAGTGTAGACAGAATCTTTGAATTTAGTTAATCTCTTGTCCAAAGACAAAAATCTTTTGTTTGACTGTAG
Organism: Phoca vitulina; assembly: GCF_004348235.1. Lineage (NCBI taxonomy): Eukaryota > Metazoa > Chordata > Mammalia > Carnivora > Phocidae > Phoca > Phoca vitulina. Next base: position 58,888,194 of record NW_022589711.1, on the reverse strand, counting down.
GAGATAGTGGTTGTAAAGGAGGCCTTTTGTGTTTAGATGGGAGAAACTTGGGCTTAAAAATAGAGGGCAGAGTGGATAATTGATTGTGTAGGGTCCCCAGGGTGGGTGTGCATGGAATTTGGAACACAAGTTTGGGATAAATGCTCTCCTGCTGTAGGATGGGTCTGGGGGGCGGTGGTTGTGGATTTGAGGGGGTGTGTACCCTGAGGAACATCCTGGCTTGCAGCTTCTCATAGATGGCTGTCAGCGTTTCATCTAGGCCTGGACTCCAGATCCGAGCGAGGCTTTATTTAGAAAACAATGAATTTGCTACTTGGCCTCCCTTTGCTTTTGGAAAGTTTGGCAGGGCAGTGTGGGGTATGGGATAGGTTGTGTTCAGGGCTTATAGGACAAGTGCTTGGGAAGGCTTAACTAGTAGTCAGGATGGGGAGAGAGAGGGTCCGAGCAAGGGGTGCCAGAGTTGAGCCTAAAGAAATTCAGTAGGAAGGTGACAAGAGAAAGGAAGTCCTGGCAAAGGATGCAGCACCTGTAAAAGTGTCAAGGCCAGAGAGGATGTGTATGTTCAGGAGATGTGTGGAAAATAAGAGGAAATTGGGATCCAGTTTGCTAGCATCTGTAATGGGGACCAGTGAATGTTCAGGTTATAAACCCTTGACTTTGGTGAGTGGTATATCTGGGACTTAACGTCATTCCTTAAATTGAGGAGTACCAATTCTGTGTATAGTTTTTCTCATTAAATATATCATGAGTGAAGCTGCTGAGGTGAAGCTTGGGCAGGTAAGGTTTTTCTGTGACTCATTACCATGCACCAGTCTCACGAAGAGGTTAACATCTTGTTAGAGACCCACCTAGTCACTCTGGAATGGTCAGACACACAAATACCAGGATGGTGGATCAGGCCCTTGTTTTAACAGTGGAGCTTGGGAGTGGAATGGGGTGGCTGTGGGCAGCACTCCTCTTAACTGCTATTGTCCTGCCTGCTTGCAGATCTGCTTCGGATGTTCTTTGACACGCTGTATGACGAGGATGTGGTGAAAGAGGATGCCTTCTACAGCTGGGAGAGTAGCAAGGACCCTGCTGAGCAACAGGGCAAGGGCGTGGCCCTTAAATCTGTCACAGCCTTCTTCAAGTGGCTTCGTGAGGCGGAGGAGGAGGAGTCTGACCACAACTGAGGGCGGGTGGGGCCAGGGACTTGGAGCCCCATGGACACTCAGATGGCCCGGCCAGCCGCCCGGACTGCAGGGGGGGGCGGCAGCAGCGGCGGCGGCAATGGGTGCCTGTAGTGCGATGTGTCTGAGCTAATAAAATGGCTGAAGAGGCAGGATGGCGTGGGGCTGCCTGGGGCCCCCCCTCCAGGATGCTGCCAGGTGTCCCTCTCCTCCCCCCTGGGGCACAGAGATATATTATATATAAAGTCTTGAAATTTGGTGTGTCTTGGTGGGGGGGCACCACCGCCTGCCCCTGGGGTCCTTTTTTATTTTCTGAAAATCACTCATGGGACTGCCGTCCTCGCTGCTGGGGGCATATGCCCCAGCCCCTGCACCACCCCTGCTGCTGCCTGGGCAGGGGGAAGGGGGGGGGCACGGTGCCTGTAATTATTAAACATGAATTCAATTAAGCTTACTGCCTCCCTGCTTTATGGCCTGCTCCCTCTAGAGAAGGGGTATGGATAGGTGGGCAGCCTCCTTTCCAGAGCCGGCACTCTAGCACTGTCCCCTGTAACCTGGCACCCCTCTTGCCTCTTCCCCTGTCCATGATTGTGGGGTCGGAGGGTCACTTTCCTGGGGGGTTGGACCTTTGAAACGGACATGGTGGGGTGCCCTGTTGGTTGTTAGGGGAGAAGAGACAAATAGCTGTGGGGTACTTCCAGAATTTGATGCAGACCCCTATGTGTGGAGGAGGCCCTGGGTTTCAAGCTGTTTATAGCCGGAGAAGTCCTTTATGGCTTCAAGGTCTCATCTGTAAAAGAGAGGAGGCTGGATGCAGGAGTCTGACCGTTCCCATGCGGCGTGCCTGGCATCCGGGGGCCCAGTGAGTTCCCGCCCACCCTTCGCCTTAAGGGTCGCTCCGCAGTCGGGCCTGGGAGGAGAGGACGAGGTGTTTCCGGATTCGGCCCCAGGCCGCCCCTGCGTGGCTGTGACGTATTTTGCCCGCCCGCCCTGGATGGTGACGCGGATGGCCACGCCCCCGCGCTGACGTCACCGGCCCGGTTCCCTCTCCGGGGAGCGGCGGCGGACGCGCGGCTCCCACCCCCTCCCCTCTCACGGGCTCTCCCCTCCCCGGTGGCGGCCGCTGCCCGACCCTCTGCCAGGCGATGGCCCGGGCCCCGAGCGCGGGCTAGCGTGCCTGGGTGCCCGGCCATGGGCTGTATCGGCTCTCGGAGTCCGGCGGGTCAGGGTAAGAGGTGGAGGCCAGGCACGGGTTGGGGAATTGGGCTGCGGCTGCCCGGTGCGCGGGCCACGGGTGGGTGGGGGCCTTGAGGAGGGGGCCGGTGTCGGGAGAGGGAGGAGCCTGCACCGGGGAGGCGGGCCAGGCAAGAGGAAGGAGAGGGCAGGAGCGGGGAGGGGGCCAAATCGACTCGGCTTCGCTGCCACGGCCTGCCTGCTTCTGGGCTTTGCAGGGTAGACTCATGGTCTTTCCGCCTGGATTCCCACCGCTGAAGGGGGCAGGAGGCGCACAGCCTTGGGAGGGGCAAGGTGTCCATGGCGACTGGCCTTCCACGCCCACACACTCGCCGCCCCCACGGCCCACACCTCTCTTCTTCTCTGCCCTGGGAGTGGCCCTATGCTGGGAACCTGCCTCTCCTAGCTGTGTTCCAACCCCCTTAAGGAGGTAGCCTGCAAAGCCCGTCAAGCACCCCACTACGGAGTTTTTGGCTAAAACTTAACTCCTCCCTTCAGAGTCAGATGGTTGATGAAGGGGACTGAGGCCCCATTTGGGGCACCTGTGAGCACCTGATCACCTTAACTGTTTTAGTTCCTTCCCCCACTCCCAACAAAAACAAATCATCGTACCTTGTGGGGGGAAAGAGGAGTACAGAGAGAGGCCATTAGGGCTTCTTAAAACTGCTGATGCCTGCTGCTTGGGTCTTGGTTCCCACGGATGGTGGTGCACGCTGGGGCCTGGCTTCAGTCCTATGCATCTGAGGTCCGCCAGCCTACTTTTCTTAAGTGTCATGGATTTCTCCAAGCCTAAGGCCAGGCAGGGATTTGTCAGGTTGAGGGCTGGGTTTGGAATGGGTCCTGGGCTTCCAGGGCAGGTAGTCAGTCATACAGGCCTTAGTGTGGTTGGTACTTGAGATTCTTTGGAGCTAAGACTCTGGCTGAGATTTGTACTCTCCTTGGGTTCCCATGAGGAATTATGGGATTTGTAGTCCTAAATTAACCTCCTGACTTTTGAAGCTGAGAAGCAGCAGGCTGCTCTGGTCCTTCTGGCCCTGCTAAGGCTTGGAGTTCAGGAAGTCATTCCCTCCTGTAGTCAGGGGAGAGTTTGGCTGACCTCAGGACTGGCTTTGAGAGCCCTGATTAGGTACCAGCTGGGGGCCAGGGATGGCCTGTAACCTTGTGTCTTCCTTCTGGTTGGTAGCATTTCTGGGGACCACCAGCTGGCTGAGGCTCAGGGACAGAGACGGCTGCTCCAGCTAAAGGTCAGTTGGGATGTACATTGCCTGTTGGCACTGTCTAGGGGATGGGCCTCAGCTTCCTGAGCTCCAGAGAGCTCTGCTGGGCCCCTTGTACTCCCACCTCAAAGCCAAGAGGAAGGAGTGTTCTCCTTATGTGACTAGGCACAGGTTCCAAGTGGGGAGGGGACTGGCTCAGCATCCGGAGCCAAAATAAGAATAGAACTGGGAGCTGAGCCTGGAGCGGTTCTGGGCTTTTGGTTCTCTGCATCAACACAGCCAGCATGCCTATGATTTCTGTGCTGGGCAAAATGTTTCTGTGGCAGCGTGAAGGGCCTGGAGGACGATGGACTTGTCAGACAAGTCGCAGAGGTGAGACCAGGGACTGTAGCTGTGATCTGGGAGGTGAGGGGAAGCTGAGGAGTAGGGTGCTCAGGTGGCAAAAGGAAAATTACTCTGGCTTAGATATTGGGAACCAGGATGAAACAGGAACCACCAGGCCGGGGCCAGACAGGGCATCAGGAAAAAAGCTTTAGGGGGCTGGGGTGAAAGTAAGAAAAAATCGTGGGTTTGTCAGAAGAGAAGAGTACAGAGCTGCGTACCAGCTCATGCTGGCGAGAGGAAAGAACCAAGAGAAGGAAGGCACCAAGCCTGTAAAGGGTCCAAGGTGGTGGTGGGGAGGAGGATGGCGATGGTGGTGCAAGAACGCAGTGTGCTTTCCAAGAGGAATGGGTAGGCCGAGAAACCCAAGATCGAGAATTTATGAAAGTTTAGGTTTCATCCCTAGGGTTCTGATGGCAAAAATACATCCAGAGGAGGAAGGGGGCCTGTGGGCTGCCACAGAGTGGCCCCAGGGGCCTGAAGGTCAGGAATGTGGAATAGGGGTTTTCAGAATTGTGGAGAGCACCAGGTGGTTGCTGTTCTGGGAGGTGGGGGAGGGGTGAGGAGAAATGATATGGCAGCACCGGATGAAAATGGGGATATTGGCAGAAGTGGGAGCCCAGGTGAACAGCCTTTCCCCCACCCCTCAGTGGCCTCGGACCCCGCTTGGGCTGTGGAGTGGATCGAACTTCCTCGGGGCCTCTCTCTATCTTCCTTGGGATCTGCTCGGACCCTCCGAGGCTGGAGCCGGTCCTCCCGCCCTTCCTCCGTGGACAGCCAGGACTTGCCAGAGGTGCTGGGCCCCTGGTATTGGTAGGGGGAAGGGGGGCCGCATTCACATGAAGGGGATCTGTATCCCCCACCCCCGCCTCGCCAGCCTGCTTCTGGCTCCCTTTTCCTGCGAGCGGAGGCGCTATCCGGCCGGCGGGGCCCCAAGGCCGCCCCCGCGCCGGTCTGCTCTGCTCGGCGTCGTGCCAGCGGGCGGGCTTTGCTCCCGCCTTGGGCGCTGACGTCAGCGCATCCCAGGCCGTATCCCGGGAGACCCTGTTGCATGGTGATGGGTTGCCAGGGAGACACACACCTTTTCTCTGGGCTTGGGCCGCAGCTGCGCGGAGCGCCGGCACGGATGGCAGTGGCTGGGGGCAGTGAGGGGAGGGAGGGAGAGCGAGCCAGGAAACACCCAGCAGGTGCTCCTCCCCCCAGGCCTGGCCGGAAGCTAACGGCGCCACCCTGGGGCCCCTGTAAGCCAGGTACTGGGGTGGGGGTGGGGGGGGGGGGGGGGGGGAGCAGAGGGTGGGCCTGAGGTCAAGGGAGCAGTTGGAGCTCCTCTTGTGAGGGGTGGGAACCTGATCAGGAGAGCTAGGCAATTCCGGGGAGGGGGCATGTGCCTCTGACTTCATTCATTCATTGAGGGAAACATTTTCCAGGCTTGCCAAGGAACACTGAACCAGGTGCAGGGTGGAGGTAGGAACCCAGGTGAATCAGAGTCAGGCCCTGCCATCCCGAGATCCCTCAGGAGAGATGCAAGGGCAATGCTGGCGTGGGGGTGGGGGTATTGAAGAAGAGAGAAAACTGGACTGAAAACGTAATAGGAGGTGACACTTGAGTCAGGCCTCAGATGGTAGGGAGCATTTTGTCAGGCAAGGATGGCGTTCTTAGCCCAGGGGAGAGCTGGGTTCCTTTGCCTGGAGGCAAGAGGGCGGTTTGCCGACAGGGAAGGTGGAAGTGGGGTTTTCCTGGGCAGAGGGTCTAGGTGGTAGATTCCAAGGCCTGGAAGGGGGCAGGGGGCTCACAGAGTGGGCCCCCTCAGTGCCTGGCTGTGAAGCTAGCACTTCACTGGGCAGTGGAGGAGCCCAGAAAAGATTTTAAATAGGGACATGTGACATGTGACCAGTTACACTCCGGGGAAAATTATTTGTTTACATTTATACTTTGCCTCATTCATTCAGCCTATGTATTTAGAAAGGTTACTCTGTACCAGGTACTGTGCTAAACACTGGGGTGCAGCAGTGACCAAAAGAGACCAAATTCCTCCAAGAGCTAAAGACCAGTGAAGGGGACCAATGACCAGTAAGGAAACACATGAAGTAGACCATGATTACACACACAGGGTACATTCATAGAGGATGGTGACTTGTTACAGAAGGAGGATGGACAACTGGTAGGGTAGCCAGGAAGAGCCTTCTGAGGGAATGATGTTTCAGCCAAGACCCAAAAGATGAGAAAGAGCCAGCCAGCCCTGGGGAGGAGGGAGAGGAACACTTACACAACATTCTAGGCTGAGAAAATTCCATGAATTGAAGGAGCTTGGGGGACCACAACTGTGCTAATCTGAACATGGGGTATTGAGGGCTTGAGGAAGGGAGGGCAGTGGCAGTGGGAGTAGAAAGGATGAGCAAAGCTTAGGGGAGAGTTGATGGTAATGCTGAGGTTTGGAGCCATGCTGAATGGGCAAATGGTTGGCTGATGCTGCGTAAGGAAGTCAGGAAGCAGGGCCAGATGTGGGAAAAGGTGCTGGGTTTGGTTTTGGTCATGCTGAGTTTGTGACCCTGGTAGGCTGTAGAAACAGCTAGAAGACTGAGATGTCCGAAGACTGAGAGGAGGAGAGGGGCAAAGAGGAGAGAACCTGGAGGAAGTCCTTGATGCCGTAGCTTTCTCCCTTCCTCTTTTTTCTTCTCAAAGGCCCCACTCCATGGTTCTTGACTTCCCAGCCCGCCTCCTTCCCCTCTGGGAGCTGGGAAGATGGAGGTGGGGGGTGGTAGCTGCAGTTCTGCTCTTTCGAGTCAGCCTGAATCTCTGTTGCTCCTTGAGAGGACACGGCTTGCTGGCCCTGCCTTCTTACTCTCCGTCTTACATACCCCAGCAGCCACGGGCACATACGTGCTGCCCTGGCATCTCTTCCCAGCTCCCGTACCCCCTTGGCACCTTGGGTGGGCTGTGGGCACAGAGGGGGATGCTGCTGTTAGAGGAGCACTGACCCTCTGATGCTGTCACCCAAGGTGAATGTTGGAGACACAGTCGCGATGCTGCCCAAGTCCCGGAGAGCCCTAACTATCCAGGAGATTGCTGCGCTGGCCAGATCCTCCCTGCATGGTACGCACCCCTCTCCCATACCTCTGGCCACTTTGTCCTTCCTTCTTCCTTTTGCACTTACCCTTGGGGGCTGTATCCTGTGAGCTCTTGCTGGGATCTCCCCCTTCCTCCCCTTCTCAGATGAATCTCAGCTCCCTCCTCCCATCCAAAGGCACATGTGGACCCGAACTACCACCACCCTTCCACTTCCCTCCCTGGCCTGTGCCCTCACCAGCCTTCCTCCTTCTGCCCCACCTGCAGGTATTTCTCAGGTGGTGAAGGACCACGTGACCAAGCCCACCGCCATGGCGCAGGGCCGAGTGGCTCACCTCATTGAGTGGAAGGGCTGGAGCAAGCCAAGCGACTCGCCTGCTGCCCTGGAATCAGCCTTTTCTTCCTATTCGGACCTCAGCGAGGGTGAACAAGAGGCTCGCTTTGCGGCAGGTGGGGACAGGAAGGGGTCAGCCACACGTTTGTCATTGGGATGCTCTTCCCACACCCCCATCTCTTCTCTCTCCTGTCTCCAGCCTGAGCCCTGGTCTTAGTCCTTCAGCTAATGAATCCTGCTAAGGAACGTTCTCTGCTAATAAATTCTTTGGCCTCCCTGACAGGAGTGGCCGAGCAGTTTGCCATTGCAGAAGCCAAGCTCCGGGCCTGGTCTTCAGTGGATGGCGAGGACTCCACCGATGAATCCTACGATGAGGACTTTGCTGGAGGAGCTGACTCAGGTGAGGGGTAGGCAGTGCCAGTACTGGGGCGGGCCTGCCCGGGAGGCCTTGTGATTCCGAGCTCAGCCTTCGGAAGGGGGCGCTGGGGGCAGACCCTGTCCCGGCTGTGCCTTGACCTTCCAGGGTCAAGGGGGCTGTTCTCGCTCGTGGGTGGGCAGTCAGCAGCTACAAATGGAGTGCTTCCTTTCGTGCACGTGCTGAGCCTTTTCTGCCCATCTGTGCCGTTGGATCTTGTGGTCCAGAGACCTCACCGACACCTGGGCAGCTGCATCTCTGGGGGGGTCCGCTGTGCCTTGCCTTCCCGTTTCGGGGCAGCCTTCTGGCCAGCTGTGGCAGCACAGACGAGCCGGCAGCGTAGCACCTCCCAGGGCCGGGGCCCCAGGCAAACAGGAAGGCGTGCTGGGCCTGGACTGCCCGCAGGGCCATGCTGGCTCAGGCTCAGCCTCCGTGAATTCCATCTGAGACCTGCCTCTGGGCCTCTCTCTGGGCCAGCGCTTGCAGAGGGGACCCTGCGGGGCTGTGCAGCTGTGCACGGCCCTCCTTTCATCTTCCGATTCTTCCTGGACCACATGGCTGACTTTCTCTGTAGCTTCTGGGCTCATGCCTCACAACACCCCACCGCCCCATTCTTCTTTGCCTTTGAAGATTACCTCCACCAGCCCCCACCCGCCCAGCTAATTAACAGATTCTCCAAGGGCAATACAGTAGAGTAGACTGGCAATATGTTAGACCTCTGCTGTGGTCCAGAGTTGACTGATTTGGATGTCTGAGGCCAAGATGGGAGCCCTGAACCACAAACGTTCTTGTCTGATCGAGTTCCAGGCCTGCTTTGACCCCTGGTATAACGATAATAACTAACATTTATCCAAGGCCACTACTATCCCACGTAGAACCTTTGTGCAAATTAGAAAAAAGCACCTTTTTCTCTGGTGGGCTCAGCCTGATGCTAGGCCTCGCTGCTTGGTGAGCAAGTGTGGGCTGAACTCCAGTCCACACTCACTGCCTTGGACAGGCTCCCCTCGTGCAGGGAACCAGCGGCATGACCGTGTGTGGTATCTGTGCATTTATTGCTCTCTTACTGTATGCTGCATTCTTTTGTTTGCTCAACAACCCCATAAGTAGGTCTATCAGATTCCCCAATTTGCCACTAAGGAAACAGAGGCGCTGAGAGGTGAAGTTAGCGAGCTCCTACCCTCTCCCCCCAGAGCTAGTGGCGCCGAGGGTGGAGTGGGGAGAACATGGCTCCCTCCAGGTAGGCCAGTTGAAATGGCGGGTAGGGCTATCTTCTTTTTCTCTCCCCCTGCAGAGATGGCCGGGCAGCTGCCCCTGGGGCCCCACCTCCAGGACCTCTTCACCGGCCCCCGGTTCTCCAGGCCTGTGCGCCAGGGCTCTGTGGAGCCTGAGAGCGACTGCTCGCAGACCGTGTCCCCAGAGACCCTGTGCTCCAGCCTCTGCAGCCTGGAGGACGGGTTGCTGGGCTCCCCAGCCCGCCTGGCCTCCCAGCTGCTGGGCGACCAGCTGCTCCTCGCCACACTGCCCCCCAGCCGGGAAAGTGCCTTCCGTAGCCTGGGCCCATTGGAGGCCCAGGACTCGCTCTACAGCTCGCCCCTCATGGAGTCCTGCCTTTCCCCCGCCGAGGAGGAGCCAGCCGCCTGCAAGGACTGCCAGCCTCTCTGCCCGCCGGGTAGCTGGGAACGGCAGCGGCAAGCCTCTGATGTGGCTTCTTCGGGGGTGGTGTCCTTAGACGAGGACGAGGCAGAGCCGGAGGAACAGTGACCCAAATCATGCCTGGTGGTGGCATGTGTCTCCCGGCTGCTGCTGGGGGCAGAGCCTCTGTGCCCAAGTGCGGGCGAGAGGCTTCCGGCAGAGCTCCAAAGCCTAGAGGGCTCCTGGGAGCACTCACTCCTCCGTTGTGTGTTTTGCATGAAAGTGTTTGGAGAGGAGGCAGGGGCCAGGCTGGGGGCGCATGTCCTGCCCCCACTCCTGGGGTTTGCCGGGGGTTGCCCGGGGCCCCTGGGGCATGGCTACAGCTGTGGCAGACAGTGATGTTCATGTTCTTAAATCAAAAACGCCACATACACATTTCCTCCTTGGATGATGTGAACCCCTAAGGGGGTGGTTGTGACTGGGCCGTGTGGGGTGGAACGGGAGGGAGCCCGCCCCCCCCCCCCCCCCTTCCCCATGCCTCTCTCTTCTCTGCTTCTCTCCACCTCTGAGTCCATGTGCAGTGCTCGATAGAATCACCCCTACCCCAGGGCAGGCTGGCTCTTACCCTCCTGGAGCCTAGGATTGAGCCATCCCCCAAGGGCCCCTTGCCCACCTGGGCTCGTGCTGTGCTTCGCCTCTCCATCACCTCTAAATCTTCTTCTTTTTCCTAAAGAAAGAGGGGTTTTGGTCTGTTCTTTCAGTCGGATGTTCTCTGGGAGGCATTGGATTGATGAAAGCATGTACCCTCCACCCTTTTCCTGGCCCCTTGTAGGATGTGTGGGCAGGGTCCCAGCGGCTCCCAGCCTGCCTGGCTGCCCCCATTCACCAAGTTCTCCTTAGAGCCGAGCTGGGAGAAGGGGTGGGTGGCTCTGGTAGCTTCGGAGCTGTGACTTCGCTGTTCTTCCGGAGAGGGTCGCAAGGGGGCCACATGGGTGGCTGGGCAGTTGTCTGCTGATGCCTGAGCCCGGCAGAAATGGTGCCAACGAGCGACGGTCGGTCCTGTGGGAGTGTCTCTCCTTGGGGAGGGAAGAGAGTAGTGCCTTTCTTGGCTGAACAAAAGGCCAAAGCTACAGTACTGAGGGCCTGTGCCCTAGCTAGGATTTTGATAACTAAGCAGTGGAGGCCTCTGTAGATCCTGTATTCCACAGACAGTGAGCTCTGGGTTTGATGGCTGCGGGGGGTGTGGGTGGCTGCAGAGTTCGGAGCCTTGTAGGCTTTGGCAGGTAAGAGGGCCCAAGGTAAGAACAAGAGCTGATGGGCACAGGCATTCTATATATAAGTGGCTCATTAGGTGTTTATTTTGTTCTATTTAAGAATTTGTTTTATTAAATTAATATAAAAATCTTTGTAAATCTCTATATACATCTGGTCATTGGAGGAGGTTCCAGTATAAACCCATCTTAGTTCTACCCCTTTTCCCCTCAGAGGGGGAGCAGGGGTCAAGTGACTCCACCCCTATCCTGCCAGGGGGGATGCTGATCTTCCTGCCCGTGGAATACTTGCAGGTGGGCACTTGGTCAGATTCCAGGTAGGACGAACCAGGAGCTTGGCACCACCCCAGGCCTGGAAGGGAGGCTAGGGCTTCAGCCTTTAGGGTAGCCACCTCCTTTCCCAAGGCAGAAGGAATAGGAGAGCTTCAGGATTGGCCAACAGCCACGGCCACTGCCATCCCAGGCCGCCCATTGAGGGGTTCATTGGCACTTGTCATCGCTGTCAGAAGGGCTCCCCTCCCGGGGGAGGCCATGATGGGAGCGGGGCCCCCAGAGTGCATGCACCTCCGTGGTCTCCGTGTCACTGCTGCTGGTGGCACTGTCACGGAAGCTGGCGAGGGGCGGCCGGACTTTGACGCCCTGTGCTGTGACAGAGCCCTCGATGGCCTTCCGGAGCTGGAGAGGGGAGAGGGTCAGACGTGTGGACTCTGTGCTCCCTGCTCAGACTCCACCCTCAGGTGGGTTGGACACAAGCCTGCATGCCTTTTTCGAAGCAGAAATGGTGTGATGGCCATTTATCATCTCACCTCCTTTAGAGTGACGATCCCAATGAGTCTGCCAATACTGGTGACATATGCATGGTCCACTCCCAGTAGCGAGAAGATGGTGTGAGTCTGCGGGGTTGGGAGAAAACACACCGGACATCACGCGCAAGGGCACAATTCTATAAATTACTGGCCAGAGGGTCCCAGGACAAGGTGGGGGATGGGGAACAGGAGGGGTGCCACAGATAGTGGGGGGGAAGGGAGGGCCACCGGAGGGAAAAGAATAATGAGAATGTTTCTGCAGCCAGGCCTCAGAAACTTGATAATGGGTATCTTTATGTTGCTTATGTTGATGGAGAAACAGACAGAGGAAGGATTCTTCGTCCCATGTTGGAAAGGAGGATGATGGAGGAGAGAACAACTGTTCAAATGTGACATCTAATGATTGGCCAGGCACTGGGCTAGGTCTTCCTGAAATTAGCAACTAATTTCAGTCCTGTTCTGAGAAGTATGGATGATACCCATCCTACGGGAGGGGCAACATGAGGCTCAGTGGTGCGGTGACTTCGCGGCTCCAGAAGGAGCTTTTCATCACACTGTGGGAGGAGGAGACTTAGCGCCAGTCCTGTGCAGATGTCCAGTCGGTCACGGAGGTATCCGTAGCCTGTACCGGCCCTGAGCTCCGTGCCTCTCACCCCACTTTAGTGGCTGACACATGCTTCCCATTTGCCTCCAGCTGGCTGGCAGTTAAAGTGTCCCCTCCCCCGGGCTCCGACACGTCAGTCGTGGCCGGAAGCTCTCTATGTCTCGCGTATAGTTTGGCTCTTCTGGGGCCCAAGTAGCATCCCAGGTGCTGCTGAGATGAAGCCTGAAGTCCAGGGAAGCGACAGCCATCCACATACTCCCATGTTTTTCTTGGTTTGGGCTCTCCCCCCGCTCCCTGCCCCCAACTTTTACATGTAATCCCCGAGGGCTCAGAAATTGTCAACCAGCTTCCCTTGTGTTCTAAGTAGATTTTCTTGGGCCAGATGTCTTGAAAAACACTCTACTGACACGGCCCTTCCTGGAATTTGGGGCCTATCACTTATCGCCGTGTTTTGAGTTCACTTTTAAGCCTCTTGGCTTAGTGTCTGAATCAAAATGGGCATTAATAACCCAGCTTTTCGAGTACCAGTTACTCAAACTCATTATAAACGCCTGAAAGCTTTAAAAATATTTTCTTAAACAGGTGCTGAATTTTTTTATTAAAGGACTTCCAGAACTTAACTAACTCTCCAGCTAAGGCATGACCATACTTATAAAAGCAGTTAGGAGTTCAGTTTTAGAGTAAGCTTTTCTGTGTTCCTTCAATACTTTTATCACAACTGTCATGTGGTTATTAGCAAGTTCTTCCTCATATCCAACTTCAATCCTACGTGCTGCATGTTTCCTTTAATTTCCTCATCTGACTTCAAAGGGAAACATATCTCTGTTATGAGATTTCTTGTCCTAATAATCCTGTAGCTTTGTCTTCTTATGGTTTAATAATCCCTCTATCTTCTCCCAAGTATCCTACTAAATCGTTCCCCTGGATTTTTCTTTCTCTCCACAGTCCTAATGAGAATGAGCTTCTGGCAGGCTACGTGCCTTTTAGGTTTGCAAACCACTGGTCCCCGGCAGTCACCAAGCGCTGCTGATCTGCTTCTTGAACATCTTGGCCATCCTCTCTGACTCCACAACATCCTCATGGGGTCTGTTTTTGGTCTCCCTTCCCTCCAACTTGGCTCTGCCATCCTATGAGCTTTCTCAAACTTGAGTTAGAGCCCAGACTCCCCAGTATGGCCACAAGACCCTTCCCAAAGCCATACCAGCTGGTCTTTCCGGCCTCGGATTCTGCCAGGCCCTCCAGCTTCCAGCCTCACATAATCATTCATCTTTTCTCTGAAAACGTCCATTTCTTACACACGTCAATCCTTCCCTCGCTACACTACCTTTTAAAGTCCCCCACTGTCCGCCTCTCAGTACAAACAGTGGTAGTAGTCATTCCTCACATACACGGAACTCCTACTATGGCCAGCACTGTTCTAAATAGCTTGTATCAAGTCCTTCATCCAAAGAAAAACCTCTGCTAGGGTACTGATCCCCATCCTACCGATAAGGAAAGTGAAGCCCAGAGAGGCTAAGACATTTACCAAGGCTCCCCAGCTAGCTGACACATGGCAGACTGAGGATTTGGGTAAAGCCTGGCTGGCCCAGCTTTGACACCCTAGCCTCTCCTGCCTCCCCCACTGCTTGTCTGTAGGTGGCCTCAGAATGAATGCGGCATCTAGCTGGTGTGGCTGGCCAGCTCTAGACTCGTGGCTTCCTAAATAGTTTCCAGTGAATTCCCTCTCCTCCTGAATGTTCTCCTCCTGAACTTGATTAGGCTACTACTAATTGGTTCCTCAGGCCTGCAAGGACATTTTGAATTCTAATCTTTTATGTTCTTATCGCTTCCAGTTCTTTGTACTTTTGTTGCTCGGTTCCTCAAAGGCTTCTTCTCTTCCTCTGATTTTTAAGTTTGTAACAAACACCCACTTTGTTCTTTTTTATTTTAATTTAATTAGACACCGGGGAGCCCATTGGAGGTCCTGCACATCTTGGGCTTGGGAACAGTGGATTGACAGGGAGAGGAACAACAACGTGGCCATCTGAAAGAATCCTGGGATTGGGGCCAGGAAATCTGGGCTCTGGGCCTCATTCTGCTCTATTGACTCAGGCAAGGGACCTCCTCACTGCCTCAGTCTCCCCGGGTATTAAAGTGGTTAAGTCCCCAGGCTTTTGGGTCAGACCATCTTGGGTTCCAGTCCAATTGTGCTGCTTACCAGCTGTGTGACCTTGGGCAACTTGCTTAACTTCTCTGAATCTCAATGTCCTCATCTATAAAAACTGGGATATCACAATATCTATTTCACAGTCTTGTTATGAGGATTAAATTAAACATGAAGAACTTGGCAAGTGCCTGGCACAGAGGCAGATACTAAAGAAACGGCAACATTCTTATCACCATCATCATTATGGGACATTTGAGGACTAAGTAAGATGATAGAAAAGCTTTAGAGGTCTTAGGAAGAAAGGCTTTAAATAAAAACTCAGTGTATTCTCAGGCCTATAGGTTTTTTTCTTGCAACTGCACTGTAGTTCCCTAGTCACTTTGATCTGAGGTCTTTACCCAAAGGCTTATAAGTTCCTTTATTGCCTTTTGCTTTTTTTTTTTTTTAGTTATTGCCTTTTGCTTTTCTGTTTCTTTGTGCCCCGTGCTTTCTGGCCCAGCCCCTGCTTGTCCGAGATAGGCTGGCTCTTCCGCACAGCTTGCACCTCAGCTAGCTGCCAGGGCTGCAGACCTTGGGAGTGTTCCTCCGCTGCCGGCAGCCCCCGTGCGTTGGAGGCGTGCGCGATTTAGCTAAAATACTTGGTTTCTACCCCAGCACCCTGCCGGGTTTGCCTGCATTCCCTTAGAAGCCTGAAGGTGCCCGATGATGCCGCTGCTCTATGCTGGGGAGCCCGCAACCTCTGGCGTCAGCCTCACCCTCCACCAACCTGTCTGCACTCAAGTTTTCTCCCCACTTCTGCAGGCCAGTTTGCCCTTCTCCTGAGCTATCTTCCCGTGTCCCTACCAGTTTTCCTTTGGCTACATTAAGTCAGACTTTCTGGGGTCTGACATTCCATGCCCCCCACTGGGCGTTTCTCATCTTTGTTTATCTCTTCTCTGCAGTGTCCCCACCCCTACTTGGATGTTTGTTAGCTTGTTTATTAGATTTTCTTGTCCTGCTTGTTTCTTACCCATTTTTTTCAGCGGGGGTGTAACAGCCTTGTTGGGTGCTGGCAGTTTCCCGCATGCCTCTGACCCTCGCCTGGCCTTCTGGCTTCCACCCAGCTGAAACCCTGTCTTTGTTGCTGCTTTGGTCCAGAGTTCCCAGGGGGCAAGGCTGAGCAGGGGAAAAATGATGCCTGGCTCCACGGTAGGCAGGAAGAGGCTAAGGGGCCCTGGCTCCCGGCCTCCCATCCTTTGAGGCAGTGTGTCTGAAAAACATCTCAGCCAAGAGCCCAACCTCTGCTGTCCTGTTTTCCCCCACTGGCCTGCGTCCAAACTGTGGGAGGACCTAGATCCCCACCCTGTGCTCCTGAGAGCCCAGGCCGGCCCCAGGCCAGGGGCCATGGCCCCTACCTTGTGCAAAGAGGTCCGCTCCACCAGCTGGAAGGGGGCGGGGTCAATTTTGCAGTCACTGAAGTTGACAGGTTCATCCAGTTGCTGTTCTTCCCACTCCAGAATCTGAGAGGATGAGACTAAGAGGATTAGGAGGAAGGTGCCAATAGCTGCTCTCGCCTCCCTGAAAGCTGGCCTGCCCCTTTTCCCACCCACGGTCCCTCCCCACGGTCCCTTCCACGGGGACAGCCGCCAAGATGATGACTGCACATTCCCAGGCAGAACGAGGGTCCAGAGTCCAGTCACACCTTACCTCCTCAGGGGTCATCTCGCCTTCCAGATCTGAGTCACTCTAGGAGAGAGGGAGGGAGCTTGACAGCTAGTGGCTGGGGGGAGGTGGAGGTGGGTGTACCCCCCCAGCTCAGGGAGGCTGATGCCGCTAGACCCCAGCCCTCCCCGGTTAGTGCTCCTGGGCTGCAGGAAGAAAGGGAGCACTTACTGCCAGGGAAATTCGGACCCGCTTCAGCTTGCGCTTGTCACATGATTCCGACTTCTCCAACTTTGTTAGAGCCAGAGAGAAGAGGAGTTGATGTTACAGGGAGGGAGGTGAGGGTAAGCGGTGGAGCTGAGAGGAAGGGCACGCAGCAGGGACAGAGCTGACATCTAGGAGGGCAGAAGGGCAGGGAGAATGGAGGCAGGCTTTGCAGGGTAAATGGAGAGGTGGTCTTAGTGTCAGAGAGAGAGAGCTGGAAAGAAAGAGACAGAGAGACTCCAACCACTCACCTCTGAAGCAGCCTCAGGGGTTGGACTGCCACAGAAGAGGCTCCTGAGGGCGATGCCTGCCTGCTCCATGTTCCCTGTGTTCCCAAACACAAGGCGGGGGGTGGGGGTGGGGTGCAATGTCATCTTTGAGGGAGAGGACCAGCAGAGGTGAGGAGGGCGAGAGGAGAGGTGTCCTGGTTCTACCCCTGGCCCATCTGGGCAGCCTCTTACCTGGGATATGCTCAAGCAAAATCTCAGGGGCTGGGTTCTGGCTGTTAGTGGGAGACAAGCTCACCTGTGGGACTCTCCCCGAGATTCATGGTGTTGCTGGGCCCCCTTTTGAGAGCAGGCTTCAGGGGCTTGTGAGTCTCTCCCCGGGCCGCAGGGAAACCTGAGTCCTCTGTGTTCACCTGCACGGGCAAGGAAAGGGCTGGTGAGGCTATGGCCCCAGATCGCCTCTATGTCGCCCTCCCAATCAGTCTACACGACATTTAGGAAGTTTGTGTGACTGTGGGGTTTTCCTCCTCACCTGGAATCGGACGGATGTCTCAGGGCTAGGGGGACACTCCTGATCAGAGGGTGGAGAGGTCTGGGCAGCTCGACACTCTTGCATGTACTGCCGCCGGCGGGCTGGGCTCAGCTGGGCCCCCAGCAATGCCACCACCTGTGAGCGCTCAATGGAGCCCAGGAGGATCATGGACTCTGGACAGAGCAGGTGGGAGGACTCAGGAGCTGAGGGTGAGGTCCTCCTACCCAGCCCCCGGCCTTCTTTCACATCCAGAGTGTGGCCTTGGACATAGGCCACACACCAGAGGGAACTCCTGGCTGGCAAATGCTGGCCTGCTCCCTTTGGAACCAAGGAGACTGGTTCTGAGCTTCCTGCGCCCTCCCCCTTCCTGAGTGGCAACCCTGGGAGATGCCCCTAGCACTGGGGTCCCCTCCTGGTCTCACCAGGGGACTCTACTAGGGCCAACATGCGGCCCTTGGTCCTGTGCAGTGCCAGCCGAAGGTCCCGGAAGGTGCAGCTGAGGGCCACGTGGGGAACATCCCGCACCATGATGTCCTCCACTCGCATCCGGTACTGCCTGAGGGCAGAGACAGGAGGCACTTGGTTTGTGGTCAGGATGGGGAGGGTAGCCCAGAGCACTACATCCCAGGACCATAAAGAAGGCCCTAGCCTGTGGGCATGAGGGCTAAGAGCCAAGGAGTCTGATCAGGAGGGGCCAGCCACAGCTTCCCCAGCGTGTGGACGGGGCAGCTCTGACCAGGAGGGAGCAGGATGGCTGGTCTTCTAGCTTCACTGTCTGAGGACCTTGCTGGAGGTGGGTCTGAGGGGTCCTTCTGACCCTCACCCGCACCCCCCTTGTCGCCCAGCCCTCCATACTGGTGGCGGCCCCAGCCCAGCTCAGGCAAATAGGGCAGTTTCTTGATCCGGATGATGCTGTCATAGAGTGAGGGCTGTAGGCTCTGGGCAACGGCGTTGGCCAGGATGACGGCGATCATGACGGGTAGGATGTGGGCGATCTGGCCCGTGAGCTCGAACACAATCACGGCCGTGGACACTGTGTGTGTCACTGCTCCTGCCAGTGCAGCGGCCCCTGGAGATAGCCACCCTCAGTTTCCTCAGGGCGCCCAGGCCCCAGATGACCCTCCCCGCCCAGAGATGGTCCTCTGGGGGCCCTCAGGGCCGCCCAGTACAGACCTGGAGACTGGCTTCTGCATCTGAGGGGAAGCCTGGTTCCTGCCAGCAGGGGGCACCAGAACCTCAGACACGTGGCCAGACCAGGGGTCTTCCAAGATAGAGGGGGACCTGGGGCACTCACCCACCACTGCGTAGCCTCCGGGCACGATCCGGTAGGTGCTGCTGTCAGTGTGAATCCCATCTGGGAACCAGGCAGCCATGCTTTCGCCCACCAGCCGCCCAAATGCTGCTCCTTCAGGGAGGGGGGTGGGAAGAGAAACAGGTAGTGGAGGGGGAGGGCGGGGGGCACTAGGAAGAGAGAGGGTCAGTGGGTCACTCAGTACAGGGGACAGTCAGGGGGGTGGGGGTTGGGGCTGGACCAAAACCCGCTCCCAGGCAGAGAGGGGACAGCCAGCGGGTGGGAGGGGTGCAGGCTAGGAGAGCAGGCAGCCGAGGACTCACCAATGACAAAGACTGGCATGAAGGCCCCACAGGGCACTGGGATGGTGGTGGCCAGTGCAGACATCCAGAACTGTGGGCGGGAGGCAGTTCAAACGGGTAGAGGCACCCCCAGGCCCCAGGCAGCCCCCAGCTCCACCCTGAGGAGCCTACCTTGCTTATCAGGCACAAACTCCCAGCTATCCCAGAATCCCCCAGAGGCGAAGGAAGGACGAGGACTCCAGAACCAGATGGCTTGGGTTCAAATCTCACTCTGCCATCTCGCTCTGGGCCAGTTATGTAACCTCTTTGGGTCTCAAGTTCCCATCTTTAGGACAGGGCTACTGACGGCAACTTTCTCATAGCATTGTTGTGAGGCTTAAGAGGAATTACTATATGGAAAGTTGGAAAGTGCTTAGAACGGTGTCTGGCACCTAGTAAGCCCAGGTCAGTGCTAGCTATATATACACACGTAAGGAGCCCCACCTTCATGAGAATGAAGATGACCAAGGTGAGGAAGACGTTGGCACGTGGTGGGCTCCAGGCCTGTGAGGTTCCTGGCGGCTCCAGGTCCTCCACCAGGCCCTGGCGGACCCATGTCCGGTTGTCAAACAGGGTGACCAGAGTTTCTTTCTGTGAGAGCTATAGGTGAACAGGTGTGCCTCAGGCTGGGGAACAGCCAGGATGAAGGGAAGGGGCCCACAGGAGAGCAAAGGCTGTTGGCTTTAGAAGGGATGTACCCCGAGGGAGAGCACAAGTGTCTGTTCTGCCTGGATTTACCTGTCCGGCCATGAACTGTCCAAAGCCAGGGGGGAAGGTCAGAGTGGAGATGAGCAGGGTCACCAGAGCCGGGAAGAGCAGGCGTCTAGAGATGTAGGTTTTATAGCATCAAACATGGGTGGTGTACCTACTACAGACTGGTGATAGGCTGGGTGCCCTCACATACCTCAGGGCTGAGATCACAGTAGTCTTGGCCCTTACATAAAAGCGCACAGTTGTGAGAGAAGGTCCCCTTTGCTGTTCATGATGTGATGGCCCCAAGGGTGATGGCCGTCTGGGGTTATTATAAGCCCAAATGCCTTTCTGCCAAGTAGGTAGCAGAAGGTCCACCCCCCACCCC
This sequence comes from Phoca vitulina, assembly GCF_004348235.1. NCBI lineage: Eukaryota > Metazoa > Chordata > Mammalia > Carnivora > Phocidae > Phoca > Phoca vitulina. The sequence goes on along the minus strand of NW_022589711.1, from coordinate 58,868,546 downwards.
CCAGCCCTCTCTTGGACACCTCTGAGCTGTGACTCCTCCCCACGCTCTCAGAAGCCCCAGCTGAAGGGCGCATTGTGTGAGTGTGGAGAAGTTTTTGCCTCTCTCTGTTTCTCTGTGGTGACTTAGAGTGAAGGTTGAGTGTTGGGGAAAGCTGGGGCCACTCATGAAGTTGATCAAAGGTGCCAGAGGAAGCAGGTTCAGTGGGCTGCCCTTTCTCTGAAGGACGTCAGTCCCAACAGAAGTCACGTCTCAGGCCTCCCCACTCCTAATCCTCAAGGTCACAAATGAGAAAAGCTATGCTCTGGAGATAAAAAAAAAAACTCACCCATCTCCATGATTCAACAGGGGGATGTTAAGGCTCAAACGCTCTCCAGGGAGCGCTGCCATCCGGCCAGACCAAGGGCCTAAAGAAGGCTTAGTCTTTTTTTTTTTTTAATATATATATTTTAAATTTTTATTTTTAAGTAATCTCTACACCCAATGTAAGGCTCCAACTTACAACCCCGAGATCAAGAGTTGCATGCTCTACTGACTGAGCCAGCCGGGCGCTCCATGGAAGTCTTCCTCTTTGATCTAAGATGCCTTGACTAAAAATTCAGAAGTGCCAATTCTGAGGTAATCCATATAAAAGCCAAAATGTTCAATCATCCTGGAAAACACCATTGGCTGATGTTCTCAACGAAGTGCTGCCTTTCATTGGCACCTTTAACTACTATTTGCCATCTCACCTGTCACTGGCCCTCCCACCCTTGCACGACCCAGAGAGGCCTAGGGAGGAGAGGCCAGATCCAACTCACTTCTTCATGAGGAAGCGGTTGATGGTTTTCTGCTTCCGCATCACCTGCACAATCTTCCTGTTCAGGTAGACAAAGAGCGCTCCCCCAAAGCCACTAGCAATACTGGAGAGGGGAGAAGCAGCAGAGTCAAAGGGGGGTCTTCCCTCTTTTACCTCCTGGTCCCTGATGCACCCCAGCTCCCTGAGCTCCTCACCCGATGACAGCAAAGGCGGGTAGCTCCTGGAGGTCGAAGGGGAAGTCAAGCCGGAAGCGGGTTTTGAAGAGAGCCGTGATGGTCTCTGAGAGGGAAGCAGAGGACCAGGCCGAGGCAGGGGCAGTGCTGCGGGCCCCCACCCGAGCCATCCCAGGGGCTCCCCTCACCCCCCAGTCCCCACCTTCATCACGGTTCCAGACTGCCAGGACCCGGAAGATGAAGGCACTGAAGGTGGCAGCAAAGAAGCCCCGCCAGTAGTTTCGCACAGCAAAGAAGGTAGAGGTGACCTCAATGCTGAACAGGACGCCTGTGCGGGGACAAGAGTGCCGCCTGAGGCCTGGGCCCAGATGAGAGGGGCAGAGGACGGGAGGCCATGGGCAGGGCAGCAGGGCTCAGCCGACTGCCTACCTCCGATAGGTGCTGCGAAGCAGCAGCCCACTCCCACGGCGCAGGCCGCGGCCAGCATCTCTGTGTTCCGGGATTCGTTCTGGCAAGAGCCGTGGAGGCGGAAACGGGCTGTCAGCACGGCCGGCAGCCCGCCCCGCCCCTCTGCCTTCCCCCAGAGCTCCCCCTCACCTCGTAGATGCCCCCAAAGAGGGAGAGGAACTTGCTGAGTAGGGCAGCACACATGCTGGCGATATGCACGAAAGGGCCCTGGGGGGTGGGGGGGGTGGGGACAAGTGGTGAGTGGGTAAGGGACACACCCTGACCTTGGCCTGTCTTCTTCCTCCCTTGGGAGGGACTCCTTCATGCCCCAACCTGGAGTTACCTCTTTGCCAAGGGGCATCCCGCTGCCCAGGGCACAGGTCAGCCCAATGACCTTGGCTACAAAGGTCTTCAGGGTGAGGTATTCCTTCAGCACTACCCCGCGCAAGATGGTCTTCATCTCAGGGATGCCAGACCCTGGAGAGGTTACGGTCCCACGAGAGTCATTTGATGTGCCCATTTCAGGAGGTTCCCCTCTCTGCCCTCCCCTTCTCTCTTATTGTACCGACAGCCTGAGGAGCCAGGATCTGTGTAAATCCAGCTGAGAAAGTGATGAGGACGATGGGGTAGGTGACCCAGGCCAGGTACTGCAGCAAGAGGCTGGTGTTCAAGCCCCGGGACATCCACTGTTGAGCTGCGGGGAGAAGACGAGCTGCTGGACCCCAGATGCACACACCCAGTCCCCACCTAGCCACTGGGACATACTGATATGACAAGCTGTCCCAGGGAATATTGATCGCAGAGAGCCTGGGCACAAGGCATAGCGAGGGGGCCCTAGAGGACATTCTTTGGGACAAAGATCACAGTGGGTAAAAGGGTCGGTTGGAGAGGGGAGGCAAGAAATTGAGGCCTATGGGAGGGGCAGTGGTTATGCCTGAAGAGGGGGAAGTCAGGCTGGCTGGGGAAGGTGGTCAGGGACCAAGTAGCCAAGCTACCTGGACAAGTGTGGCATGGAGGAAGCAGGTTGGTTCCTCCCAGCCTTCCCCCTGCCAGCCCTTGTCCTTACCCTGCAGACAGGCAGCGATGGCATAGTCCATGGCCCAGCTAACCAGAGCCATGAGGAGCCCGAGCAGGACCAGGAAGATCCAGTCTTCACCAACCCTGGACACTAGGAACTTATGGCAGCGTACGGAACAGACTGCGAGCGGGGAAGGGAAGAGCAGGCAGGCTAGGACCAAAGTGCTCCTACCTCTGCCCCCACCCCCAACCTCCCACCTCCCAGTGGGTAGCTCTATGGCCCCCAGCCCCCTCAGCACAGCACCGCACAGTACATAGCCATGTCTCCTGCCCCAACCCAGGTCTCACTGCGGCATCGGGCGCAACGGCTCTGTCCATATTCCAGAAGCTCTGGGGGAGCCCGAGGGGAAGGCGGACCCCTCCAGGTCTCAGGCCCTCCCAAGCGAATCCGAGCAGCTTCCTCTTTGGCAAAGGCCCCAAGCTCCTGAGTATACCGGCCATACATCTGCGCAATAGGGAAGATGGGGGCATTAGCAGATGTGAGCTGAGTGGGGGACCACTGCATCCACTCCCCTTCTCCCAGCCTCCACATTATATGCCCCCTCCTGAACCCCCAGTTCCCACTTTGGCTTGGGGTGTGGAAACAAGGCACACTGCAGACTGTGGGGGCTGTCCTGGCCAGAGTGATGGGGACAGCCAAGGTACAGGGCACAGTGCTGGGGGTGGCAGAATAATTGGTCCTCTTCTCACAAGCCTGCTTGGGAGCGCGGAGGAGGGGTGGGAGGGAAGGCCCCAGAGGAGGAAAAGATGGAAAAACCTAAGGCAGGCTGCAAGTGGGAGGAGGGAAAGTCAGAGAATAAGGGATGGTCAAGGACGGAAGGGGAACAACAATGAGGGCCTCAGGGAGCTGGGGGCAGCTGAGTTGGGCCTAGGAGCAGGCGGGGCCTCAATCCTTATCACGTTCTTGCTGGGCCTCTAGCCTGTGACCAACTCAGCTGTACCCTTCCCACCCACCCTAATCCCCTTGTCCCCATTCTCCACCCCTACCCCCCCACACCAGCCTGCCAGCCCAGCTGGGAGTGGAAAGTCTCTGGGTGGGTGGAGAGGGCTGGGTGGCCTCAGCCCCACTCTGGAGCTGCCCTGAGTCCAGTGGTGGGTTGGGGGTCGGCAGTAGCTGATGGCTGGGCTATGACTGGGGATGTTGGGGTGCTGGGACAGGAGAATCGCTGAGCCTCAGCTAGACCTGCCAAGCTGGGCGTGTGTTGGGGGGTGGGGAGGAGTAGATTCCGGCTGCCACCCGCAGAGCTTCGGGACACAAAGGGCTCCTGTTGGGGCTAGGGTTGGTGGGGGGGGTGGTGGGAGGGAAAGATAGAGACAGAGACAGACAGAGAGAGGGAGAGAGAGGGAGAGTGATAGGGAGGAAAGGGAGGAGAGGGAGGCAGAGAGAGGAGAAAGGGGAAAGGAGAGGCCAGAGAAAGGGGCAGAGAAGAGAAAGGAAGAGAGGAGAGGGGAAGAAGGAGGAAAAGAGAGAAAGAAGTAGAGTACAAAGAGGCGGACACAGTGCAGGAGGGGGAGGTGAGTGTGTGAGAGAAAGACAAAGGGATTAGAAGGAGAAGGGGGGAAGGCTGGAGCAGAGGGTGTTCGGGAGAGAGCGTGACCCTGAGGATTCATTCCAGAGATAGAGACCAGGCGGAGGAGGTGGAGATGTGGCTGGTGCAACAGAGAGACACCATTTCGGAGGTCAGGTGCCTGGCTTCCTTGACCCAAGCCCCATTCTCAGCCAGTGTAGCACCACTACGCCAAGGCCTGCCCCTCTCCCTTCCCCCCCCCCCCCCCCCGCCCTTGCCACCTCTCCCTGTCATCCTGTTTCATCCAGTCTCTCTCTTATAATGGGCAACTCCCAGCCCCAGCTACAGCCCAGGACCCCTCCTCCTGGAGACATTCCCTTCCTGCCTCCTTCCTGGGCAAATTCCAACCCAAGCTGGTGAAAAGGAGCCACAGGGCCCACTCCCTTCCCTCGAGTTTGGGTCCTCTGCCCAGTGACACAAGAAGGGGCAAAAAAAAAAAAAAAAAAAAAAAAAAGGCTTCTCAAACACTAAGTTACAATGGTGGCCATGAGTCAGCTCACAGCCCCAGGACCCCTGCTTCTAATGAGGTTAAGGGACACCCCTGAGGTGGATGGGGGCTGGATACCCAGAGTCAGCATGGACAAAGGTCCCAATTCCCACACCCATTCCTGCTTGACACATCCTCCCTAAAGCTCCCGAACCCCCGGGGGTGACAGGCCACCTCTTCCCCCAGAGAATCCGGAGCGGTTCCTGCCAATGCTGGGTTGCCAGCCCCCCCACCTCCCACCCCCGCGGAAGGGCTGGGGCTGGGTTTGGGTCTGAACATCTTTCTACACACTCTTGTTTCTACTTCCAGCGCAGTGCCACGCACTTAGTGGGGACAGAGGGAATGTCTAGGATGGTGGAAATGGGAGGGAAAAGAGAAAAAGTTCAAGGGTGTGAGTGGTGCTGGGAGGGGTAGTGGGGTGCTGAGACCTCAGCCCAGGTGGTGAGGGGGAGAAGCAAAGAAAACGTGTGTATGTAGGGGTGGTAAAGGGAAGGACACCTGGGATAAGCACCTGAAGTCCTTGTCCTCTGCAGCCCCCCTCCCCCCCGTCGCCTCAGCTGCATGCAGCTTTCCACCCTTTAGCCCTCCAGCCTCTCAGGCCCTCGAGCCTCAGTTTCCCCAGCTCAGAAGGCGAGGGCGGGCTTAGGGTAGGCCCCCGGGCCTCGCGCTTCGAAGGGTAACCCGGAGCAGCGGTCCGGGAGCGTACTCCTGAGGGCTCGTCTCGGGCTTACCAGGGTCTGCTCGTACTGCAGCGCCCGCGGCTCCATCCCTTCCGCGGCCGCCGCGGCCCCCGCGGCCGCCATCTCTGCCTACAGCCCTCTGGCCTCCCGGGGCGGCTCGGGCCCGGGCCCGGACTCCGTTCCCGGCCCGCAGAGCCCGCGCCGGCACCGGTCCCGTCCCTGCCGCCCAGGCGGCCGAGTGCAGAGTGCAGCGGGCCCCGGGCGGGCGCTGCTGGCTCAGCCTCCCGCTCGCGTCCCCTCCTCGGCGGGCGGGCCGAGGGCGGTGCCCTCCGTGCCGCTCCGCCCGCCCGCCCATCCACGGGGGCCGGCCCAGCCGGGCGGGGGGCTGCGTTGGGGCCGCCGCCCAGGCTCCGGGGAGGCGGCAGGGGGCGCTTGGGACGCGCTAGCTGGCGCCCCCTCTGCGCGAAGGCCTGGGACTGAGAGGGGCGCCGGGGGCCGGAGTGGGGGCGGGTCCGCTGGCACGTGGATGGGCCGGGCCTGGCCCGCGGCGCGCGGGGAGCCGGGGCAAGAGGGGCTGGAGATCCCGGGACGGTAGGGCCTGGGGCCCGGGGCTGCAGAGCCGTCTAGATCAGACTCTGGGCTCAGTCTCTCAGGAGTGGCGCCCTCTCTTGCTTCTCCGGAGGGGTCGGCGGCTCAGACGGGCCTGGCAAGGCCCCTCTGCTCTGTCGAGGGTGAGGAGCGAAGCTGGGGGGACTCGGAGGGGGACGCTAGGCCCAGAAGGCGGGGGTGAGGAGGTGAGGCTCGGAACTGAGACCTTCGGTCTCTCTCATTCTCTTCCCTCCTCCTTTTCTTCCCCGCGACTCCCCTAGGAAGTCGCACCTGGAATAACCCGGCCTGCGGGGTGTACCCGGGTGGAGGTGGGGAGGGAAAGTGAAAGGGTGAGGCCCCAGGGAAGAGATGTCTAGGTGCCGGCGAGGCCGCTCCTGGAAGATGGGTGTGGGGGTACAGAGGTCGCTTTTGCCTGGCAGAGCCCAAGGAGAAACTCGAGTAGCTACTGACGACTCGCCACCATGGGGGAACAGCCTGCTGGGGCTCTGCGTTCTCTATCAGGGTCTGGAGAAGGACAGAGCAGAGGGTGGGGTGAGCACAGGGTGGATGGGCAATGTAAGAGATAGTGTTGGGGAGAGGCCAGTGCCCAGGAAACAGGGAGTGTGCGGGAGGACGCAGTACCAGGATGAAGGGGCATGTGGGAGGCAGAGGCAGTGCCAGAAAGGGGGCAGTGTGAGGAGCCAGCACCCAAGAGGAAGGGGCAGTATAAAGGAAGAGCTGGTATCCGTGGGCGAGGACAGTGCCAGTGAAGGGGCACACAGATCAGCGTCCGGAGGAAGGCAGTGGTCGGGGAGCAGGTAGTCCCAAGCTGAAGGGCCAGTGCTCAGGAGGAAAAGAGCAGTGTGATGGCTGGCTTTAATGCCGGGCTGAAGAGGCGGAGTAGAAGAGAGTAGGGCCCAGGGGAAGAGGGCAGTGGTAGGGAGGGTGCAGTACCAGGGGAGGGGACAAGTGCAGGCTTTCCTCTTCCCCATAGTGACATCATGGCAAATTCCCAAACGGGACGGACCCGGCTCGGGTGACACCCAGCAGGGCCAAGCCGGTCCCGCCCGGGCCGGGCTAGGCCTCCGTGCCAGCTGGGGGGACGGGGCTCTGTGCCCTGCAGGGTCAGCGCGCTGGGGGCGGAGTTCTGTTCCGCCCGCCCTCGGCGCGGACTGTGCCCTCGGCGGGCACGCAGACCAGCAGTGTAAGGCTTGGGCCGGGCTTCTCTGGGCCAAGGATCAAGGTCCCTGGCTGGGGTAGGCCCCCGTGCATTCCAGTCTTCCCGACCCGGACTCTCAAGAGGGCGCAGTAGAGCCTCAGCGTCCAGCGAGAAACCGCGCCACCTCGGCCGGAGGTGGAACTAATCGTGTCCCCGCCCCGGGGCGGAGTTATCCGGCCCTGAGACCCGCCCTAAATCCTGAGGGCTCTCGGAAAGAATCATTAGGGGCGGAAGTTAGGAAGCCCCGAGAGCCAGGCGGCGGAAGTGGTAGCTTTTTTGCATGTCCGTGCGCATGCGTTGTTCTAGTTCCTTGCTGCCGCTCTCTAGGCACTATCTTTTCCCCTCTTCTCTCCTTTTCTCCACGCGAGGGGGAGCGCGTACCCCTAGGCGTGGTCCAGCTCCCAGCCCCTCTGCTACTCTCGTGGCCACCTCACCATGGCGGGCATCCTGTTTGAGGATATTTTTGATGTGAAAGACATTGACCCGGAGGGCAAGAAGTTTGACCGAGGTAAGGTGTACGTAGACTTAGGGGCGGTTTAGAGGAAGGGGCTAACCGCCTCGGGGACACGCCCCTGGGCCCTTTGTCCACCCAACCCACGTGGCCTGCCCCTACAGGCAGTTCCTGATACAGGAATCTCCCTCGGGAAACATTGTATAGATGGGAACACGGAGGCTCCGGAACTCGGCCTGGCTTCACACAGGCTGTGCCCTGTGCCTGGGTGGCCTTTTCTCATGGTGCTGGTAAACTGCATTTTTCTAATCGCTCCCCACTCTGTGGTAGGCGTGGTATCGTGCACCTTACATACATTTTGTCCTACCTATTCCTTTCAAGAGCCACCATGAGGTAGTTGGTGTCTTAATCCATTTTGTTCCGAGAAGTTAAGTAACTTACCCAAGGCTGCACAGTGAGTAATTCCGACTTCAGAGCCTATATTCTTCTATTGTCCTAAGAATCTTTAGCTCTTTGTGACGTCCTCTCAGAGTTAGAATTGCCTGCTTGCTATACAGCTCTTTATTCTGTCATTGATCAGTAATCATTCCTCCTTGGTGTCTGTCTCTTCCTTTGCCTGGAGACTGAGACGTTCTTCAAGACAAACACCAGTTCTTAGGAGTACTGATAATCCACTCAGCACAGAACCTGGCACAGAAAGACAAAACCTTTGGATGAATGAGTAACTTGCCCAAAGTCAGGTTGTTTCTTTTTTTTTTTTAATTTTATTTTATTATGTTATGTTAGTCACCACACAGTACATCATTAGTTTTTGATGTAGTGTTCCATGATTCATTGTTTGCATGTAACACCCAGAGCTCCATGCAGAACGTGCCCTCCTTAATACCCATCACCAGGCTAACCCATCCCCCCACCCCCCTCCCCTCTAAAACCCTGTTTGTTTCTCAGAGTCCATAGTGTCTCATGGTTCTTCTTGCCCTCCGATTTGCCCCCCCCTTCATTTTTCCCTTCCTACTATCTTCTTCTTTTATTTTTTTAACATATAATGCATTATTTGTTTCAGAGGTACAGGTCTGTGATTCATCAGTCTTACACAATTCACAGCGCTCACTATAGCACATACCCTCCCCAATGTCCATCACCCAGCCACCCCATCCCTCCCACCCTCCACCACTCCAGCAACCCTCAGTTTGTTTCCTGAGATTAAGAATTTCTCATATCAGTGAGATCATATGATACTTGTCTTTCTCTGATTGACTTATTTCGCTTAGCATAATACCCTCTAGTTCCGTCCACGTCGTTGCAAATGGCAAGATTTTGGGGTTTTTTTGTTTTTTGTTTTTTTATGGCTGCATAATATTCCATTGTGTATATATACCACATCTTCTTTGTCCATTCATCTGTTCATGGACATCTTGGCTCTTTCCATAGTTTGGCTATTGTGGACATTGCTGCTATAAACATTGGGGTGCACATACCCCTTCGGATCACTACATTTGTATCTTTGGGGTAAATACCCAGTAGTGCAATTGCTGGGTTGTAGGGTAGCTCTATTTTCAACTTTTTTTTTTTTTTAAAGATTTTATTTATTTGACAGAGAGAAACACAGCGAGAGAGGGAACACAAGCAGGGGGAGTGGGAAAGGGAGAGGCAGGCTTCCCGCTGAGCAGGGAGCCCGATGCGGGGCTCGATCCCAGGACCCTGGGATCATTACCTGAGCCGAAGGCAGACGCCCAATGACTGAGCCACCCAGGCGCCCCTATTTTCAACTTTTTGAGGAACCTCCATACTTTTCCAGAGTGGCTGCACCAGCTTGCATTCCCACCAACAGTGTAGGAGGGTTCCCTTTTCTCCGCATCCTCGCCAATATGTCCTTTCCTGACTTGTTAATTTTAGCCATTCAGTCAGGTTGTTTCTTAATCACCTAGGCAGGCCTAGAACCTGGATATTATTTATTGCCAGAGGACCTTTGATTCTTTTCTGAGATTCTGTCCACTTGCCATAGTTTTCTCCCCTGTCCTCCTGGCATTTCTGGTTCTGATTGAGTCTGCACTTCTTTGGGAGCAGATGAGAGGCTAGTGGATGCAGACTGGGTTAGAATGAGTGTTCAATTACATATAATCCTCCAGAGTGGGGTCTGCAGGGTCTGCCCTGGGCCTGGCAATTACCTACGCCACTCTTTCTCTACTTCCCTCCAGTGTCTCGACTACATTGTGAGAGTGAATCTTTCAAGATGGACCTGATCTTAGATGTAAACATTCAGATTTACCCTGTGGACTTGGGTAAGTATTGAACACAGACAATTGCAGGAGGCTTTTTTTCATTCCAGCTGTTCTTCAGCCTCAGATATTGCCATGATTTTCAGGTGACAAGTTCCGATTGGTCATAGCCAGTACCTTATATGAAGATGGTACCCTGGATGACGGTGAATACAACCCCACAGATGATAGACCTTCCAGGTGAGGAAGTGAAGAAGGGAGTACTTGAAATATGCCTGAGGACTAAGTAGATGAGTGGTATAGAAGGATCCTTATTTAATTTGTGGAATAAATGATTATCAGTAGAATCTGAGCAACCTTAAGGAAATTGCTGCACTTAAGAATTCAAACAGCCAGGTGTTTATCCAGGGCAGTGATGACATGCTTGTGGGTTGTGGCTTATTGATCGCTGAGGAGATGACCACTGAGTGACCCAGGCTGTGTGAGCCTTGCATCTTCGGAGGGAGTTTGGTGTGATGGAAAGGCTTTGGAACTCCACTAGAGTTCCAATCTCAGCCCTGCCACTTACTTATTGAATAGCCTTAACCTCTTGCAGCCTCGATTTCCCCGTCAGGAAAGTACAGATGGTCACACCTTGCTCAAAGAGTCCCTGGGAGGACTAAATGGCATTGTGTTTGGAAAACGTCTGTTAGAATGTTGACACTTAGTTACCATTTATCGTTTTTAAAGGGCTTCTTATTACTGTTAACTACTTTGAAGAATAACCTTGCCACCACTGTTCCACAGGGCCGACCAGTTTGAGTATGTAATGTATGGGAAAGTATACAGAATTGAGGGTGACGAAACTTCTACTGAAGCAGCAACGCGTCTGTAAGTTCCAGGGTCTTGGGAGAACCCTTGCCCCCCAGCCCCGTGCTGATAACCTGAGCTCTGCTCTGAAAATCTGGGCCGTGCTTCATGTTTCCTGGGTTGGGTCTCTCTCCCCAAGCACCTCAGACCTAGGTGGGACCCAGAAAGAAACTGTTGTGGGAACAGTTTCCAGTCTGAAATGTAGGCTGCTCACTTGGCCCTTTGTCGGGACCTCGGGGCCCAAGGGTCCAAATGAGAAACTGATGATCTTGCTCTGTGAAGTGCAAAGGAAGGTTTCTTCCCCAGGAACTAGATGCAGCATTAAGTGATTAAACTGCTAGGCTTTTTTGTTTTTGTTTATTTGTGTGTGTGTTTTGCTACTCTGGAATCCAATCCCTAGTTCTTTGGTTTCCCTGCCCAACTATTTTTTCTCTTCTTTAAAATTTTATTAAAACAATATGTGCCCCTTGTAAGAAATTTGAAAAGCAGAGAAGTAATGTGAAGAAGCAAAAAAAGTCACCTATAATTCCATACCCAGAGGGAATCTTTTACATAAACATTTTTAAATATTCTAGGTTTTTTCTTGTGTACTTTCTTCTTTGAGATCACGTTTATTACAATGTTTTCTTCTGCTCTTTTTCTTCAGGTTATGTAAAACAGGTTTCCCCATGTCAGTTTAAAGCTTTTCCTAAACATTTTTTAAAATTTTTTTTTTTTTTAAGGTTTTACTTATTTATTTGAGAGAGAGAGAGCACAAGCACGGGGAGCAGCAGAGGGAGAGGGAGAAGCAGGCTCCCTGCTCAGCAGGGAGCCTGATACGGGACTCGATCCCAGAACCCTGGTATCGTGACTGGAGCCGAAGGCAGACACTTAACCAACTGAGCCACCCGGGCGCCCCTCTCCTAAACATTTTAATAACTGCATAACATTCCAGTAAATGGATATATCTTAATTCATTTGACCATTTCCATTATTCTGGGCGTGTAGCATTTTTCACTCTTGTTGATAAAAAGAACACTTCTTTGCACAAATTTGTGCATTCATCCTTGTCTGAATTTTGGTTCCTAATGACAAAACACTAGAAGGGTACCTCTTTTTCTTAAGCTGGGATGGAGAGCCATTAGGTCGCTGCCGCTCCAGAGCTTAAACTCATGGGACTGGGGCCTTCTGTTTCAGCTCTGCCTACGTGTCCTATGGTGGCCTGCTCATGAGGCTGCAGGGTGATGCCAACAACCTGCATGGATTTGAAGTGGATTCCAGAGTTTATCTGCTGATGAAGAAACTGGCCTTCTGAAGCACACAGGAAGCCAACCTTGCTGCTTAGTCACTCAGGACTTGGACATCCATTCGAGCCTGAGGAGCAGTTACTACTGACCACCTGTTCAGGAAGGGCTGGCTGGCTGGCCACTGGGGGTGCATCTTTAGGTGGTCTGGACTCAATGGGAAACTTGCCTGTGAAAGACCCCAGTGGGAGGGCTTAAAAGGAATCAGAAGTTGTTTGTATATATGATTTTTTAATTAAACTTTACTTTTTCAGACTCTTTTCCCCACCTTAAAAAAAAAAAATCTTTTCCATTACTCTAAAATCACTTTTTTCCAATTTGCCTGTGGTATATTGTATTTCTGGCCCATAGCCAGATGATCACATGTCAACGTAGGATCTATTCTGACCTTTTGGTATCTGGGTTTAGGGTTATCTCAGCCTCCTGGTTGACTATCCCCAACATTTATTCTCCAATGTGATTTTCTCTCTGGGAGAGAGAGTATTGTGCTTTTGGCTCTTGAGGGCACCCCAGCCCCGGAAGATACCACCCATTTGGCATAGAATTTTGAATTGGCAAGGAGCCCTGCTTGTGTCCTTCCAACACTTTCAGTCTCTTAGGAAGTCAGATCACGTTGATTTGAATGAGTCACTTGCACAGCCTGGAAATGTTCATTTTTGTGGAAGCTTTGGGTGGAGGCTTTTAGATGCCGGCTTGGGACCTGACTACGAGGAGAGTAGGAAGAGCAGATTTGGTGGTTGTAGGAACAGGTGGAGGAGCTAGGTGTCTGCTCTACATTCCCTTGGCGACCTGGAGGGGAGGGTAAGTGGGTGGGGGTGGGGGTTCTCACCAGTGACACTGAACAGGCAGCTGCTGCACAGACCAGTGCAGTGGATGGGGCAGCAATACCAATGAGGTTGGCAGTCCAGTGGCAGTACCCAGGACAATGGAGCAGCCTGACTACAGTCACTAACTTAAAACTGGGCAAGAACAAAATTGAGGAAGTGGTGATGCTCACTAGGACTCCAGCATATGAGCTGGCTCTTCAGTCTGGCATTCGAGGTCTCTGAGAAAGTATCCTGGACTCTGATTTCCCCTGGGAAATTCAGGGTAGCAATCCAGAAAGATGGCGAGTGTGTGTATTAAGGAGTTTTCTCTTTTGATCTCCTGGCTTTGCCTGGGGAGCCTGTACCCCTGCTGGGATGCCCAGGGGTGTTTCCTTCCCCATCATTTTCAGGTCTTTACATGAGGTGTTAGAAATAGTATTTAGGGAAATGGGCTGAAAATGAATGATCTCTGCGGGGGGAGAGGAAAAGGTGTTTCTTTGGTTTACTATGTGGGGGGGATAGAAGATGCAGTGGGGGTTGGGATGAATTTTTGTGGACTCCTAGAACTTTTATATGGAGTCAGATTTTGGGGGGTGTTTGAAAAGGATGGGTTTAGGTTAGAGTCGGAGAACCTAATTCCCAGTAATAGTTTGTGGGGTAGCATAGCACACTATCCTGGCTGCCCTGGGGTGGCAGAAGAGAGAACTGGCATGCAGTTGGATAGAAGGGTGTTCTGGTTGTAACAGTTTTTTGCATTTTGTGGAAAGGGAAGAAGGGATAGAATCAGCCTGACGAAGTTTTGGGAAGGGTTAGATTCTCAATAGGGACAGCTTAGTTCACACTGGAAAAGCCCATGAGTTATTTGCATTTGCCCTAAAATAGGTCAAATGCCAATCCTGGATGCCTGGAACTTACTGGCTGTATACTTCTTGCTGTTTTGCCGTCCTTGTCTCTCATCTGACTGTGCTGAGAACCCTGAAGCCTTTGCCTTTGGTCCCTTTGGCATATCTTGTCCCGGGTGCTAACTCTTTCATGGGCCACAAAGTTCTTCATTTGGTTATTACATTTAGCCTAGTTTGGTATTTCAGTAGATTACAATTTCCACTTACCGTTCTCTTGACAGCATGCTGGAATTGGTAGTGTGGAAGAACTGTTTTCTCCCATGCAAAAACTGACACCCTCTGAGATCTGAACAACACTTTTGAGCTTTGTGCATTTGTCAATTCCTTCTCCATGGCAACAGTTCCGTCCATGATGGGAAAGGAGAACACCTGGAGATGTCTAAATTGGTCACCCCGTCCAAGAGCTTTGGTTTTCTACTCAGAACTCTTTAATTGTTGATGTATTTCCTCCCTCAGGACTTGGACATCTTTTCTAATAAGCACAATCACTGAGTGATCTATTGGACAGTGCACCACCCTAGGGACCGTATGGGCTCTAGTCAGCTCAGGCTGTTTCTTCTTTTCTTGCTCACAGGCTGTGTGAGCACTGAGAACGTGCCTGGCTTCTCTGAGACTGATAGCATCCCCAGCCTGATAGAGGTGTGCGAGCACTATAAAAGGTAACCTACATAAGGCTCTTGGCACACTGGCTTTCATTCTTCTTTACTGGTCCTGGGGTATTTGTGGCGGTGTTTGGAACTCTGGGATCTTGGCTTTTTTACTTACATGGTAGTGTTTCCTCTCCTTTGGGGAGTTGAGAGGGGAGGGAAGAGGAAAAAGCTTCTGTTAGTTTTCCTACGGGAGCCTCTAGATGAAGGGTTGACCTTTGCAATGGAGTTTTTGTTTGGGGCAACATAAACCTTTTCCTAAGCACCACGGTGGCATTTATTTGCAAAGCCCCATAAGCCGGGCTTCTTCTCCAGAGAATTCTTAGCAGAGTTCATGGTGGTCACATAGGGTTGCTTTTTAGATACCGTGGACTTCTGGGAATTGGGAAATGAGCCTTCAACTTGTACTTGTCCCTCCCGCTGTGTGAGCCCTGGGAGACTGACTCTTGCCACTTCCTGCACTTCCCCCTGACCTCCACAGGAGGGAGGCAGGAACCCGTGCGTGGTGAAGCTTCCTGCTGAGCTGCTGAAGCTCTGGCTGTTTGCTCAGCTGTCCCATCCAGGTTTCGTCTTGACTGAACTGTCTGCACGGCCTTACCTGGGGTGTGAGGCTCTCCGAGGCTTCCTGTTAACTTTTTGGAGGGGAGGGAAGGGGGAGATCTATTGCCCCCTGAAGAACCTTTTTCCCTTGCTTTTCAGTTAGCTTTTGGGTGTTCTTATTTATTCTTTATTTATATAGGCTCAGTTTTGTTGATTGTGTAAAGACAGCCCTTCTAAGAGACTACTTCTCATTCATTTTTCAAGAGTAAGGATCTCCTTAGAAAAGGAGATCAGAGTCCCACTGAGAATGATAGCGAACGGGATAAAGAGACTAACCTTAGTTCTGAGTAGAAAACCAAAGCTTTTTTCCCCTGTTTTCTAACATAAGGTCAGTCTCTACCCCGTTCAGAAGTCAGGCTGGTCCAGCCCTTTGCAGAATTGTATGCAAAAGAGCACGTAGAGAATTAGTATGTTGTAAATTTGTGCAGAAAACAGACCAAAGATAACTAGCTGCTCTGGTGAATATTATTGACAGTTTAAAAAAATAGCTTCTGAAGTTCTACAATATACAGTGAAAAATGATCCCCTTTTCTGTCCCGTGTATCCCCCTTTAGCAGGGCTTTGGGTTTCAGGTGAAAGCAGGAAATCTGGTACAACTTGACTCCCAGGGCCTCCCCTCCTGGAAAGGGAACTTTACATGGAGACAGTGCTGATGCTGGCAGGGCTGGGGTACCTTACTCCTCCTGAGACACATTCTGGAAGTGAGGGTAGGCTGCAATTAGAGGAGGGCTGGTCGAGTTGGCTGGGACAGCGGGGTCAGGAGATGGAGGTTGGAGCTGGCCCCGGGGGGTTGGGCGAGGTGGGTGAAGGAGAGAAGAGTGTGTATTGCCCAGTAGGAGGATGGGTTGGGGAAGGAGAATATCCAGGCCAGAGGTCGGGGGGCAGGGAGTCCATGTCTGAAGTTCCCGGAGGGATGTGTGGGGCTCCTAGGGCCATGGGTGAGGGTCCAGGAAAGAGTCCATGAGTTCCAATCAAGGGTCCGTGCGTCCTGTTCAGGTGTCCAGGCATTTGGTCTAGGGACCTGGAGGTTTGGTTCAGCAGACCAGGAATCTTGGCTCTGAATCCCTGTAGCCTCTTCAGAAGTCCAGAGCCAGTAGTTCTGGCTGAGACACTGGAGTTTGTCTCCAACAATCCAGAAGTCCTGTTTGGGAGCTTGTGCAGTGTGAGCAATAGAGAGGTATTGCTTGGGACAGCTGTCGTGGGTAGGGCCTGCTTGACACACAGGGTGGGCCCTACTACAAGCAGCAGGAAGCGCACCTTTCCTCGGAGCAGTTGTTGGAAAGTCAGGAATATGGCACTGGGATCCTTGTGAGTTGTGGTCCTGCCCTGTGGAGGAAGCTGAGGGCAGAGGATGGGCCTGAGGCCAGAGACCTGGGCCGGATATCATGCCGTCCCTCGTCTCCAGGGAAAGATAAGGTGCCAGCACCCAGACTTTATGGCTGGGAGGGAGCACTCCTTAGTTGGTCAGCTGTGCTACCCTCAGGATTCCCAGAATTCGCCTTTCTTCCCTCAGGTCTTCTAAAGGGACTGAGTCAGCAAAGGACAGTTTCTGTCGTCCCCTTGACTCAGGACTTACTTACCTGGGTTCCAAGGAGGCCCTGCAGGGCCCCAAGGAGGAGACGGACCTGTCCGGAAAGCTGTCCCAGGAGGGATGAGAGGCAGGTGGGTCCCAGTTGTCTCCGTGCTGCCATTACTGCCTCCAGCAGAAGGGCCGCGGCCCCCAGAATGTCCTGTGCCTTGGTCTTCTCCTGCAAGAGAGATGGAAGGGAGACGCGGCCTACTTCAAAGGGCATGCTAATAGCGGGTGGGGACCCCTAGGAGTAGCCAGCGGAATGAATCATAGGAGCTGAGAATTGGACAGGACCAAGGTCCCACCCAGCCCAGGAATTCCTTCACAGTCTCCCGGCAATTGGTCATCAGCCTCTGCTTGAATAACTCCAGTGTCCGGTAACCCAGCCTGGTCTTACACTTAATTTCAGTCAGAAAAGTTCTTTTTCCCCCTTAATCTACGTTGGAATCTACGCTATTATAGTTTTTAACCTCTCGGTTCTAGTGCTGCCAATCTACTCTTTCTGCTACAAAATCCTAGAATCATGATTTTTTAAAAACTTAACGGAGAGATGAGACCATCACAAAGATCATAAAGATGAAGGAAAGGGGCTTACTGATCAATGGCAGAGCTGGAACTGCAAGGGGTCCCTAGGAATTGCCCTTCGTCCCTGGCCCAGCCCCCCCCCCCCCCCCGCCCCAAGACCTGAGGGAAGAAAGGGGATTCTAGGGATCTTGAGGGTAGAAGAGCTGACCTTGCAAGGAGTGCTCCCTCCCCGGAGGTTTCCTGAGCCTCAGACTAAAGCACGTCCAACTATACCACAAGACTTACAACTTTTCTCCAAGCTCATCAGACAGGCTTTTTTCTTTTTTCTTTTTTTTTAAGCCATTCCTCACAGAATGTGTTTTCTAACCTCTCACTGTTCAGGTTGCTTCCTCCTTCTGGACACATGCTAGTTTAATATGGTCCCTCTGAATAAATTAGCATGTGTCTAGAGGAGGGTATCCAGTACTCAACTCAGTACTGTTAAGTGCAGGCCACTTAAAGGTTTTTAGGAATATTTCCACAAGGTGGATGCTAAACATCTAAAGCCACCTAGAATCACTAGCTTTTAAAATAGCTGCTTTCCGGCTGCCTTCGGCTCAGGTCATGATCCCAGGGTCCTGGGATCGAGTCCCGCATCGGGCTCCTTGCTCAGCAGAGAGCCTGCTTCTCCCTCTGCCTGCCTGCCACTCCCCCTGCTTATGCTCTCTCTCTCTCTCTCACTCTCTCTGTGTCAAATAAATAAATAAAATCTTTAAAAAAAAAAAAATAAAATAAAATAAAATAGCTGCTTTAATAGTGTTACCTGCTAAGTCTGAGGTCAACTCAATCTTCCCAGATCTTGTTCATAGTAAGTTCTAGGGCCAGAAGTTTATATAAGGGGAAGTGGGGACATTATGGCCTGAAAGCTGGAATAGGACTTTACTCCATTACTTTGAGTAAATGTAGAATTTTTTGTATATCTCTGTTAAATTTTACCTTGTTTTTGATCTAGCCTTTCAGCAATGTGAATCTTGATTCTATCTTTTGCTATTTTACCTCTGCTTCCCAGTTTTGTGTCATCTGGGGATGACAGATCAGTCTTACTTCTTCATGCCAGCTTAAGAAGTTTGCATGGGAATAGGTCAAAGGCATGGCTGTGAGAGACTTCTATCCAGCTTTTCTGGGTGTTCAGCTTTGAATCTATTTTCACATACTGGGACTGCAAGCCATCTTGTCCAGAGGATATCATCATAGAGGAATGTAGATTAGGTTAGGGTGGCCAAGCCCAAGGTAAGATATTTTTAGGAAGCTCAGGAATTTTGAAGAATCCATGGAAAGCAGTAGAAAACTGATGAAGACAGGAATTAGGGAAACCAAAGGAAGGGATGGCTTTCTTACCTTCTGGGTTTTCCATTCTCCCAAGCTGAAGTCCACAGCAGGCAGCAGGACAGGTGTGGACAAAGGGTTAACGTCTGGACACTGGTTCTAGTGAAAAAGATTGGTGGTGGGGTGGGGTGGAGAAGGGAGCTCAAATAAAGGAGGGGGGGTGGTGACCCAGTGACCAGGAGTAATATATGTCCAGACTAGAGCTTTTAAAAGTGGACTAGATTGCAAATCATCATCCTCATCAAAGAGTGGTGATGGGGAGGTGCGGTCTTACCAAGGACAATATAGGAAGAACAGTGATCGGGTCCGGGGGTGAGAGGGAATGATGGGAGGAGGGGTATCTGACGAGTTAATGGATAGAGGGGAGAGTGCTGGGAGATCCTCACCAGTCTGCTGTGAAGGACATGGGAGTCTCGAAGCAGTTTATTTAGGAGACGGGGGTCACAGGCGGGAGGAGCCGGGAGGCACAGATCCAGTCTTGCAATTAGGAGAAGCATGACCACGAGGAGCAGTTCTTAGATGAGGAGAAGTGAGGTTGACAGGGTGGATAAGGAAGAAATCATTGTCAGGTGGTAGTCCAGGAATTCCCAGTTAGGACCCAGACCTGAAATCCAGGGAATTTACCTTTCAGAGGCCTCAATCCTGGGAGATTGGGTTCCCTCCGCCCTCTACCCTGGAGGCAGCACATCTCCTTTCTCTTTCCTCTTTAACCCCGCTGTGATTTGGCCCTAGGTCCCGCAGGTGTGTTCTTACCAGTCGGCTCCATTCTGGCCAGGCTGTCTGGTAGGAGCGGCTCCCTGGATGGGGCCTCTCCCCTGACTCCTTCCTGGGGCCATGGAGGCGGCTTGGGCTCCGGCACTTCTTGCACGGTGGGGCACAGGTGGGCTGAGGAAGAGGGTCTGGAATCTATCCTGCAAGTGACAGGAATAGCTGCTGGGAGGGCATGAGATGCTGACCAGCCCGGAACTGCTAGCGCTCTGACTGCTCCCAGGTCTCCTTGTGACTGCGGCATGCGGTGTCTCCTCTTTGTCAGGGTTCCTCAGTGAGTCTGACGTGGGGCTGGTGCCCCTGCCCCTGCCGAGAGATACGCAAGCGCGCGTGTACACACACACACACACACACACACACACACACACACACACACACACACAACCTTAACTGGCCTCAAATTCTGAGCAACCTCGGTTTGGTTAGAGAAAATCTGGGATGGGGAGAGGGAATAGGAGTATTGTGGCATAAGCCTGGGAGAAGAGGTTGGAAAGCGGGATATAAGGTGAGGGTGAGGAGCTAGCAAACATGTGCAATGTGTTGAGGGGTAGCCGGGGAGGTGGGGCGGAGGAGGGGACTTGGGGAAAACAAAACTGTACTACTAGGGGTTGGTGATTACAAGATTATGAGAAGGTGGTATGGGAGCAATTAACCGCTCGTTCTCTCTCCATTTACCCCCACCCATAAGCCTCTTGGAGTTTTTCTTTGCACTCCCAGTTCTAACATACTGGGTTATCTGCGGCAGAGAGAGGGGCTAACAGTCCTGGGACTTCCCACCGGAGGCAATTTGCCCAGCAATCGGTACGTGCTGAGTGAGGCACCCACCTCACGTGGTTACCTCGCGTTGGACGCCCACCGTATCCATCTCCTAGCCCACATCTTCCTCCCTGCCCCCTCAGCAGACCCCTTCCAGTTCCTTCACAGGACCCCCCACATGGCCTCCTCCTTCTTTGACAAGTTGTGCAAAGAGGCCTGCACCTGATTCAATATTGGGATTTCCTGTAGGTCTGTCAACATGCATGAGCCCTCCTCCCACAACCCTTTCCTTGGGCCCAGCTTCCCCAGTCCCAGGATTCAGAACCATAAGCGAACTAAGAACGACTGGGTAAGAATGGGGATTGGGCCTGTGTCCGGCTTGATGCTATATGCCCTAAGCCCTAAATGCACCACCTTTCTTATTTTCTCCCGGGGCACACGTCCGCTTTCCTTAGGGCCAGCCGGGACAGGGCTCTATTCCTCCAAGTCTGTGATCAGTCCCTCAGAACCCAGCACCCCACCCCCTACCCCTGCTCTGTCCTGCTCCTCCCATTCTGGGAAGGCTACACGCTTCTCGACAAAGGTCAGTGCCTGTAGGTTCCAGTTTGCCTGCCCCTCCCCCAGCTGTGAGCCCAATTCCTCTTTCCTATCCTTCCTAGCCTCACTTAACTCCAAACCCTGCTTGCCACTCACCGGGTAGAGAAGGGCTCCAGGACCCAGGTGCACAGCAGGCAGCACTCTGGGGAGCCGATGGGTAGGGAGACACGTAGCGCTGGGGCACAGCCCCTCCACAGCAGTAGGGTCACAGGCCTGCCCAGGACACTTCTGCCCAATCAGAGAGCAGGGAGCCACCAGATACTGGTGAAGGCCCCCGGAAGTGACGCCTTCTCCTCCCACCTGCACTGAACGTGGAGCCCCTGCCTGGACCATGGTCCACTAGCAGAGCCCAGCTCCTCCACCCACACACACCACAGGGAGGATTTCAACAGGGGGATCCATCTTTTTCTAGGAGATGGGAAACCTGGGACCTGGCTGGGGGGAGGAGATGGGCTTTTTTCCCCAGGAGAAATCTGGCAGGATCTTTTTGTTCCTGCGGAAGAGGCACAGAGATCTGGTTCTGGTTTTAGATTGGTGGGTTGTTCAGTTCCTGACTGGCCAAATTTCTTTTCCCTGGACAACACACCTGCTGCTGAGACCCACTAGGGCTCTTGCTTTCCTGCCTTTCTCTCCTATAATCCTGTGCAGGTCGTGTCTTATTCCCCCTTGCCCAGTGGGAATGTGGGTATTGCCTGTATTAGGGAATGATCCTGTCATTGGTCAGTGTTATAGGAAAAGGGTTTGGACCATTTGAGAGGACTGCAAGGTGAGGGGTGTCTGTAGGGTGGTTAGGCTGGGCTCAGGTGCCCCTCTGCCGGGGGCCCGGTGACTCAGACAGCTAAGGCCACTTACCTCTGTGCCCAAGCTCTCCTGAGCTTGCCCTGTCTTTCTCCCCCTTCCATCTCCTACCACTCCATATGTGACAAGAGGAATAACCAGGCCCATGTGTCCCTGTCTTAGGAAAGACAGCTGCTGAACCTCCCCCGCAAATACCTCCTGCTGGCCCCCCTCTTCCTTTGGCCCTGGTTCTAGTTCCTTTGCTTTCCCCTCAATCCCAGTCTCCTCGCAGTCTCTGTCCTCAGGGGCCTCCTGGCCTGACCTTGTTCCCATCACCCCCCACCCCAGTTCTTCCCCTCCTGCTCCTCCTCCCAAGGATGGGGCTGTCAGCTAAGGAGTATGGCCTAGATCCCGGAATTCTCCAGTTCAGCCAGATGAGATGCCTCCCAAGATTAGGAAGGAGGGTGCTGGGATGGTTGGGAGGATGGTGGGTGAATGGGTGTGGGAGGGGACAGGGAGGCAGTCATGACCCGGAAACCAAGACAAAGGAGGTTGGGGGTGGGGTGGAGAGGCAGAGGGTCCCCGGGGTGAAGGGAAGAGGGTGAGAGAGGATGTCAGGCTGGGGACAGCGATGGTTGGATGGGCCTGCGGGACAGGTTACGGTAGGGAGGGAAACACTGTCACAGACAGAAAGGGGACCCTCTTTCTGGCTAAGTCCCTGTCCTAGGGAACAGTAGAGTGAGGGAAGACCTCTGGGAAGAGATAGGGCCACAGGCCAGGCAGTGAGGGCGGGTGGTGTGGGGTTTGAGACGTGCTGTGGGCCTACAGTAGGGGAGATCAGTTGACGGGCCTTTCCTGCACGTTGTCATCCTTAAAAGACAAGTCTTCATCTTTCCGGCAGGAACCGAGTACTAGCCCAGTGGCCGGCCCAGGCCTCAGGCCCAGCCTCTGCCCCTCCCTGGCCTGGGGCTCCCGTCTTGGGCCGGACACGCACCTCCTGGTGCAGCCGCCCTGTGGCCGCCAGCAGCGGGGGGCTCCAGACCCGCCTCTTCTCCCCTCTTCGCGCCCCCTGGTCCCTCCCCTCCCCCTACCCCCTCCGCTCCCCCTTCCCCTCCAGCCCCTCCCTCCTCCCCTGCCCGGTCCCAGCCCCTCCCTCCCCTCCCCCACTCGCGATCCGGGCCGCTGCTGCTGGGCCGGACCCCCCGGGCTCAGCCCGGCCCCTCGCCGAGTCGCCGCCGCCGCCCCGTTTGCTGAGGAGGAGGCCCCCCGGCCGGGGCGCCGGGCGCGGGGCATAAAACGGGCCGGAGCCGGCGCCCGGGGCACTAGAGCCGCGTACGGCCCGGGTCAGCGCCCGCCCGCCCGCGCTCCTCCCGGCCGCTCCTCCCGCCCCGCCCGGCCCGGCGCCGACTCCCGCCGCCCGACGAGCCCCTCGCCGCACTGCCCGGGCCCTGGCCCCGGCCCCCTCCCGCCGTACCGCCCCCGGCCCGGCCCTCCTCCCACCTCCCTCCTCCCTCTCCTGCTCCCTCCTCCCTCCCGCCTCCCCAGCTGTCCCGTTCGCGTCATGCCGAGCCTCCCGGCCCCGCCGGCCCCGCTGCTGCTTTTCGGGCTGCTGCTGCTCGGCTGCCCGCCGGCCCACGGCGCCGGCCCCGAGCCCCCCGCGCTGCCCATCCGGCCCGAGAAGGAGCCGCTGCCCATTCGGGGAGCGGCAGGTAGGTGGGCGGCCCGGGGGACGCGCAGGCAGAGAGTCCGGCTCGGGGCAAGTCTGCGCCCGCCCGGAGGGGGCGCCGGGCGCAGGTGGCTCAGCGCGGCGGGCGGCCAGGAGGGGTGGGCGGGGGTCGCGGGGCGCGTCGCGCGGGGGGCCGGGGTGGGGGGGACGCGGAACACCCAGGGCCCGGCCGGCAGCGCCCAGGGCGGGCGCACCGCAGGAACGGGACAGCGGCCGCCAGCCAAGCCCGTCCCCGCAGGCTGCTCCTTCGGCGGGAAGGTCTATGCCTTGGACGAGACGTGGCACCCAGACCTGGGGGAGCCCTTCGGGGTGATGCGCTGCGTGCTGTGCGCCTGCGAGGCGGTGAGTGAACCCAACTGCCGTGGCCGGGGCCCTTGCGGGTGGGGGGGCGCTCGATCCCCGGCATGTCGGAGTGGACTCGGAGCTGCTGAGCCGAAAGAAGCGAGTCTGCAGGTATTGGGAGATATATATGTATTTGTTCCTGGCGGAGAAAGTGGAGAGGAAGCGCCCCATTCAAGTCTCAGGTGTTGACTGTTATTGACCACCCACTATGTGTCAGGCTCTTTGCCAACGGTTTCATCGGTCTCTCACCTCCTAGAATAATCCTGCTAGATACACACTATTACTTCCCCCATTTCCCAGATAGGGACCCCAAGGCCCAGAGACGTTAAGTAGTTTGTCTAGGGTCACGCAGCTTGTTAAGAAACAGAGCGGTCTGACTCCATGGGATGACCTTGCTCTGGTCCCATGACTCTCCCCTGGTGGCCGGCGGGTGGGGTGGGGGGGGTGTCCCACCAGTTGGTGTCTGGCACTCACTCGGTTTTCCCGTCTTCCCCGCAAGCAGCCTCATTGGGGTCGCCGCGCCAGGGGCCCGGGCAGGGTCAGCTGCAAGCACATCAAACCCGAGTGCCCAGCCCTGGCGTGCGTGCAGCCGCGGCTGCTGCCGGGACACTGCTGCCAGAGCTGCCCCCAGGGTAAGGCCGGCGCCGCGGTGAGGGGAGGGAGGCAGGGCAGTGACGCTTGGTCCTGAGCCCCGCGGCTGGCGCGGATGGAGCAGACGGAGCGGCCAGCCGGCCCCCGTCGTGCCCAGCTGAAGCCCGGGTTTCCCACTCCCGGCTTAGAGCGCGGCGCTCCTGAGAGGCCGCCAACGGGCCTGGCCTTCGAGTACCCGCGGGACCCAGAGCACCGCAGTTACAGCGACCGCGGGGAGCCGGGCTCTGAGGATCGGGCGCGAGGGGACGGCCACACGGGTAGGTATGGGCCAGGCGGGAGCTGGGGCTGTGGTCGGGGCCGGGCTGCCGTAGCGGGCGCTGACACCCCGGCACATCTTTTCCTCGCAGACTTCGTGGCGCTGCTGACAGGGCCGAGGTCGCAGGCCGTGGCTCGGGCCCGAGTGTCTCTGCTGCGCTCTAGCTTGCGTTTCTCCATCTCCTACAGGCAGTGAGAAAAGGGGAAGGTGGGAGGAGGGGTCAGCTGGGGACTGGGGAAGGAGAGTGGGGAGAGGCTGGAGGAGCTGCTCCTGGCAGAGGCTCAGCTCACCCTCGTTCCCAGGCTGGACCGCCCCACTCGAATCCGCTTTTCCGACTCGGCTGGCAGCGTCCTGTTTGAGCACCCTGCAGCCCCCCCGCGAGATGGCCTGGTGAGATGATGCCATTTACGAGTGCTTACCCAGTCTGGGCCCTGTACCGCCAGCGGGCTCCGCATTGCCTCCGTGGGTCCTCACCACAGCCCAGTGAGAGGAAGGCACTGACATTGTGATGCCCATTTTACAGATGAGGGAACTGAGGCTCAGTAGCAGAATGTGATTTGCTCAAGGTCACACAGCTAGTAAGTGGTTGAGCCAGGATTTGGACCCCGGCATCTGGCTCCAAGGCCCCCTTCCTAAGCTTCCTAGGAGGGCTTGGGGCTCCTTCCCGTATTCCTTCCTCACCAGAGCTGGGCCTCGCAGCGGGCCTGTGTTGCATATACTGTCTGAGTAGGGCCTTCTTGTCTCTCTGCTCCAGGTCTGTGGGGTGTGGCGGGCAGTGCCTCGGTTGTCTCTGCGGCTCCTTAGGGCAGAACAGCTGCAGGTGGCACTTGTGACAGCCACTCACCCTTCAGGGGAGGTCTGGGGGCCTCTCATCCGACACCGGGCCCTGGCTGCAGGTGAGGGGAGCAAATGGCCCCTGGACGTGAAGTTCTGAGGCTTCTGTATCCCCAGGAACAGAGTGGGCTGAGGAGGGGACTTCCTGGTGGGCTCTCATGGTCCTTCCTCCTCCCCCAGAGACCTTCAGTGCCATCCTGACCCTAGAAGGCCCCCCACAGCCTGGCATAGGGGGCATCGCCCTACTCACTCTCAGCGACACAGAGGACTCCTTGCATTTCTTGCTGCTCTTCCGTGGACTGCTGGAATCCAGGAGTGGGGGTAAGTGGGATGGGGCAGGCCACGTGAGGAGGATAGGGAGGGCACCGATCCTTCAGAGGCATCCACACGTGTGGCCATTGCAGGACCAGCCCAGGTTTCCTTGCGGCTCCAGATTCTACACCAGGGGCAGCTACTTCGAGAGCTCCAGGCCAATGCCTCAGTCCAGGTGAGCGAGGCTCTGGCTCTTGCTGCCACCTGCCCTGGCCTTCTGCTGCACCCGCTATACCTTGCTCTGTCCCCAGGAGCCAGGCTTTGCCGAGGTGCTGCCCAACCTGACGGCCCAGGAGATGGACTGGCTGGTGCTGGGGGAGCTGCAGATGGCCCTGGAGAGGGCAGGTGGGCCAGCGCCGCGCATCAGCGGACACATTGCTGCCAGGCAGAGCTGCGACGGTGAGGCGGGGTGGGGCTGGCCCCCCGGGCACATAACACTGAGAGGCACAGACACATGGCCAGGGTGGGTATGGGGGGAATCGTGGGGGCTGGGGAGGGATGAGCAGCCATGGGGCAAGCCTGCCTCCACCTTTCTTGTCCCCCTGCAGTCCTGCAAAGTGTCCTTTGCGGGGCCGATGCCCTGATCCCTGTTCAGACGGGTGCAGCTGGCTCAGCCAGCCTTACGCTGCTAGGAAATGGCTCCCTGATCTACCAGGTGAGAGTCAGGAGCTGCACGGGTGAGAGGGGCTTTGGCCCGCACGGTTCGGGCCTCCGGCCTTCTCAGCCACTCCAATTTGTCCTCCCCCACCCTGCCCCCCAGGTGCAAGTGGTGGGTACAGGCAGTGAGGTGGTGGCCATGACGCTGGAGACCAAGCCTCAGCGGAGAAACCAGCGCACTGTCCTGTGCCACATGGCCGGCCTCCAGCCGGGAGGACACACAGTGAGTGCTGTCGGCAGAGCCGGGCCACAGGGCTCGTGCCCAGGGGCGTGGACGGCCGGGTTGGATGAGCAGGGAGGTTTGGGGTCATTCACTCGCTAACAGCTTCTCTCACTGACACACTGATTCCCTGGACACATTTTTAGGGAGCCTCAGGCTAGGGACTGGAATACGAAGAAAATCAGATGTGCCCCCGTCCTCAGCAATGTCACATCAAATGGGAGGAGGAGTTGGACAGGGAGACCATGTAATTAAAAATGTGGTAACAATGAGTGCCGCTTACTGAGCCTTTCTCTGGGCCGCATACTGCACCAATTGCCTTTCTTACATTATTTTTGGCCCTCATGGTTCCCATTTTCTAGATGGTGAAGTGAAGGATCCGAGAGGTTAAATAACTCCTCAAGACTGTTACATAGGTAGGAAGTGGCAGAGGAGGGACTTGAACCTGGGCTTGTGAGGTGCTATCCAGTTATGCGTGTGTGTGTTGGGTGTGACGGGGGCACAAAACACAGAAAGGCATCCAGAATCTTGGGCTTGTGTGAAAGCTGAGGAGGGGTTCATCTGGAATCTGGCAGGCTGCAGCTGGGGCTTATCCTTCCCTGACCCCCCCAGGCTGTGGGGATCTGCCCTGGATTGGGTGCCCGAGGGGCTCATATGCTGCTGCAGAATGAGCTGTTCCTGAACGTGGGCACCAAGGACTTCCCAGATGGAGAACTGCGGGGGCACGTGGCTGCCCTGCCCTATAGCGGACACAGCGCCCGCCATGAGAGTGAGTGCTCCAGGGCCTCGCCCGCCCTCTGATGTCCTCGAGTCGGGGACTCGGGTGCCGGGTGCCAGAGCTTGGTGGATCTTTCTATGTGTCTGAGCCCCAGGTTGGCATCTGGAGAAGGTGGGGCTGTAGAGGGTGGCCCTGCTGGGAGACCCTCTCCGTGGCCGTGGTGCAGGGGTCTAAAACTTGCTGCCCCCCAGCCCTGTGCCTGTGGACAGTGTCTGCCCATGTGTGGAATGCGTGTCGGGGGAAGACGGGGGAGATGGGGGAATACTGGGAAGAAGGGAGTAGCTGCTCTAGGCCACTTCCTCATCTGTCCCCTCTCTGTCTGGATCCAGCACTGCCCGTGCCCCTGGCAGGAGCCCTGGTGTTACCCCCTGTGCAGAGCCAGGCAGCAGGACATGCCTGGCTCTCCCTGGATACCCACTGTCACCTGCACTATGAAGTGCTGCTGGCTGGGCTTGGTGGCTCAGAACAGGGCACTGTCACGGCCCACCTCCTTGGGCCTCCTGGGATGCCAGGGCCCCGGCGGCTGCTGAAGGGATTCTATGGCCCAGAGGTGAGGACGTGACGGTGAAGGCAGCTTGGAAAAGATCTGCTTTTTTAAGCATGGAGGGTTGTGCGGGCCTGTGGTGGGGGAGGTCGAGAGCAGGTAGCCTGGCGTGGCAGAGCTGACCTGGGCTCGGGAGTCAGACAGCCCTGGCTATGAATCTGACTCAGCCTTTTAGTGTCCATTCTCCTTCCTGCATCCTTCTCTGGCCGGATCTCTTAGATAGTATGTAACGCCCGGGACCTCCAGAGGAGTAGGTGGGATGGAGCAAGCCCCCTCCAATGGGGTGGGCTGCCAGGGACTTGGAGTCAGAGAGACCTGGCTTCTGAGCTTCACACCACCACTAATGGGTTCACTTTCCTGAAGACCTTATTTCACCTCCCATGCCTCAGTTTCTCATCTGCGAATCGAGCACGGTAGGCACAGCCCTAGAGCGCCTTGTTGCCATCCCTTATCCTGTCTCTCACAGGCCCAGGGCGTGGTGAAGGACCTGGAACCTGAGCTGCTGCGGCATCTGGCGCAGGGCACCGCCTCCCTGCTGATCACCACCAAGGGGAGCCCCCAAGGGGAGCTCCGGGGGCAGGTAGGTGGGCAGTGTGGGCCGCTGGGGAGGTGCCGAGTTGGGCTGGCATGGTGTGCTCTTGCCTGAGTCACTGCGCTCTCTGAGCCCTGGCGGTGGTGGTATCACCTGGCTGGTTGGGAGGATGAAGCCCGACAAGGTCCACGACCAGGCTGGCAGCAGACCACCCTGGCCCTGGTTGCTGGCTGATTGCTGGCCTACTAGCATCTTCCCGGGGCGCAGGGCTGCTCAGAGGTGGAGGTGTCTTGGGCTGGCGGCGGCTGGTGGAGACACGAAGGGGAGCCCCGGACGCTGCCTCAACCCGCCTCTCCTCCCAGGTGCACATCGCCAACCAATGCGAGGTGGGCGGCCTGCGGCTGGCGGCGGCGGGGGCTGAGGGAGCGTGGGCGCCCGGGGCTCCGGATGCAGCGGCCGCCGCCCTGCCTGCGCTGCCCGCTGTGCTCGGCCCGGACACCCCCGCGCCAGCCAAACCCGGCGGCACGGGGCGACCGCGAGACCCCAACACCTGCTACTTCGAGGGGCAGCAGCGCCCCCATGGGGCTCGCTGGGCGCCTAACTATGACCCGCTCTGCTCGCTGTGCACCTGCCAGGTAAGACGCCGCCGAAGGGCGCACTGAGGTCTGGGTTCTGGGGCAAGGGTCCCAGTCAAGCCCCCACCCCCCACCCCCCACCTCTCTTTGCAGAGACGCACGGTGATCTGTGACCCCGTGGTGTGCCCGCCGCCCAGCTGTCCCAGCCCGGTGCAGGCACTGGACCAGTGCTGCCCCGTGTGCCCGGGTGAGTGTCCTGCCTGAGTGGAGGGGGTAGTGGAAGGGCCACCGTGGGGGAGGAGGCCTCTGGGGGGGGGAGGAGCGTGGTCATCCCCTGCCTTCACTATTTCTCTGGCCCCACAGAGAAACAAGATGTCAGAGACCTGCCTGGGCTCTCACGGACCAGAGACCCTGGAGAGGGTGAGCTGGAAGTCTGCATGCAGGGGTGGGGAATCCAGCGGAGCTGTTGGGTGGGACCAGGAGGGGGACAAAAGGGTGAGAATATATATGGGGGGAGTAGAGGGAGGCTGAGGGGCACAGATTCCAAATGACATCTGACAGGCTTCATTAGAGTCATCGGTCCACAAACGGGCCCTGGGGTTAGACTAGTGTGGGGTTGGCCTGAGACTCCAGCCTTGATTGTGGGCCCAGCCAATGAGCTCAGTACTCATGGCAGCTGGGCACTGTCCCCCTCCACCCCAACCAGGCTGCTATTTTGATGGTGACCGGAGCTGGCGGGCAGCGGGTACCCGGTGGCACCCCGTCGTGCCCCCATTTGGCTTAATTAAGTGTGCTGTCTGCACCTGCAAGGTATGGCCGCCCAACCCTCTCTGGTGCCATAACCCAGCAGGGTCTGCAGAGATGGGGAGGGGGCTGCCAGAAGAGGAAAGCCCAGCCTGTGTAAGGAAGGCTGAAGGATGAAAGCACTATGAAAAGTCCTTTGAGCATTGAGAGTCAGCTTCCTGCAGGAAAAGGGAAGGGCTGACGTGGGTGTGAATTCTGGCTCAGCCTGCTGACTCGCTCCGTATAGCCCTGGCAATTTCTGTACCCCCCCGAGCTCCCCTTCCCACTCCTCTGAGCAGATAGGAGAGCAGCTGTGTTGCAGGGCTACCATGAACATTGAGTTCGGGTCTATAAAGCACCAGTCCGGGGCCTCTGAGTGAAGGGCCATGGCAGTATGACATTTGAGGGATGGAAAAGGAGAGGGAGGAAGCAGGAGGCTCCTTTTCCTTTCTGACACCCTCCCTCAATGGATCCCTACAGGGGGGCACTGGAGAGGTGCACTGTGAGAAGGTGCAGTGTCCTCGGCTAGCCTGCGCCCAGCCCGTCCGTGCCAACCCCACTGACTGCTGCAAACAGTGTCCAGGTGAGGGGGTGGGCACAGAGGCTTCCTGGGGCGGATGAGGTGCCTCGCTGCCTTGTCCTAGGTGAGGGGATGCACAGTGAGGGAATGCACAGTGAAGGTGGATGGAAGGGACTTCTCAGCTAATTCAGCATTTACTGAGCACTGCTCTGTGCCTAGCCTGGAGGCAGGGCTCTAAATGCATTTGGAAAGAATGTGCATGGGTTTATTAGTGGGCTAAGATGGGCTCCAGTTCCTGCCCCATCCATCCATTCCCCCCTCTCCCTTCCTCCCTTCCTTCAAATCAACCTTCTAGCCATCTATTCGTCCATGCTTCCTCCCATCCTCCCATCCGTCCATCCATCCAGCCATCCATCCATCCATCCATCCTCTCATCCAAATTTGTCACCTACTAAGTGTCAGAAACTGCTAGGTGTTGGAGATTCAAAGACAAATAAAACCTGGGTGGCCCTCACAGAACTCACATCTGCTGAGCTCTCCCTCCCTCCCTCCCTTCCAACAGTGGGGTCAGGGGCCCACCCCCAGTTGGGGGACCCCATGCAGGCCGATGGGCCCCGGGGCTGCCGTTTTGCAGGGCAGTGGTTCCCAGACAGCCAGAGCTGGCACCCCTCGGTGCCTCCCTTTGGGGAGATGAGCTGTATCACCTGCAGATGTGGGGTGAGTGGGGAGTGCGCTTTGTGTGAGGTGGGCATCGGGGGCCTGGCCTAGAGTGGGGAGACCTTTCCGGGGAGGGCAGGCTCCTGGGAGTGGGCTTCCCTGAAGAGGCTGAAGGCTGCTGTGTCCCTGTGCCTCTGGGTACCCTCCAAATCCGCTCTGTCCTGCACCAGGCAGGGGTGCCCCACTGTGAGCGGGATGACTGTTCACTGCCACTGTCCTGCGGTCCAGGGAAGGAGAGTCGCTGCTGCCCCCACTGCGCACCCCGGCGGCGTAAGTGAGGGGGCTGTCCGTGGGGTGCCTGGGGAGGGAAGGCGGCACCTGCCACCTGTCAGGAGCCGCGCATCTTCTTCACTGGTGCCATTCCTTTCCACCACACAGCAGCCTTGTGGACTTGGTATTGCTTACTCTTTCTTTACAAGTGAGATTTCTGAAGCTCAGAGGAATTAGGCAGCTAGGCTAAGGTCACACAGCTCCAAAATTTACTCCCTTCTGTCTCCAGCAGCCCCAGAGACCAGGACGGTTCCAGAGCTGGAGAAAGAAGCCGAAGGCTCCTAGGGAGCAGCCAGAAGGCCGCATGACCAAGAGGACGGGGCCTGGGCTGGGGGAAGGACTGGCGCCAAGGACCTGCGTTCCCCTGTGGGAAACCCAGTGCCTTTGGCCCCTCTTTTCTGCCTCTTCTCCCTCCCCCCACTACCTCTGGGAACCACACCTCCACGAGGGGAAGGGGCAGCCAGGGCAGACCAAGGCCACGGCCACTCCGACTCCTGCCCTGTCACCCTCCAGCCACTGCCTTGGAAACCCAACCCCTTTCTTTCTGTACATAATGTCACTGGCTTGTTGGGATTTTTAATTTATCCTCACTCAGCACCAAGGGTCCCCCCACTTCACTCCTGCTGCCCCTGAGCTGAGCAGAGTCATTATTGGAGATTTTTGTATTTATTAAAACTTTTTTTTTTCCAGTCTCAAGGCTAAAAGTTGTCTTTTTGTGTGTGATCAGGGACCTGAGTCGGCCCCAGTGGAGAAAGCCTGAGAGTTGGAGCTCTGGCTCCAGGGGCTTCCCTCTGAGCCTTGGGGAGCGTGAAGAGACCGGAGAGGGAGAGGGGCGGCACTGTTTTTGGCTGGCCTGCCCGGATGTCATGGTGGGGCCTGGGACTGTCACTGACGTGGACCAGAGCCTCAAGAACTCAGGCAGCCCGACACAAGTGTGGTTTCCCCTGGCCTACCCGTGGCTGGCATTTTGCTGACCCCATGTTTGAAATGGCTCCAAAGAGAGAAACAAAAGTGCCACCAGCCTCGAACATCTTTGTCTCAAGGGAGGCAACCACGCCCCTGTTATTCTTTCCTGGAAATGAATTGTGTTCCAGACCAGTTCGGGGGCAAATCTGGATCAGAGTGGACTGGAATCGGCCCTGGCCCTGTTCTTGGCTGAGCTTATCTTGGAACCAAGTGATGTACAGAATAAGATAGGACCCTTGCCCCTGCCTCCCCCTTCCTGCCATCAGCGACTGGGCATGCCCACGGAGCTGGGGCTGGGGGGCGCGAGGGAAAGAAGAGTGTCAGCATAGAGAGCTAGCAATGTATGTACCTGCAGATCTGTCTTTTGTATAAACAACGTGGGATAATGTGAGTATGGCATTTTATGACCTAGCCGGCTACTGCGAAAGGGCAATCACAGGCTTCTTGTCTAGGGCGAGGCATGCCGTGCGTGCTTAAGACGTTATTATTGTCTTCGCCCGTGGAAGCTCCAGTTCTGCTGTTAACTAGCTGAGTTACTGAACCTTCCGGAGTCCCTGTTTCCTTTCTGTAAAACTGCCATCTCGCTCACAGGAGTCGGTCAGAGCCTGTGGCAATCGCAGCTCTGTGCCCGGCGCACGTTAGTAGGAAAGGCACTGTGATGAGCTAGGGTTCCCGGAGCTGGTTTGAAATGAAAGGCAGGGAGCAGTCTGGGGAAGAGTGTGGCCAAGGGTTTCAATTAAGAGATGTTCTGCTGAATGCCCAGGGGGAGTGGGGAGGCTGGTTGGAGACGAAGGGAGGATAAGGATGGGGAAAACTGGACTTGGCCCAGAGCCCCGGCTGTTGGGGGGTGGATCGTGAGGGTCAGATCGGGAAGACAAAGCAGCAGTGTTGCCATGGGGCTGAACGCAGGGAACAGAGTACAGGGCCAGGTGTGGGGTGATGGAGGATTTGGCCCAGAAATGGATGTGCTGACAGTATTGTCCTCCCTGGCGAGGGAGTTTCGAGGGAAGAAGGGTTGAAAAGGAAATTTGGATCCTTCAATTTGACCTGAATTTGCTACCGATGCTCACAAGACGGGAGGAAGGGCAGAATCAGCGAGCGTCCACAGGGTGGCTCGATGGGCTTGCCCCCGGGACCCTGTCCCGCAGGACCCATCAGGGCTTCAGAGCGGCGTCGGAGGATGGCAGCCGGGTGCCGGGGCAGAGCAGTGTTCTCCTCAGACAACAGTTCCTGAAACACCTCTCCCACCATAGCCTGCATCCCCCCCCAGGGCTGGCTAGTCCCCAGGCCCTGCCGAGCCCCGGAAAGGTGGCGTGGTGACCATGGAAGGCCAGCCCTGCGTCTGAGGAACGCAGCAGACAAACGGGAAGCCCTGACCTGCAGAGACCTCAAGAGGGCACCCCAGCCATTCCCCTTTAGGCAACTGCACAGACTCAGAGCCTTCCCTTTCAAACACCACCGCCACCACCTGAGGAGAAGCCCATTTTCCTGGGTAGCCTACGTCAGTGCTTCAGAACAGTTGCTGGTAGGATTTACAGTTTGATCTCTCACCGTGGGTCAGTCAGGCCTTCTGCTTCGCCGAGGGTTTGCCAGGGCCTCAGGGCTAACAAGAGATGGAAGGTCGCTTGGGGGCTCTGTGTGGCCAGGGGAGGGAGGGAGGTGGCTGGGACACGTCTGTTTTGTGAGG
Source organism: Phoca vitulina (assembly GCF_004348235.1). Classification (NCBI taxonomy): domain Eukaryota; kingdom Metazoa; phylum Chordata; class Mammalia; order Carnivora; family Phocidae; genus Phoca; species Phoca vitulina. The sequence continues at coordinate 58,835,026 of NW_022589711.1, read as the reverse complement.
AGAAATCTCCTTCATGTACAGCCTTCCACTTTTCTGCTTTTGACTTGTGAAGGGCGCCTTGTGCCTGCTGCGGTGACACCATTTGCCAGGTTTACGTGTCACATCCAGATTTTGATGTCAGGCGAGGAACAGCCACTTGGAGCTCTAGCATGGTGGCTCCGCCGTCAGCAGCCACCGGTCCTCTTTGGGGCCAAGTCTCCAAGCAGTGAGCAGTGTCTGTGCAGGTATGTGAATAATTGATGGTGATGACTTAGGAACAGAGTTTTCACAGCCTGCCAGTGGACCCGTGAAGGTGCCGCCCTCGGGGCAGAGGGGGCAGTGGGGCCGGGAGGGTGGAGCGGCCCAGGCGCCTCCTGGGAGTGGGCCAGAGTCCGGGCCCTACTCTCCTTCCATTTGGGCACCGTTTCTGTGAAAGCCTGCATTCCAGGGAAGAATTGGTTGCCTCCAAAAAAGTTTCCGAACAACTGTTTTATTGCGTTCCACCTCTTTTTAAAAAAGTAATGGGAAACAGAAAAAATGTGATTCTCTGACACACTGAAAGAGGCAGAGGGGGAGGTTTCATGAAGTCATAAAAAGTTGGGATGAGGAGGGAGCTCACCAGGTGGGCCGGAAGGGACACATTTTAGCTCATCATATTCTAGGTAGTCAGAGACAATGTGTGAAGGGAATATGTATGGAATACCAGAAATGCATTGTGAAAGATGACCAAAGTATTGTACACCTGAAGCTGATAGAATATCGTGTGCCAGTTATAATTCAGTTAAAAAGAAGACAACAAACGGGGGAGGAATTCTTAGGGATTGTGTAAGGATTATGCCCTGAGGATGGACCCACCCCCTTATAACACTGTTGGCCTTTGATATATGTTTTCATGAACAAAAGGGGCTGCCAGAATTACTTTTACTCACTGCAGAAGTAAATTGTGAATAATTATGGTAATACGCAAATGTGTGAGAAAGAAAGAAAAAGTCACCTGTTAGAAAGAATTTCAACCCCTGGAAATCTGCCCTTTAAAAATCCCTAGGGGAAAAAAAAAAATCCCTGTGTGTTTTTCTAAGTTTTAGAAGTTTTTGCCCTGCCCCCTCCCTGGGTCCCGTCCCTGCAACATGTCTATCCCCATTTGTGAAGTGAGTGATGACTGTCCTTGACCCAGTGGAGGGTATTTGTATGATAACCTCTGGAGCTGGAACACAAGTAAATTTGCACAAATAGGGAAAGCAGGAGATTGCATTCAAGGGAAATATGACCCTTTGCATTTAAAATGCCAGGGGTGGCAAACCCCAGAAGTTTTGAAAAAATCCTCACCAACTCAGAGAACTTGGCAAATTGCATTGAATGATTTGATCTGCAGCAAATTGATTAGAGCCCATCAGTGGGGTCCCAGCTCCTCGGCTGATGGGTGTTGGGTGGGTCTGAAAGTTATCCCATCCTCACGTGGGCAGCAGAGGTGGCCCTCAGCCAGGGCCCCAGCTGTCCCTTGGGAGGAGTCATTCACCACGTTTTCTTGTTCTCGTGCCTTGGCTCGGCTGGCTCCTTGGCTGAGACACAGCCTCCTCCTCTTTTGGAATCCACCGTGCCTGGCTGAGTCCCTGGTCCTACTGCAGGGACAGAGTTGTGTGGTGGGACAAGGGGGAGGGGGATGGGGAAGTAGCAGGTGCCAGTGGAAGGGGAGCTGCCAATGAGCGCCCCCTGAGTCCTTCTCCACGCGGGGGCAGATCTGCATCTGCATTCAGCACGGGTACTAGGAAGACGGTTCTGCCATGGACAGGTTCTTCCAGCTCAGTAGCTGGTGGACCAGAGGAGCCTGGCGTGGCTGGTGAAGCAGCACAGGAGCCTGGCACAGGTGGCCATGGCTGTGACTTTCTACGCTCATGGCAGGGGCACCCCGAGGAGCCACATGCACAGCCTGCTGCGGCAGCTGCTCTTCCTGGTGGCTCTTGGTGGCCCAGCTGCTCACTACAGAGGCCTGAGGTCCTGACCAGCCCCCCACTCTGAGGGGTGATGAGGGAAAATGAGAGGGAAGCAGGGGCAAGCTTGGGTCTTTTTGGGTGCTTTTGGGGAGTGTTGTCATGTGTATGCACGTCTGAAGTGTGTTATATGTGAGAGAGTGAAGCGTCCATACTGCATTTGTCATTTATGTCTGTGTTTGTTTGAACATGGAGTTTTCAGTTGCCTTTTATTTCTGTTTCATTCTGCCTTACATGAATCTAAAGAAGCAAGGAACTTGTTCTTTCAAAGCTGGACCTTCTTAGTCCTTCCTGCCTGCTAAGTGGGTAGTGGTAGAGGCCTCTTCTTTATCCGGATCTGGAGAGGGAGTCGGGGTGGGGGATGGTAAGCAGCAAGACAAGAGTCTACAGAGAAAGGAGGCCAGGGAGAAGCATCCCATGGAGAAGTAGCAGAAGGCCTTTAATTATGTATTCTATCTTACAAGTAATCAATTTACTTACTTTTAAATAGCTACTAATTGCACGCAAAAGGCACAAAATGATTCCTAGGGAATAGTTTCTTCCTACCATCCTCATTCCCCTGGCAACCCGGTCCCTTCCCCAGAGCCCTACTGTTACCTATTTCTTGTGTATGAGAAAGTCTTTTCAGAACACAGATGTGTAAGCTCCAACTTTCAGCTGTTCACATTGTTGTGATACAGACCAGTGCTTTTCAAATTTTAATGTGCATATGAATCGCCCAGGGATCTCGTTTAAATGCAGGTTCTGATTCTGGAGGTCTGGGGTGGGGCCTGGGATTCAGTATTGCTGACAAACTCCCAGCCAGGCTGCTGCTGCTGCTGTTGGTCCAGGGCCCTCTGTAAGTCGCAGGGATGTAGACAAGTCCATCATGCCACATTTCCAGCAAATCTGCAATGCTGCCAATGCCTCACAGCAGTTTACTCACTCAACTAATATTTATTGAGCATCTTTATTGTGCCAGTCGCTGTTCTAGGCGCTGGGGACTCAGCAGTGAAGTACACTGACAAAAAGCCCTGCGGCGCCTGGGTGGCTCAGTCGTTAAGCCTCTGCCTTCCGCTCAGCTCAGGTCATGATCCCAGGGTCCTGGGATCGAGCCCCGCATCGGGCTCCCTGCTCAGTGGGAAGCCTGCTTCTCCCTCCCCCACTCTCCCTGCTTGTGTTCCCTCTCTCCCTGTGTCTCTCTCTGTCAAATAAATAAAAAATCTTTAAAAAAAAAAAAAAAGCCCTGCCTGAATGGAGTTTATAATCTAGTCGGGGAAGGCAGTCAGTAAATGCAATAAATATGTCAAATATATAGTGTGCCAGAAGAAGATGGTGCTATGGAAAAAAAAATAGAGCAGGAGCAGGGAAAATGGGGGAGGAAGATCTGAGGGTTATTTTGATAAGGATGGTCACAGGATGCTCTGGTGAGGTTGACATTTGAATAAAGACTTGAAAGAGGGGAGGGAATGAACCATGGGGGCTATGTAATGATTTTTATAAAATTATGAATGGAGCTAATCTCTTGTCAGGAGAAGAGAAGGGAAGAGACCTGCCATAATTGTGAGATACTTGTGAAACCTATACGTCTGTAGATATCTAAACTCTGAGCGAGGGGGGATGCTGAAAAGAAAAAGTCCCTTGGAATATTAGGGAGAGAACTGGACCTCCACAAGAATAGAGGATGGGCTCTTGATTCAACTGTATTAAATCTCTTCTAATGCTTGAATTATATACTATATAAAGATGAAATATGAGTCGAGTTAAGAGTTAAAGAAATATCTACTGCCAGGTGCAATTAGGTCACAAACATTAATGGGTCAATTATGCCTGCATGAGTTTGCTTACAAGATACAACCCACCCAGGCATTTGTGAATCTGGAAAAGGAGGAAGAAGGCAGGAGGTTCTATTCAGGAAAGGAACCTCACAGTAAAACAGTCTACCAAGGCAGAGGTTGCAATTTAAGCACATATTTTGTGGTTGGAAATGTTAGAGGCCAAAATGTCACATGAAACATAGGTTTCCAGGTTGGCGGACAAGGCAGGCTGGAGTTTGCAAATCTCGCTAAATGCCACCTAAAGAAGCGCCATACCAGAAGACAGAAATGGGCTCCTGGAAATTCTGAGGAAAGGGGCTAATGTGAAAGAAGAGAGCAAAGGAAAGATGGCGGGAGGAGGTACCAGGTGGATTCCTCCTAGCAGGGCAGACTCCAGATGTTGGAGGCCAAAAAAATGCCTCATTCTCCCCCAGCAGTTCCAGCAGCTGGAACCAGACCATTGCCAACTTGTCCTCCCAGGGGAGTGGGGAGCCCACCTGGGAAAGGCCCAGCACCTTTCCTGACCACCCCCAGCAGGTCCCAGGAGGTCTAAACCAGAGATACTCCCAGGACCCGTCCCCCTCTCCCCTTGACACAAACATTACTGCACCTGCTGGCTGATGCCTGAAATTCCTTTAGTAGATGTTTTTCTTTCCACAACTGGAAGATGGGAGTTTTAAAACGCAAATGACTGGTTAAGATATTAGGTCATCTGCTAGAGTCTAATCTACCAGTCAACAAATACAAATGATTACGGTCAGATCCTGTTCCTTTTTGACAAGGAGAGGGTTAGAAAAAAGGTAGAGGATGGATGACTGAAGGGTGGGGAGGGAGGGCAATGGGGACTTGACAGCCAGCCCTCCAGGGAGGAACAGTGACGACGGTCAGGGCTATTTACCTTTAGCTGCTCCGTGGAGGAACAGTTGCTGTGTGAGGGGGAATTTCTGTCTTGCACATCTGTGCACTCTCCCGGCTTAGCGGGAACTTCGCCACTCAGACATATGATTCACATCAACTGTGTTTTTCATGAGTTTTAGAGGCTTTTTTTTTTTTTTTTTTAAAGCAAGGCTGAGGTCATTACGAAGGAACTTTTTTCTCATAGATCCCAACTGAAGTACCAATGGAAGTGGCACCATTGGAGACCTTCAGAAGCGGCTTTTTTATTTTCCCTCCTTCCTCCAGAGATAGATGAATGAGGGGAGTTCCTGGCGGGATAAAAAAAAAAAAAAAGTAGTGTTTTATTTTTGTCTGGTTATAAATGTAATGATTCTTCACTGGAAAAGCTTTGGCAAACAGAACAACATAAAATGAAGGAAATTTAATGTCAATCGCTTAATAAAATTAAAATGCCAACTCGGAAACAATCCTCATTTACCTTTGATTTTTTTCCCCTAATTTTTTTTTCTGAACATTAATATGCCATGATTTATTTGAACATTGCAGATGGTATTTCTAGTGAACCATCTTTTTTAATTATAAAAATAATGTTGCTTGAAGTAGAAAATTTGCCTGGGGAAAATCCTTTGTAGAGTCTACAAAGTTTTTTGAAGTCTTTTCTTCCTTGTGTGTGTTTTGTTGAGTTCACCCTGTGTTTATATTTTTGTATCCCTCTTTTCTTCGATTGGCCCTATTATCACACATCTCATGAGCTTTGCCTCGGATTGTCAGACTTTTGAGACAATTCCTGTTTTTCCACATCTGGGTGAAGCCGGAGGCTGTGGCTGAGGCCTGAGTGCCATCTTGGTGGGACCAACTTGGCCCTCCGTCCTTCTTCCTTCAGGGTAAGGGTGCGCAGCTACTTGGTGACAGGGCCTCGCATGAAGAAGGAATGAGTTGGGACACCTACAATGAATCACAGTCGGGAGCAGCGGGGAGCCGTGAGGAGCTGGAAAGTGGCAGTCAGAGGGAGTCAGGATGCGAAGCCGGGGGAGGAGGGGCCGCTTCCCCTGAGGTCAGTCAGAAGCTGCTCCAAAGCCGGACCAGCTCTCTCCACATAGCTGCGGTTACCTTAATAGTTTGCAACATGTGTATTCCTTTTGGTTGCCAAGAAGACTCAGCTGAGTGGATTTGGGCTCATTAGATGACTTTCTGTGAGGAGAAGGGAGGCTCTTGTGGGGAGAGGGTGCAGGGAGGAGGGACCTGAGGAGCAAGAAAAGCCTGCTCTGTTGATGACCCTTTTGGTCACTTGACCTCCATCACCTCAGGTTACTTGTTTGTGAAAACTTCTCAGAAATACACAGTGAGTCTTGAACTAGCAGCAGCTAGGTATAGCGGCTTGAATCCAAGGCCTGCCGTTTTTTGGCTGTGTGAACCTTGGGCAAGTCACTTGACATTGGACTGAGCCTCAGTTCCTGCAAAATGGTGATAATAATGCTTATCTGCCTGATCGTCAAAAGGACTGTGGAAAGGTATGTAAGGTGCTTGGTACAGAGCTGGCACTCAGTGACAATACTATGGTTGGATCCGATGGCTGTGAGAATCATCAGGGAGGTGTCAAGTGCTCTGCATGCCCGTGAAAGGGTGAAGTTATTCTGGGGTGGAGGAAACCGAGTTCTCAGGCGTCCATTATGTGAAGGGACAAAACTTATTACTGTGGGTGTGACCACAGCCTTTCCTCTGTCAAAGAGAGTCCTTCATACCCAGCCTAATCCGCATTCCCCTTCCCAGCCCAGAGAGGAGGCATTCTTTCTTGCTGGGAGTGAGGCTAAGCCAATCTACCTGATCGCGTGGTGGGAGAAGGAGGGTGCACGTGTGAAGGCTCTAGGGCTGGAGGTGGGAAGTGCTGAGAAGTGGTACGTGGGTGAGAGGGAAGTGGACAGGAGGGCAGAGATTCTAACATGTTACCGTCGACTGGGTTTATGGGTGTCCTTTAATATTTTTCAAGATGTGAATAAAAAATGGAATTCCTCTTTTGTGGTAAAATATATTTAACATAAAATTGATCATTTTAGCCACTTTTAAGTGTGCAAGTCGGTGGAATTAAGTACATTCACAGTGTTGTACAACCATCACCACCATTCATTTCTAGAAATTTTTCATCATCCCAAACAGAAGAAGCTTTGTACCCTTTAAAAAATAACTCCCCATTTCACCCCCTAGTCCCCAATAACCTTAATTATACTTCCTGTCTCTCTGGATTTGCCTCTTCTAGGCACTTTATAGAAGTGGAATTGTACAATGTTTGCCTTCTGTGTGGGGCTTATTTTACTTAGCGTACAATTTATAAGGTTTCCACTGCAGGTATATTCCACATTTTGTTTATCTGTTCACCTGTTGATGGATATTTGGGTTGTTTCCACCTTTTGGCTATTATGAATAATGCTGCTATAAACTTTGATGTACAAGTATCAGTTTGAGTGCCTGCTTTCAATTCTTTGGATATATATCTAGAAGTGGAATTGCAGGATCATATGATAATTCTATGTTTAACTTTGGAATTCCTCTTTAAGTGCCTTTGGCTGAGTATCTTTTGTTCTTATACTGTTTCTCAAATCCTTTCATTCTATTTCAGCCCCTCCCTTTCTTTATTTCATGTCATTGATTTGTTGGAGACACCGGATTATTTGTCTCTACAGAATGATCCACAATCTAGATTTATTTATTGCCTCCTCATAGTGCCTTTTAATTTGTTCCTCCATCCCCTATGTTTCTCATAAGCTAAAAGCTAGGTATGGAGTCTTGATTGGATTATGGCTCAGGTTTTCCACAGGACTATTTCACAGAGGAGCTCTGTATTTCCCTTTGGGTCATATCCGGAAGCACAAATTGTATTTTTTAAACATAAATCTCTGAGAATGAACCCACCAGGTGTCTGGGCTTGTTAGGATTTAGAGTTCTTGGAGCTGCATTTCATGGGAAAGGAGTAGGGCCAGCTAGTAACTGTCAGTGGCTGCAGTGGTCCTCCTTTAGGGTCCCTGGGAAGAGTGTACCCTCTCCCACCAAGCATCCTCAGCACCCAGATTGGCCCAGGGTTCTGCACCCTGGATAGAAGGGGAGAGCAGAGGGTGAGAAGGGGGCACCCTTGCTCATCTCTGGGCTTTGTACACAGCTGACGTCCAGGGAATGTTTGTCTGTAGTGATGATGGCCTATGGATGAAGTGAGGAAAGAACAAAAAAGATGTTTTAGACAAATGCTGGTGGGGATGCAGAGCAACTGGAACTCCTGTACATTGCTGGTGGGAATAAAAAATGGTACAGCCACTATGGAAAACAGTCTGGGCCTTTCTTATAAAGTTAAACACATTCTTACCATACAATGGAGAAATTACACCCCTAGGTATTTACCTAGTGAAATGAAAACTATGTTCACACAAAACCCTGTATGTGAATATTTATAGAAACTTTATTAATAACTGTCAACATCTGGAAACAGCCCAGATGTTTTCACGAGGTGAAGAGATACACATCATGGTCTATCATTCAATGGGACAATACTACTTGGCAATAAAACAGAATGAATTGTTGATATGAACAATAGCATGGATGAATCGCAAATTCATTATGCTCAGTGAAAGGAGCCAGACTCAAAAGGCTACATACTGTATGCTTCTACATATATGACATTCTAGAAAAGGCAAAATTATATGGACAGAAAAGAGATCAGTGGTTCTCAGGGACTGGAGCTAGGGAAGAGGTCAACCACACAGAAACACAGCAGAATTCTTTGGGCCTGATGAAACAGTTCTATATCTTGATAGTGGTGGTGTCGACTTGAATGTATACATTTGTCAAAACCTCTCAGAATTGAATATTAAAAAGGATGAACTTTATTGTATGTGAATTATACTTTAATACAAATGGGAGAAAAAATGGTAATGTAGAGACCACTTGTTATTTTGAGGCTGTCAATCAAATCTCCCAGCCCTCTTCACTCCTGGGAAGATCACCTGGGTGATCATCCAGCTCAGAGATCACCCACTATCTCTGAGTTCTCCACTCAGAGGGGTCTTGATAAAATCATGCCCACGGTCCATTGTGTCAACTGAAGGGACCATTTGTCCCTCTCTTTGGAACAGCGGTGAATGGGCAGGGGAGTTGGGCTTAAACAACTGGATACCCTCTCCTGGGATTTTGAGTCATGAGAGTATGTGACCAAGGTTTGAGGCTGGTGGCAAGTGAGTTTCATTGTGTCAACAGCATTGGCACGTGGACAGATGTATGTGCCAAGACCTTGACACTCTTTTTACTGCTCTCCAGAGTCCCTCCTTCTTCCTCCTTATCCTAGCAATTCCTGTTTTGCTTACAATGACGAGAGTTGGTTTCTTTTGTTTACAACTCACAAAACTTGATGATACAAAGAGAGTAAGAGCAGGTAGAAATGAGGAGAAGGAAGAAAGTAGAAGTAAAGATGGGGAAAGAGGAACAAGAAGAGAAAGGTTAGTAGAGGCAGCAGAGTTGGGTAATGAATCCGGGGCTCGCCCGTCAGGGGTACCAAGGAGGGCGTCTCATCTGGTCCTGATCTGCTACGTGGCAGAAGATGGTATCTGACTCCCCAGCGGTTGTGCTCCTTGAGCTGGTGGTGTACTTGGGGCTTTGTTACGGCAGCCTTGCTAACGTGCTCATTCTGTCCTTCCTGGCGTGGGGTAAAGATACAACGAATAACAATGGCTGTCATTTACCAGGTGCGTGCCCTGTGCCACGCTTTCTTCGTTCCATCCACAACGCCCTGGGGTTGGTACTCTCATTCGCACCTTATAGAAGAGGAAACTGAGGCATAGGGAGGTTAGATAAGGCATACAAAGACGCACTGTTAGTAAGTGGCTGAGCGAGAGCTCAGATGCAATGTGACTCATGGAACATGGATTCAAGGATCGTTTCAGTTTTAAGGGATTTCAGTGCCCAGGATCCAGGTCTCCCCTGAGGAGGGCTTCATGGGGCCTCATCCAGTTCATGGCACTCTGTAGCGCGTTGTGTCTGCTTCATTGTAGGTCTTCAAGAGGTCTGCAAGGTATGGATTATGTGGAGGAGGAGTTCTGACCTGGGAGCTTTTCTAAAACACCTATGCCTGGCCCTGAAACCAGAGTCTCTGGGTGGTGGGAGAGGGTCCTGGCAGGAACAGTTTGCAAGAGCTCCCCAGGGGACTGTGCTGCAAGCGAGGGGCGAGGACAAAGGCAGGCCTTAGCGGCCCGGTCAGGAGGTACACTGGCTCTTCGTCAGTGCAGAGCCCTCCTCCAAGCAGCCCGCCAGGGAAGGGTGTGGTACCCTGGGGACGCCGTGGCCAGGAGCAATGGGCACAGTCTGTTGTCCTGCCCATGAGAAGATTGTCCTAGGGTGGTACTGGAGGGCTCAGGGATCTCCCACAGAAGTCTCCGGAACACCCCGTGGGTTCTGGGCAAGGCTGCTGGGTCGTCCCCTCAGTGTGCTGGGTTAGTTGCCGTCCCCTGACAAAAGATAGGGCCGCAGCCTTCTCCTTATCGTGTTTCTCTAGGTGTCCTGGGGTCCAGAAGGGCGGTGCGTGTGTCCCAGTTAAGCTAGAGCAGCCCCCTGCAGCTCAAGCTCCGGCTCCTCAGTTCTGCTCTGTTGTCTTCTGTCTCCCACCGCCCTGCCGAGGTTCCTATCCCTGCTGTTTGCCGGTCACCTCTGACCTCTGGTCTCTTGCTCCCCCTGCACCTGGCCTTTGGTGCGGGCTGCCCATGCGCAGAAGATGACCCACTCTCACCCTCCGTCTTTGGGTCATGGGGCAATGCTCACTCTTCCACCCATACCTAAGAGTGCCTTGTCGCCTATCCCCGGTCTCTGGGGCTCCCAATCCTCCTACTTCAGCTTAGCATTTTGAAGGGGAAGTTATGTATGTGTCCCATGGTTGAGTTCCTACTGGTGGTTTCCTCTCCCCCCACCACCTCCCGGCCCCAGTTTCACTCCGCAGTCTCTGGGATGAGGCATGCCTTCTTCTTTTTCGTCATCACCATCATGACCATTCACTGACTGTTACCATGGACCGAGGAGCACTCTCCAAACAACCACACCAGGTCATTAGTATTATCATCCCATCCCCCTTTTGCAGATGAGGAAAACCAGGTACATAGAAGTAACTTTCCAAAGTAACACAGCTGAGTAGGTTCCTCATGATACATCCTCCCTCTGTTTTTACCTCAGACCTTTTTTTTTTTTTAAAGATTTTATGTATTTATTTGACAGAGAGAGACACAGCGAGAGAGGGAACACAAGCAGGGGGAGTGGGAGAGGGAGAAGCAGGCCTCCCGCTGAGCAGGGAGCCCGATGCGGGGCTCGATCCCAGGACCCCGGGATCATGACCTGAGCCAAAGGCAGACGCTCAACGACTGAGCCACCCAGGTGCCCCTTTACCTCACATCTTTGCATGCCAGCAGGCTGAGGGGAGTTTGGAGTGTTCGGGAGCAGCCTCCCAGGCACCTTGATCTCACTATTGCCCCGACCTTCTCACTGTGCTGTGGGGTCCGGCCCATTTCCTCCCTCGTGGTGATTTCTTTCCTGGGGTTCCACCTACGGGCCTCTGTTGTTGTGGGATCTCTTTACCACCCACCCACCTGTGCGTTATTGCTGTCAGTACACATGTAAACCCCAAACACGATTAGAGTTCAAGTTATTTCCCATGGGGTGTAAAGCACTTCTTTTAATATCTCCAAGCATTTTGTGACAACTTAGTTGGCACAAGGGTACCTACCGGGTGGTGTCACGTACCTCCACAGGCCACAGCGTGCCTGTATGTGACTGTGTGTTTGTGTGTAAGATAAGAAGCCAAGACGGTAATTATCATGATCCACGAGTGTCGGGGTTCTTGCTGAAAAACATCTGTTGTTTTTCTCTGCAGTTTTTGCTATATCAAATATTTAGTTCTCATATAATAAAAGTTAAATAAATGTAATCTGGGAAAAATATTGAAGGCATATAAAGAAGAAAACTAAAATCACCTGTAATCTCAGTATCCATAAATAACTACCATTAAGATTTTGGTGTAACTATCTGGACTCTTTCTTATGCTGCTATAGACATATATGATTGGGGTGGTCTTGCTCTTCTGGTCACAAAGGACAGAGATCATCCTCAGTAAGATTAACCAAAAGGAGAAGATGTATTTGGGGGTGGAAGGGATCGCTTGGCCTCCTGAGGCTGTGAGGGTCCAGGTATAGCTCTGAATGGGGCTGGGGTCGGCTCACCTTGCTTGCCCAGACCCGACCCCTTCTTGTTACTGTGGGGGCACCTCTGTCAGCCCACTCCGGTCCCAGCCGCTCGCGGACATGTGGTGGAGGGCATCCACCAGGCTTCTTTGGCCCACACCTCTTGGTTCGGGGACGGTGTGAGGTCACTGCAGTGTCGGCTGGCCTCCTGTAGGCAGATCTGTGGACATGAGGGGAGGAATCCTCCTTTCCCTGGCACTTCCCAGGGCCTTTGCACCTCTGATGGGGAAGAACTAGAGCCAAACAGAGGCAAGAGGTGAAGAAAGGGACAGAGCCCTGCCACATGGACACAGCTGCGCCTAAAGCAAAGCCTTCTTTTGCTTCACAGTTGATGAGCCAGAGTGTTCCTTTTGCTCCAGCTGGTTTGAACTGGGTTTCTGTCACTTGTTTCTGTGTGAGACCCGACCAATACCCCCGATCTGGACCCATCTGGGCCCATCTGCGCCCATCTGCTTCAATTCCCTCTTTTGGATACTGGTCTTTGCTGCCTTTCCAAGTACGGGGTGGTGTACCCACTGCTCGGGGGGGGAGGGGGTGTTACAGATACTCAGTCCCAGCCATGCTCAGAGACTCCCTGGCTGTGTGTGAGCCCCAGATCCCTGCAGAGGGAATTCAGCCAGAGAATGCAGTCACAGGGGGAAATGGTGGCTGTTGGGGCTCCACCTCTGTGGGCTGTGGGTAAGTAGGTGGGCAGAGGAATTCACAGAACGAGAGGACCATTGTGAGTCAGGCCGGCACTCCAGAGGTATTTCTTAGGGGTCAAGGCGTCCTTCTGCGATGGGCACATTTTTGTGTGGGCAGCAGTGGTATGTGTGCCACGGATGCCTTGGTTTCTCTTGTTCTGCAGATGCCTGGACCTGTCTTTCACTATGTACCCTTCCTCCTGTCCCCGTCCTCTGGGCCCTTCTGCTCCTTTCCTGGGCTCTTCCCCACCCTCCATTCTAACCAAGGCCTTGCCCAGTAGAGATCTTGCCTTCTGGGCTCTTATCGTCTAGCAAGAGAGACTGGAGGTGTGCTTTAAGTCCCCATGACATGGAGCAGAGAGTGATGAGGATGCATGCGAGGCCAGTGGAGATCTGGGGAGAGACATGCTCCCAGCTGGGACAACAGAGCATACCTCGGAGGAGGTAGCATTTGAATGGAGCCTTGGAGGATCTCTAAGCTTTAGACATTGCAAGCGAAGGCAAGGCCTCAGGGCCCTGGGGTGGAAAGTTGCAAGGGGGAGAGTGGGGTTGGAGAAGGGATATAAGGTGGGGGTATGAGGTTGGACAGACAGGCCGCGGCAGCCTGGCTTGGAGGTAAACTGTCTTCTTGGGCCAGTACTGCCCTTAGATATGGGGAAGCAGGTCCCTGCCCCCGGTGGGGCCTCAGAGGGCCCAGTGCTTTTGAATGCCTTCCTCAGAATGTTTTAACCCCTGCTTGGGCTTGGTGCCCTGAGCTGGGACTAAGCCTGTGTAGGTCAGAAGCCTGTTCCCCTCTGAAGACCAAGAGCAGCCAGAGCTCCCCTCCTGGTAGACTCCATGCCCCGACCAGGACCCAAAGGAGCCCCGGCTCCTATTACTCTCCTTTGTGGTGTTTCTGACCCTCTACTCCAGGTGTGGGTGAACCAGAGGCCCTGAAGAGCTCCAGAACTCATACCAATGGTGTTGTCCTATGGGCCCTTCTTCTAGGAGGGCAGCCTGGGTAAGCCGGCGCCTCCTGCTAGCCAGCGCAGTATTTTTTTGTGGGATTGCATGAGTTCGAGTCACCTGGGACACAGGACAAATTCAAGGCTCTGGGCTACCGATGGTCAACTGGCAACCCTTGGGCTCACCTGTCCAGCAGCACTCCAGTCCCGGGTCTGCTTCAGGGCTGCGGCACCCAAGGGTGGTGGGCGTGGCAGCAAATGTTCCCTGGGCACCCTGCCAGTGGCACTAGGTCATCACCCACCCCAGCCTTCTGTGACCTCCACACCCCATGTCATTCATCTCCTCCAAGGACTTTCAGTACCAGCTCACCGCAAGGAGCCTTTCCCATGGAAGTCTTTACCTGCTGCGATGGTCATGGTGAGCGTGAACGAGACTATTCTTTTCACTCTGGCCATGGGGCTCCTCATCTTTCCTTCCCATGGTCTGTGAAGGGCAGGGGCGTGGTCAATCGGGGAAAAAGATAGGATTCTAGGAATTCAGTGAATATGGCCTAAAGAATTCTAGAGAAGCCGTGGTTGCAAGATGTGCTACGCTTTGTGCTATAAAATCCCCAGTGGCAAATTTAACATAATCTGAAAATTAATAGTTGCTCATGGTTTTTTTTTTTTGCATACGCTGGGTGAGACTCGTATTTGTGACCATGTTTGAGGAAACACCGTTCCAACCTTTGAGAGAGTCGCTGGAAGCCAGCACTCAGGGCTGTGCCGTGCTTGATGCAGTGTCCCGAGTGGTGATGGAGGGGGCATTAAATACCTGGGATTAGGGAATGGCAGAGGCAGCAAGGTTTATATTGTGTCACTACAGACAGGTTCTGAGGAGCCAAGGCGTTGTGAGAAATACCAGCCTTGCTGCCTTTTCCTCCCAGGAAGATTCGTGAAGTTAGCCACGAATGACGACTTTGACCATGAACAACATGAAGAGAAGGTTCCTGCGCTGGACAGGAAGGGCTGGTGCCTGTATATTATGGGCAATCTTCATGCACTCGGACTGGACAATAATCAGTATAGCTCATCCCCAGAATTTTGGTAATACATTATAAAATCAAACTCCTTATGTTGACAGGGGCTCCATAAAAGTTATTTGCCCAGAGTCGGCATACTGTAGGGGTGGTCCTGCCTGGGGCAGTACTTGAGAGACCACAGGCCCTACCTCTCCCCCCCGTGGGCAACTCCATCCATCTTGGCCTTGAATGGTCATTGCCCTCCCCTGGGACCCAAGGCCTGTATGCCGTGCCTGTGGGCTTGCCTCCTGGCCCCAGGCACCGGGGGACGAGACACAGGATGGCAGAAGAGACCTGGAGTGGAGGAGGCAAAGGTCACAAGTCAGGAGGAAGAGACTGGTGAGAGAGGGCATGTGGTCCGTATCTCTTGTTCTCAGTTAAATGCCGACGCTGAAACAGCACTGGGTACCACCTCATCACGTTCAGCCCCCTTTCTCTGGGGAACTTTCATTGTTGAGTGGTCCTGAGCCCTGGGCTGCTTAGGGTTGGGGCTCCGTGATGGTGTAGTGTGTGTGTGTGTGTGTGTGTGTGTGTGTGTGTGTGTGTCTTCACACCTGCGGTCTGCAGCCTGGAGCTGCTGTAGGGAATTTCCGGTTTACGTTGCCAGCAACAAGAAGGCAGACTCCTTTTCTCTGGTATTCTTTCTGGGGCATAAAGTGCAGCTGGTGATAAAATCTGTTCAATGTCCCTCACTACTAAATCGCATTGGACCACACAAATGCTTGGCCTGGGTAATCCTGTTCGACCTACAGCCGAGGGACAGGTGGATCAGGGGACACACATCCACAGGATGAGCTGACGGGTCACCCGAAAGGCCCGGGAATTGGCCTCTATTTTCTCCTCTCCCTTGGTGATAACAGGAGTAGGTCATCATGAACAAGGGGAATTCCCTTTGGTAGCCCTTGTTCAAAAAGAGAATGTATCAATCTATGTGCCTTATTACTATACCAAAGAAAAAATGCCATCAGGACTGGCTCCAGCGGAGCATAAGGATCCATGGTTATCTTACTAAGACTCTCTCAAGAAAGGCAATGAGGCTCTTCATTCTGTATTTCCTTTGGACTTGTCCCTCTTCCCCGAAACAAAACATGTTGGCTTTCTAGTTGGACCACATGGAACTGCCCATACTTGCCAGGAAATGGCCTATGAACTTGAAGTTTTGCCCAGTTTATTACCTGCGCCTGGAATGCCTACTCTGACTTTTCTACTCCGGTTGGATTGGCCTTCTTGCTATTTTCCAAACATGCCAGTCATATTCTCACCTCAGAGCCTTTGCATTTGCACTAGCTATTCTATCTGCCTGGAATGTTCTTCCCTCATGTCTCCACCTGGCCTGCCCCTCTTTCCATTGTCTTCCCTCAGATCCTACCTCTTGGTCATCACTGTCAGTGCCCTCCACCCAGAGACCACCAGGAACCCATCTGCAGTGGGGCACGTTGGATTTATGGCTGGTGGCAGTGAAGGAGAACACAGACCACGGGGCATTTGGGCTTCTCAGGATGGGGATGTCAGAAAGGGCTCATAGGGTTTGGGCTTGTTTTTGTCTAGATTCATCATGGTCACAGAGTGGCCTTGTCTGATGTTGATGTTCTGTGAAATTGTTTATATTCAACAGGAGAACACCACAGCCTAGCTGTGAGTGCCAGGCCAAGATTTAGGGACTGCTTTTCTCTTCATCATCATGGAATCCTAGTGCACAGAACTGAAACTGGAGGAGAGGGCAGCAGGTGTTGAATAAAAACATGTTGCATGAATTGGTGAAGTTTGTTTTTGGCAAATTCTTATTCCCTAGTCAAGTACCTAGTCGGAAACCCCTCTTTGGGGAAGCCGTCCCTGACTACCCTAGGCTGGCCCTGATCTATGCTCCTGGTACACACAACTCTCTTTATTTTTTTTATTTTTATTTTTTTAAAAAGATTTTATTTATTTATCTGACAGAGAGAGACACAGCGAGAGAAGGAACACAAGCAGGGGGAGTGGGAGAGGGAGAAGCAGACTCCCTGTGCAGCAGGGAGCCCAATGCGGGGCTCGATCCCAGGACCCTGGGATCATGACCTGAGCCGAAGGCAGACGCTTAACGACTGAGCCACCCAGGCGCCCCCACACAACTCTCTTTAAAGCAGTTATCAAAGAATGTGCTTGTCCCTGTTCCCACCCTGCCGTGAATGCCCTGAGGGCAGGAGTCCCTTCCTTCCCTTTAGAGCCTCAGTGCCAACCACAGGGCAGGTGCCTAATAATTTACTCCCTGACCTGCTGAACGCCCAGCTTGGCTGTGCTGGAATTGTGCCTCTGCTAGGGGCTCCAGAATTTCACATGTATTCTCTGAGAGTATGTCTGCAGTCCCCTGAGTGAGAAATAGTTAACCAGGAGACACCTCGGCACCAGCCGCCAGCGGTATGTTTGTGAGTTTGTGGTTCTCAGGGACAGCTTTAGGCTGGAGGACTTTGGCCCTTGTGTGGGGCCTCTGCAGTGTGGGCTCCATCTGGACCTGGCTCCTGCTCAAAAATTCCCCCCTTTCCTGCTGCCCAAGACCCAGAGGAAGCTGATCCAAGCCTGCAGGTCTCAGGAATGGGATAGGAAGGGGCCAGAAGAGCCCAGGCACCTCCGAAACAGGGGCCTCATACGGGGAGACAGGGAGTTATCTGATTATCTGGTTCTATTCTCACGGCAACACATTAAGGTACATACAGTAGTACCCTCATTTTACAGATGAAGACATAGAGACACAGAGAGGTTAAGTAAGTCGCCTGGAGACACACAGCTAGTAAGTGACAGAGGTGGGATTCAGAGTCAGGTCTATCAAATTCCCAAACTCAGGTTTGGGACCACTGCACAGACTGTATTCCCACAGTCCTCTGTGTGGCCTTGATGGGGGGGTTGGGACATTGGAGTGAAGGAACCCATTCGAAGAGCTCTCTAGACCAAGTATCCCCTAGAGTCAAGGTTCTGATACTCTGAAGGGTCAGCCAGGAAGTAGCCACCTTCCCAGAACAGCACTGAGGAGGATGGGCTCTGTTCTGGCACAGCCGGGGAGACAGCAGGGAGAATTCCACCCTGGGGCCTAACTGACATATTCGGGCTGCCTTTGCCATTTCCACAGGTCCCAGGCCTGCCTGGATGGGATGTGGGTGGAAAACCTTAGGTCCTGTGGTATTTCCCTGGCTGTAAACACTGCAGCTTCCTCTTGTGGCCACCAGGGGAAGGTGCACCTTGGTTCCCCTTCAGTGGCCCACTGGTCCCAGGGCCCCTCCCTGCTCTTCTCTCCAGGCCCGGTTCTGCTCTGAGGACTCGTGCTCCTTTATCCGGAGGAAGAAATGTGTTCCTTCAGGACCCCTGGTTTCCAGACAGTATTCCTAGCAAAGTTCATGTATAAAAGCCTACTGAGTTTTTATAAAATGATCTCTCTTCTTCCATTTAAAAGAAGGAGACATGGGACTTCTCTATAGGTATGGCAGCCATGCAGTTCAGTTCTCAGTTTCTAGCCGAGATGGCATTGTGAGTCATGCTGTGGCCTACTCCCTCTGTTCTAAATACATAGCAATAATAAATAAAATAGAAAGAAAATGATAAACAACAGGACATACTTGGGCCCCAAACCAAGATGGCTATCTTTGTATATCAGAAGCAGATCAGAAATGCAAAGTGGTGAGTGGGGTTTGAGGGCCTGGAGGACTTGGGGTCTAGAAGCAGCAATAGCGGCCAGAAGCATGGCTCCTGGTAATGAGCACAAAGGCTCCGTGCAAGACAGAGAACAGCCAGGTTCCTTGAAGCCAGGGGTGGGGTAAGTCTCCCTCTGCTTGTGAAAAGAGGCAAGTTAAAAAAAAAAAAAAAAGCCAGCTGTCTATGTATAGCCTGGGGCTTGAAATGTGGGAAGACTAAGACAGACTCTTGACTAGGAGCTGAGCCAAGCCACCCTCTGGCTATGTGCCTGGATCTGTGATCTCATACCACAACAGAGTGGGAGCCCTGAAACGCTATTATAGGACCTGGTTTTCAATTGGGCCTGGGGTCCCAGCTCAGGACAGAAAAAGAGCAAAAATTTGAAGTAAAAACAAAATTAAAAAACTTCTCCAACTCACTGAGGTTGTAAACCAAAATATATGAAAAATACTTTTGGTAAGAAAAACAGTCAACATTTGGAATATGAATTCATTCATTCTACATTAAATTATTTTTGTGAAAGTCTTATAAAGAATTAAAAATAATGTTTAGGATGCTTAAAAAGGCAAATGAAGGCTCAACATCCTTTGGAAATTACCAGGAAATGAAGGAGGCAGACAGAAAGGAAATAAGAATAAGTAGATATAAAAGAATTGATTAGAATCTTGGAAATCAAAACTTTGATCACCATAAAAGAAAACACAGTAGACAGAATAAACTGTAGACTAGACACAAGAGAGAAGTAGAGAGTTGGAAAACATTATTTAAGAATTAACACTAATACAGTACACAGAAATAAGGATTAAAAATATATAAGAGCAGTTATGAAACATGAAGGATAGCTTGTATGCAAACAATGTATATCCAATAGGAGTTTCAGAAGAAGAAAATGAAAGGAACCACAGCGAAGCAGTCTATGAGGAAGAAGTAGCAGAGAAATTTTCTTTGGGAAATTGCAGAAAATCAAAGGCAAAGAGAAAAAGACATTACAATAGACCCGAGAGAAAAGACAGATTACTTACAGAGGAACTCCTGGCCTCAGCTGAAACCAAGGCCAGAGATTTTGGAGGAGTAACTTCAAAGTGCCAACCGGACTTTTATACCCAGCTAACTTATAGTTAAAATGAAAGGCAGAAAGGGACATTCTATTCATAAAGAGTACAGACCTTCTTTGAAGGAATTATTATAGGATGTACTTCAAGAAGAAGAATAAACCCAGAGAGAAAAGAAAGAATACAAGAAACAATGTTAAGTACAGAAATTGATAAAAATATGTTGATAAATCTAAATGAGCATAGATTGTAAACAAAAACAAAAAATTCTCATTTTTACTAAAGATACCCACATTTTAGAAGTCACTTAGTTCTCTATTGCTCTAAGGATGGCCCCCAGTGATCCTTGCCTCCTGGTAGTCATGCCCTTGTGTTGTACCTCTCACACGGAATAAGGCTGACCTGTGTGATCAATAGGATATCACAGAACATACTGCTTATTTATTGCATATCACAGGTGTGTGACATCTGAGGTTAAATGATGAAAGGCATTGCTGCTTCCACCTGGTTTTCTCTAGGCTCAATTTCTCTGATGGAAGGCAATTGCCAAGTGGTGAGGGTGCTCACGCATCTTCAAGGAGAGGTCTGTATGGCAAGGGCCTGAGGCCTTATGCTAATGACCAGCACTCATTGTCAGGTATGTTAGTGGACCACTTTGGAAGGGGGTTCTCCAGCCTCTGTCAGGCTCTCAGATGATTACAGCCCTGGCAATCCTAGGAGATGTTTTGAGCCAGAACCACCTGGCGAAACTCTTGAATTTCTGACTCACAGAAACTGAGGGACATAACAAATGTTTATTGTTATTTTAAGCTGATTAGTTTTGGTGTACAACAATAGATGATTAATACAGCTTAGAATGAAAAATTGCAGCCCCCGGAGCCTGGGTGGCTCAGTCGTTAAGCGTCTGCCTTCGGCTCAGGTCATGATCCCAGGGTCCTGGGATCGAGCCCCACATCGGGCTCCCTGCTCTGCAGGAAGCCTGCTTCTCCCTCTCCCACTCCCCCTGCTTGTGTTCCCTCTCTCGCTGTGTCTCTCTCTCTCAAATAAATAAATAAAATCTTAAAAAAAAAGAAAAATTGCAGCCCCCTGTCCCATCTTACCCCACCCCAGTTCCCAACCCCTAAAGGCAAACAGTTTTAACTCTTTAACTAGTATTTTGTTGTTATTTGCCTCTATATTTCTATATACCTTATCTATATTTTTCCTATTTTTTCTTTTTATTTATTTTTTAATGAAATTAAAAAAAGATTTTATTTATTCATTGAGGGCGGAGGGGCACGGGGAGAGGGAGAGAGAGAATCTCAAGCAGGCTCAGTGCTGAGCATGGAGCCTGACACAGGGTTCAATCCTATGACCCTGAGATCACCACACAAGCTGAAACCAAGAGCCAAAACTCAATGGACTGAGCCACCAGGCACCCCATTTTTTTCATTTCATTTCATTTCATTTTTAAAGATTTTATTTATTTATTTGAGAGAGAGAAAGTGTGAGCATGAATGAGGGGGCAGAGGCAGAGGGAAGGATAAGCAGACTCCCTGCTGAGCAGGGAGCCCAGTGCAGGGCTCGATCCCAGGACCCTGGGATCATGACCTGAGCTGAAAGCAGACACTTAACTGACTGAGCCACCCAGGCACCCCTATTTTTTCATTTTAGATATTATATATTGATTTCCTATTATGGAAGACGATATTATTTTTCTCCCTCCCAAATTCCCTAACCCTTCCCTTTCAAGGTAATTCCTTCATACTTTCTAGTTATTCAGTGCTCATATTGGTATTACCATATCAATACTATTTGTAAACCTTGTATTGAGTTATGATAACATTTCTTTTCCTGTATAACTTTTTGTTTTCTCTGGTGGTAATAATGGTCTATCTTCTCGTTTGTTTACATTTCATGAGTGACTCATTTCCTCTCAATATGCCTGAACATGTCAGGTAATGCATGAACGTCCTCTTTTTCTTGGGGACATCTCCTAGAACCATCTGTTCTCCTGTTTCTGTCTGGGCTGGCTACACTCTAGGTCTGCTGTACAGCTGTCTTCCTGGAACATCCATTCTCTATCACACTGGGAAATCCCTTAGCCTACATCCTATATCTTGTGTCTTCCTGTTTGTTGGTTTAGTTCCTCATTTTGATGGAGTGTATTCTCCAGTGCCTTTCTGAGCAAGGGTGCATAAGACCTAGGCACGTTTTTTGAGAGCTTTCATCTCTGAAATGTCTAGTCCATGGTCACACTTGAGTGACAGTTCAGCTGTAAATATAATTATGGGTCAGAAATAATTTTCTCAGAATTTGAAGACACTGCTCCATTATCTTTTAGCTTCTGGTGTTACTGTTAAGAAATTCATTGGTATTTTGATTCCAGATTTTTTAAAAAAGATTTTATTAATTTATTTGAGAGAGAGAGAGAGAGAGCGAGAGCAGAAGCAGGTGGAGTGGCAGGCAGAGGGTGAGGGAGAAGCAGACTCCCCACTGAGCAGAGAGCCTAACGTGGAGCTCCATCCCAGGACCCTGGAATCATGACCTGAGCCGAAGGCAGACGCTTAACCGGCTGAGTCACCCAGGCACCCCGATTCCAGATTTTCTATGTAGGACATTTTTTTCCCTCCTGGAAAAATTCTAGGCTCTTTGTTTTATTCCTATTGTTTTGATATGTAATGATTATAAGCTTTGGTGGGGTCTTTTTGAAATTAATTGTCCTGAGAACATGGAGACTCTTATTCTAGAAACCCATGTTCTTTCTTCTTAGAAGTTGTACTTGAATTATTTCTTTGATACTTTTCTCTCTACATTTTCTCTTTGTAAATTTGTTATTATGTGGATGTTGGGTCTTCTGGATTGATCATTTAAAGATTTTATTTTTCTCTCCTATTTTTAATCTCTCTCTCTTTCTCTGTTCTACTTTCAGGAAGATTCCTTGGCTTTATTTCCAAAACTCCTTCTAAATTTTTCATTTTTTTCTCTTCTATTTTTATTACCTTCATATCTCTGCTTATCTCCCTAAGGATATTAATTATAGATTTTTAAAGCAGTTTTTCCCCCTGTTCCCAATTGCCTTTATTTCCCCAAATTCCATTTATGTATGTATGTATGTATGTGTATGTCTTCACAGAGGAAGCTCACATGTCTGGTAATCCTTGCTTGTCAATATTTAGGATAAAGCACTGAACAGCTGACTGGAGGCCATGGGTACATGGGAGGGGTTTGTCTGGGTGGGTTTCATTCTAGAATGTCTGGCTAGGCCATTTTCCCATGCGCCCACAAATGTCGATATGTAAGTCTTTTCTCTGTGGTTGGGCAGCTTCCCCAGAGAGGAGTATTCTAGGTGTCAGCCTACCTGCCTCGTTCTGGGAGCCCACTGGGATAATCCCTCTCGTACAGATTTTAAACCAATCATCCTATATTTAGTCCCACCCACATCCCTACTCTCAGAGACACCTAGTGTCCCAAGTTCCTAGGAATTTTCAGGATCGTGCACACTGTTTCAGTTTGCTCCAGCATTTCCTATATGGTTGACTTTGGTATCAGCTTCTTCTGGTACATTGGGTCTGCTACTCTTTGTCCACCTGCTTTTCAGATTCCAAATTATTGATGTCCTTTTGTCTCCCTACTTTTGTGATTCTATGCCCTTAAAAAAAAACAATTTTAGAAGCTTCTAAAATAGAGATTTGGAAAGGAGTTGGGGTAAATGGAAATATGCAATTCCCCCCCACCCCCAATAATAGGTAAAACTAAAACCTAGACCTTTACTATTCAGTATGGTAGCTACTAGCCACATATGGTTATTGGGCAACTGAAATGTGGCTAGTCAAAAATGAGATGTATTACACTTACACATTGGATTTCTGAGACTTACTATGAATAAAAGAATGTAAAATATATCATTAGTATTTTACAATATCGATTGCTTGTAGAAATTAAAGTATTTTAGATATATTGGGTTAAATAAAATATATTAGTAACTTTATCTTCACTTTTTTTTTTTTTTTACTATTTAAAATGTGGCTTCTAGGGGTGCTTGGGTGGCTCAGTTGGTTAAGCATCTGCCTTTGGCACAGGTCATGATCCCAGGGTCCTGGGATCAAGCCCCGCATTGGGCTCTCTGCTCAGCAGGGACCTTGCTTCTCCCTCTCTCTCTGCTGCTCCCCCTGCTTGTGCTCTCTCTCTTTCTCTCTGTCAAGTAAATCAATAAAATCTTTAAAATAAAATAAAAATAAAATGTGACTTCTAGAGGATATAAAATTACATATATGGATTGTTTTTTATTTCTATAGGACAGCACTGTTCTAGATGACAAAAGATTAAGGACATGTGTCATAATCAGGTAAAGTGTGATAATGTCCTTGATGTACAGGAAGAAGAAATTGGAACAATTTTAGATTTGTTAGAATAAATTATGATTAGATATAAAAATTAAGAATTAAGAATGAGCTGAAGAATTAAAATACAATATATACCTTTCAAACAAAAGAAGAAAAATAAGAGAATATAAAAAAATTCATCAGTCTAGCAGAAAACAGAAAGAATTTTTGAAGGGGAAAAGGAGAAAAAGTTATTAAACAGAAACAAAATAAAATGGTATTAATACATTAAAATACTTAAGTAACCACTTTTTATATAAATGGATTAAGTTGACCAATTAACTTCAGAGATGATCAGAATGGGTAAAAGCAGATGAACCAAACACAGGCTGTTTATAAGACTCACATCAAAACAGAACCAAACAGAAAGGTTAAAAATAATATGGTGAACAAACATGTACTATGAAAATATTATTCAAAAGGAAGTTGGTGTAGCCATGCTAATATCAGACAAAATCAAGGCAAAGAGCATAAATAGCAAAGGAATAAAAGGACATTATTTTTTTCCTATTATACAGTAAGGAAAGAAACAATCTGCCAAGCAGATATGACAATCACGAACCTCTATGCTCTTAACAGTACAGCAAAGATCGATGGAATTATGAAGAGAAATGAACACATCCCATAACAGGAGATCTTATTTTATTTTATTTTGTTTTTGTTTTTGCTTTTATTTTTCTAAATTTTTAAAAAATTTAATTTTTTGGTTATTTTTTCCTTTGTCTTTTTTGTTCATAACAGGAGATTTGAACACATTTCTCTCAGATATTGCTACATCTGGTAGGCAAAAATATAGTAAGTGTATGGATGATTTTCCCCACAAAATTATTAAGCTTAGTCTAATATGTGCAACAAATTCAGAGCATATATATTTTTAACGTACTCATGGAACAATTATGAACTAATAACTGCATACCTACATGAGAGAGGATGTCAGTCAACATCATGCAAATTGTGTTCTTTGTAAATTAAAGTAAATCAGAGATTAACAATAAAAATAGTATGAAATATTCCACAGGTTTAGAACTATAAAAAGTCACTCCTAAGTAAATGAGTTAAGATATCACAATGGAAATGACCAAGTATTCAGAAGCAAATGATAACAAAAGTACTACATGTCAAACCTTGTAGGGTGAAACAGAAGTAATTCTAAATTTTAAGACATTTATTACAAACGACAGATTTAGAATTAATTAAGCGATCAGTACAAGGAGGTAGAAGAGTATAACAGAGTAAACCTAAGGAGAGTGGGGAGAGAAGTAAAAATAATGGACATTAATGAAATAGAAAACAAAGAAATAAAACCCAAATGTGGATCATTGAAAAAGAAAAAATAACAAAAAGATAAACTTCCAGCAAGACTTATCAAGGAAGAAAAGGAAACAGTTACAAATAGACAATATTAGAAACAAAAATTAGCATAACTAGAAATAGAATAGAAATTTTAAAAAATAGTAAGAGAAAGAACAACTTTATGTCAATGGAATTGAGAACATGGAGGAAATGGATATTTTTTGAAAAAAATGTGAATAATCTTGAACACTACATCAAAAACTTATAATGTAATATGTGCTGGCTAACTGAACATAATAAAAAATGTGAATATCAAACTTGACCCAAGAAGAAATAGAAAGTTTGAAATAACCAATAATAATTGTATAATTAATCAAACGTCTCCCCCTTCAGAAGACATGAATTTTATAGGAAGATTTTTCTGAAGCTTCAAAGAACTGCTTCAGAGAATTAAACCAGGGATTTTAATTTTTGAGGCGGGTATATTCTTGATACTAACCAAACAAGGTCAGGTCAAGAAAAGAAAATGATAAACCAATCTCGCTTGTTGCCAACCTCCAAGATGGTTCCCAATGACCCTCACCTCCTGTTATTCATATCCTTCTGTAGTACTCCACCACACTGAATCATGGCTTGCCTGTGTGTCCAACAGGACATGATGGAAGTGACAATGTGTAACATTGGAGGCTAGTTCATAAAAAAACAAAAAACATTACAGTCTCTCTGCCTTGCCTTTTCAGATAGTCCACTTTAGAGGAAGACAGTTCATGTCATGAACATATTCAAAAATCCCTATAGAGAGAGCCACACCATGAGGAACTGAGTCTTTTGCCAACAGCCAACACAAATTTGCTGTTCATGTGAGTGAGTCATCTTAGAAGTGGATCTTCCAGCCATAGTCGAGCCTTCAGATGACTGCAGCATTGGCCAATGGTCTTAACTGCAACCTCATGAGGACCCCAAGACAGAACCACCCAGCTAAGCTGTTCCCATATTCCTGAGCCACAGAAACTGAGAGATAATAAATGCTTATTGTTTTAATAAGTTAGTTTGGGATAACTGTTATGCAGTGACACAGAACTGATACCATCATTTAAGAATCTAGATGTAAAAATCATAAATAAAATACTAGCAAGATGAATTAAGTAAAGTATAGTTAGAGTTTGTCCCAGAATGTAAGAATGTTTAACCTAGGAAAATGTATTATTGTGATTTTCCATATTAAAAAATTAAAGGAGAAAATACACAATTGTCTTAACAGATGCAGAGAAAGCATTTGATAAAATTTTACACCCATTCACGATAAAACTTACCAAATTGGGAATAGAAGGAAACTATTTGAACATGATAAAGGTTATCCACCAATAATCAACAGCAAGCATATTCACATGGCACAATTTCAGAAGCATTTCTTTTAAACTCAGGAATAAAACAAGGATGCTTGCTCTCATCACTCATTTTCCACATTGGAGAACCTAGCTTATGCAACAGTAAAAGAAAAAAAAGAAGAGGTGTAAGAATTGAAAAGGAAGAAATGCAAGTGTTCTTTTTTACAAACTACAACTGTCTACATAGATAATTAAAAAAATTTACCGATAAATTATTAGAAGTATTAAATGAATTCAGCAATATTGTTGGACACAAGGTCAACAGAGAAAAATTACTAGTCCTCCTATTCATCAGTCATGACCAGTTAGAAAATCTAGTGGGAAAAGCAAAGATCTCCTTCATAATGGAGATAAAGTATGAGGTACCCAGTGCTTAATCTAATGGAAGATAGGAGAATTTTTATGGAGGAAATTATAAAGCATTGTGGGAAGGATACACAAGAAGACCTGAAAATAAACGAAGAGACGTATGTTCATGGATCAGAAGACTCAGTGTCCTAAATATTCCAGTGTCTCCCAAATAATCTATAAATTCAACTAAATTTCAATTAAAATCCCAATGAAGTTTTTTTTTTTTTATGGTATTTGACGAACCGATCTTAAAATTCATATGAAGAACAAGAACTAGATAATTTTGGAAAAGAACACAAGGAGGTGGGATGGAAGGAAGGCTTAACCTACCAGATAACAAGACTTAGTGGTGTTACAAGGGAATAGTAATTAAAGAGTGGGGTGGTGATCAGAACAGAGAGCCCAGGAAGAGACCCACGCACATATGGAAATACTAGCTGGCATTTCAAATCCACAGGAGAAAGAAATTACTTTTAAAAATAAGTGATGCTTGGAAAATTGATTATCCACACAGAAAAACATCAAATTAGATTCCTAGTCCCATACTCCAAAATAAATAAACAGAAAGCTAATCTTTAAAACTTTTAGAAGAAATATGGAGAGTTCTTTATGACCTTTGGGCAGGTAATGATTTGTTAAATAGGAGACAAAAATAAATCACAAAAGGAATGAATCACATTTTACCTATTTTAAATGAACAATGTCTTTTTTGGGGTGCCTGGGTGGCTCACTTGGTTAAGTGTCCAACTCTTGATTTCAGCTCAGGTCATGATCTCAAGGTTGTGAGATCGAGCCCCATGTCGGGCTCTGCGCTGGGTGTGGAGCCTGCTTGAGATCCTATTTCTTCCTCTCCCTCTGCCCCTCCCTCCTTTCTCCTTCTCTTTAAAACAAGCAAACAAACAAATGATGTCTTTTCAAAAAAGGCATTTTAAATAAACTCGAAGACAAGGCTGAGGCCAGGGGAGGGTATTTGCCACACAAAGAACTGACAAAAGATTAGTATCTACAATTTGTAAAAACATCCTACAGATCATATAGGAAAGAGATCAACAATACAACGGGAAAATATGCCTAGAGAATGAAGAGGCAACTCAGAGAAAAGGAGATCTGAATGGGGAACTTCACTAATAAATGAGGAAATAAAAATTTAAACTACCTGAGACACCATTACACACCCATTAGATTGGCAACAATAAAGAAAGGAAACTACAAGTATTTACAAGGACATAGAGTAAACAGAAATTCTCACAGGCTGCTGGAGGGAGAGTAAACTGGTATGATCACTTTGAAGAGCAATTTGGCAATGTCTAATAAACTTCAGATGTGCTTGTCCCTCAGCTCTTCAATTTCTAGAGAAATCCTCACGTGCACACAAGGAGGAATGTATAATACATGGGTAAGAATTCATTATAATGTTGCTCATATTAGGGAAAAACTGGAAATCATCTATACATCCATCAACTGGAGAATGAATAAATAAAGGAGATACTACAGAGCAGTGAAAATGCTACATGTATAAACATGGAAAAATCTCAAAAATGTAATGTTAAGAAAAAAAAACACTTTGTCAAATGACATATAGAGTGTGATACATTTTACATGAAGTTGAAAACATGGATATTATACATAGTTACACATATATATTACACAGTATAAACATACAAGGGAAAGATACATATCAGAATTCCATAGAGCTGGGGGTTGGAGGCTTAAATGTAAGATATGTTAGTGTCTTTACTTCTTTGAACTGTTACAGTAAAAATCATAATAATCCAGATCTGCGTGACTGTCGGTTCAGATACGACGACTCTTAAGTTCCTTGTGTGTGCCTATTTCATGACACTGGGGCTCCCCCCTAAATCCTGAGCTCCCTCAGGGGCATTGTCTTTTTCCTTTCTATATTCCTTGGGCCTAGCATAGTGTGGATGTTCAACCGTGTTTGTTGACTGACTGACTGACTGATGGACTGAATGTGTAAATGGAGAAAGAGGGGAGTGCAAAAGGAAGAAGATTGGGAGGAGGATGGACGGAGAGACTGAGATGATGCTTTGACTGTCTGCGTCTGACATGGTCTCCTGTGGAGAGAAGGAGATGAACTTCAGAAAAGCCAGGCATAGGAACCCAGCCGGACCTGAGGCATGACTGGAGGGAGAAGCCAAGGACGTTTCCGAGCCTCTCCCCTGGGGGATGGGGCTGGTGAGTCATCACCTGACATTTGATGTGTCTAAAAAGGGCGCCCTGAAGGACACACAGATTTAAGAAGATGACGAGTTTAATTTTGGACAGTGTTATGAGACCCCTAGGTATAATGATCCAGCTTGCACTAGGATATCTGGGTCTACAGCTTAGAAGAGAGGCCAGGGCCACAGCGAGGATCTGGTTGTGTAGGAGAAAGACGGTACGTGGTGTGGCAGTGCATAAGCTTCCCCGGGGGAGGGCCAGCAGAATGAGGAGGGCTGGTGGCTGCAGACAGACCCTTGGGAGCATCAAACATGTAAGGACTGAGTGGAGAGAAAGAATCCAGCCACGGAGGCTGAGACGAGAGTCCAGAGAAGGGAGTGAACAGGAGAGGTGAGGCAACAAGTTTTAGGAAAGAGAGTGGGTCAGATAAAGAAGAAGGGTCCAGAAAGATAAAAACTGAATAGGGTCCTTTGAATTTGGTGAAAGAAGGCCAGTTGTGGTCACTGGAGAGGTGGGAGGGGACACAGATTGCATTGTACCCTGAGCCATGGTGAGCTAATGTGAGCAAACATGGAGTGAATCTCGAAACCCGCTTTCCCCAGGTGCCTGGACTTGAAGGGTGGGGAGAGATAGGTCACTGAAATCACAGGCTGGGGTGGGGGTTTGGACAGAGTTGGCTCTGAATAGGGAGGGAATCCGAAGAGAGAGAGAGGTTTAACATGTGGGAGGGAGGGGGACATAATTGACGAATCAAGGTTTTGGCAGAAATGTAGGAATGTACTAATACTAATACAAATGATACAAATTGGTACTAGGAATAGTAATACTAGCAAACGTTTATAGAGTACCTATTATGTACAAGATGCTCTTCTAAGTGCTTAACATAACTCTAACTCATTTAATGCTTGTAGCAATTCGATGAGGGAGTACGATCCTTAGCCCACTTCACAGATGAGGAAACTGAGGCACCGGAAGGCCAAACCATATCATCATTACCATTTCTTGAACTATTTTTATTTATCAAGAGTATTGCTGCTGACCACAGCTCTGTAATGTATTAATAGATCAGTTCTACATAGTAGGTATTGTAAGAACACAAAGATAGTAAGGACACAGCAGGAGAGTTTGCCTTGGTGTGATTTTGGAGGGAAGGAGGTGGAGGGTGGATGTGGACACAGAGATGGGTGTGGACGTCGAGGAGAGAAGGCAACACGAGTTCAAGGCAGTTCAGGCCAATGGCCTCGATTTCTTTGGCCAAGAAGAGGAGGAACACATTCGTTGTGGAAAACACAGGTAACAATAAAATAAGAATTCCAAGCCCTTGCCATAACTACTTTAGGCATTTCGTTGTGTTTCCTTCCAAAATGTTTTCTAAGCATACATATACAAGCATAAATACATATCTGGGGAAGTCAGTCCTTCCTTCTGATGGAGAGAATAAGAGTCAAAATAAACAAACCCAACAGAATCCAAACCCTGTAATTTTGGAGCTACAATCAGAACAGTTTTGTGTATAGTAGCTAGCTGTTTGACCTCTCTCCCCTCTCCTGAGGAATCTCCCTACAGGTTTTTAGTTATGTGAGCCCCGCCAAGAGCCTCTCTTGGAGTGCCAAGGTTTGTGACTGGAAGAAGCCAGGCCCACTTGCACCAAGTATTGAAAGGTTACCTTTGCAGTGACGCATCTCTGCGGATTGTTCCCTTGGAGAAATGTTTCAGACCTAAGTATGAATTACACTTAATCCTAGTGGCAGAGTAACGTACCTATTATGAGCCAATTGCATGTAAAAACAAAAACAAAACAATATTTATATGTGTGTTTTTGTTTTTGTTTCAAGGTAGACTCCCCTACTTTAAATGTGTGTGTGTGTGTTTCTTTTCTTCATTCAGGAAGTGTCAAAACACATTCTGGCTTCAGGGCTGTAGTCCCCAACAGAAATGAGGGTGGGACTGGCTGGGGCTTCCTGGAATCACCAAAGGGAGCATTCAACTGATGGGTGCCCAGTGAGTGGCCCAGTTGTCTGGGAACATGGCGCAGGGTATGGCAATCCCATTTGTATCTGGAGGGTGTAGAAGACTGGCCAACAGATCCCTGGGAGAGGATGTAGGGGAGATGGAGATGAGTGGCTCTGACTCTAGGAAGTGGAAGGGGCTGGATCGTGTCCTGACCCTACATGTTGGGTCAGCCTGAGGATAAATAGGGAGAGTGATCGATGGAGCCAAGCACCCAATCTGCACATTTCCAGCCAGTCCTTCAGAAGTCCTTGTTCAAGCAAGAAGGCTGCTTATATATATATATTTCTTTCTTTCTTTTTTTTTTAAGATTTTATTTATTTATTTGAGAGAGAGAGAGATAGAGAGAGATTGAGAGAATGTGTGGGGGGAGGGGCAGAGGGAGAAGCAGACTCCCTGCAGAGCTGGGAGCCCTACATGGGACTTGATCCCAGGACCCTGGGATCATGACCTGAGCCAAAGGCAGATGCTTAACTGACTGAGCCACCCAGGCGCCCAAGAAAGCTGCTTTTATAAAGATAGGATCCTGCTCTACACAGTCTTCACTATTGAATAATATATTGTAAATATCTTTCCATATTATCCAGTGTTCTATGTCATGGTGTTCAGTCACCACTTCATCGTGGATGGACCGTGGCTTATGAACTAACCCCCTGTGCTGGAAACTTCCAACAGACTGAACCTCCTTGGAGACCAAACAAAGCCCATCTTGGGAGATGGCCAGGGCTTTATCCTCCTGCTCCTATAAGGACCAGCTAAGTCAGTTCCTCCATCGCTCACCTCTCAACACCTTCCTGTGTGGTTCCGGACCACCTGTTGAAGCCCCAGCATGCCTGGCTTTGAGTCTCACAGAATTACCAAGAAAAGGAGGCCCAAGCACACTGAGAAAACACCAAGGCAGAGGCATGGCTGGGATCCCAGCACAGAGCCCCGTCCTCCCGCAGTTACAGTCTTGGCTGAGCTGAGCCCTTTCCTCCCAGTGTTTGGCTTGGATGCTAGACTAGGTGAGTCAGCTCTCCTGGCACCCTACTTCGAGTCAAAGTCACATTGAGATGGGGTAGTTGCCAGATCAGTATAATTATCGGTCTCTCCCACCACCCAAGTCCTCCCAGCCCTCTCTCGGAAACTAGGTCCCAGAATGTGTCCTGTGACGGTGTGGGCAGAGCCAGGCCACAGGACCTGACCCCCCTCAGCTCTATGGTAGGTAGGAACCTCTTGTGGTGACCTAGGGCCAGGGTCCTAAATGAAAGAAATACTTCCCTCTGTGTCTCTGAATTCTTCATCTGGGCTTGGGCTTGGGGCCAGTGAGCACACACCCTCCCAGATGACACCAGTCAGACCTGGTTGGAATCCCAGTTCTGTCCCTGATGGCTTGGGTGACCTTGGCATTACCTCTTTAAGCCCTAGAGATGAGTTTTCCTTATCTTTAAAATGGAAAATACTATCTGTACTTATGAACATAAAGAGTCAATGCATATAAATGTAACAGAGCCTTAAAACTAAAATTTTTACCAGGCACTAACATGTATTATGGTCGTGAAAATCCAAAGCAAGATGCCAAGTCACCTCATAGAGAAATTTTTCTAAGGAAATAACAAAAACTCTGTCCCAAGACTTTTGAAACCCCTTGCTCACGTTGAGACTCTGAGAAGGTAGAGGTAGAGGAGACAGGGGCATTTCCTTGAAGAAAGCTGTGCCGGGAGTGCCATCTTGGGCGGGGTGAGTTCCTGGTCCCACACCTTAGATCTAGTGAGGGTGAGTGTCAGCGGGGGCACTACTCCAAGAGCCGAATGTGTAACTTCTGCAGCTGAGGTGTGGCTGTCTGGGCTCTGGTCCCACCTGGGAGATCTGGAAGGTGCTCTCACTAGCTGCTTTGGTACGGCTGCTGTTACCACGTGGGGACCAGCCTACTACCCAGGGTTCTGGGGGCTACAGGAAGCATGGGGTACGGGAACTAGCTAAAGGCTTTAGCTGCATGCCAAGGGGCTGAGGAAAGGGTCTTGGATGACCCCCGGAAATGAGACTGAACTTGAGGCACATCCCCAAGTTCGAGAGAGAGCTTCAGGAGAAAGAGGCCGAGTGGGGAAGCTGTGGAGAGGGCATTCAAGCACTCGGTGAGAAAGAGGCAGAGCTTAACATCTGTCTGGCAAGAAAGCCTGAAGTCAACGTACAGCTGTTGCTGCCCCTTCCCCGACTGCTCCCACAGACCGCCAGCAGTCGTAGCCATGGCAACCGGCTGGGGCGGCCGGCTGGAAAAAGAGAGAAGAAGCCAAGTCCTCTACATTGTCCCCACGTTAGGCTCCCAGCTGGGCAGGCCCCGGGCTGGGGGAGGAGAGGACAGAAGGTAAAAATAAGTCCAGAGTTTTGATGAATACCTGGCATTAGTATTCTCATTTCTGAACTGAGGCTGTGTTTGCAACCCAAAGTGACCACAGGCCCTCTCCTAAGAAGGAAAACATCGGGCCTGCTGGACTTGTCATCCAGGCTGAAGGGTTCCTCCTGGAAGGCTCGTGGTGCAAGGAAATAGCACACCAGTTACTTAGGGCTCAGTTACTGAGCAGCTGTGGTTAGCCGTGGGACCCACACAACCATCTCCCCCTTCCCCACTCACTCACGGGGTGGGCTCTGGGGCACCGTGCTCTCTGGCCCTGACACACCTCTCCAGCTCGTATGTTATGCCTGAAGTATGTTGTCAGAATGTCAGGGCCAACTTCTCTCGGTGAAAACCAGTTCTTGCCACTGATTATCTTGAGCCTAATCTGCCTAGAAGAAAGATGGCCCCTGAGACTGTTAACAACCTTCTTGCAGGAGAGAACATGTAGTGTTTTTCCCATTGCCCAGATGGGGGCAGTGCTGCCCAGAGTCCTGCTGGCAGGAAGGAGCCAGACAGACTCACCTGGGCCATTTAGGTCTTCTAAGACCCCCATGGGCTGACTCAAGCTCCCTGCCCCACTGGTTGCTCATCTGTAAAAAAAGTTAATAATAATGTGCATCTCACAGAGTTGAGAGTATGAAAGGAAATCATGTGTTAGATTGAATCCTAGGAAATGGCCAACATTCAATTGTTTCTTACTGTCCAAAAATGGTAATTTCAGATGGCTCGCCCTAATATGTAAACAATATTTTGTGAACTCTAAATTGTTAGTTATTGTGTTAAACAAAACACAAGCTTTCCATCCATGTTCCCTAATGAGTCTCCAGAATTCTGTTTGCAGGACCGGCTCAAAGGCCGGCCGGCCCACAGACAGCTCGAGACCAGCCAATGCGCAAGATCTCCGGGTACCCAGAGAGCTCCCTCGCGTTCCTCTGGTCTCACCGCAAACACGGGTACAAGCCCTTCCCACCCCAAACACAACACCCTCCTATGATCATATTTGGAAGTTTCACTATAATGTGTCCAACTGCATTGGCATTTATTATACTCATCCCTCTTAGTGCTAGGTGTTGCCTCTCAATTCTGAGGACTTGAGTTTTTCAGCTTTGACAAACACTCATCCATTCTTTAAAAAGCATCTCTTGCAACAGAAAAATCTGACTAGATTAAAATTAGAAACTTTTGTACCAAAAAGCCCCCACTATAAATGGAATTGAAATATGATTCAGGGAGTGAGGGGTGGGTGGACAAGATGGGTGAAGGTGGTCAAAAGGTACCGACTTCCAGTTATAAATAAGTCATCGGGATGTAACGTACAGCAGGGTGACTATAGTTAATAATACTGATTTGCATTTTTGAAATTTGCTAAGAGATTAGATCTTGAAAGTTCCCAACACAAGAGAAAAATATTTGTAACTGTGTGATGACAGATATTAACTAGACTTACTGTGGTGATCATTTCACAATATATACAAATATCAAATCACCAATCATATACCTGAATCTAATATAATGTTATATGATAGTTATGGCTCAATGAAAAAAAAAAAAGGATTCAAAGAGACAAATCACAGAAGAGGAATCCCAAATGGCCAACAGACTATGAAAGGATGGTCAAACTTAATAGAAATCAGGGCCATGCAAATACAAATTATGATGAGGTGTAATTTCTCATCCATCAGACCGGCAAAATTAAAGTCTGAAAATATTAAGTCTTGGTGAGATTGATGGAAAATGGGGACAGCCATATACTGCTTGCTGGAGTATAAACTGAGGAGCAATTGGACAGAATCTAGTAAAATTGGGCATGTGCATATCCTATCACCCTACAATTCTACTTCTAGAAGTATGCTTGGAAAACCCTCACCCATGTACCTAAGGCACATATCATTACATTGTTTCATTGTTTCATGATAGTAAAAATTTGGAGCTACTGCTTAAGTCCATCTATCAATAAAGTACTCTTTTAAAAATGTGGTATAGTCAGTAATACAAGGAAATATTCTACAGCAGTCCAGGGGAATTAACCAGAGAGCGCTAAAACATACTGTTGAGTGAAAAATAGTGAACTGCAGAAACTTAGGTACATATACTATAATTTAAGTAAAATTTAAAGCCACAGACAAAAGCCTCATGCATTTTGTACATATAACAGGCTGGAAAGAAACAGACAAATTCATGATGGCGATGGCTGCCCTCAGGAACAAAGACGGGGTGAGGAACTGGGGTCAGAAGGACCATCAGCTTTATCTGTAGTTTTATTTCTTTGAAAAAATTACTTGAAGCACATCTGGTAAAACAGTATGAGTTGTCAGTGTGACTGATGGGAACACAGTGTCATATTATTTTCGGTTCCATTTTGTAGTTTTAACATTTCTTTAAAAATTCCCCTCTGTTCTGTTTTCTTCCTCTGGAACATCTATTAGAAGGCTATTGGAACTTCAGATTTTATTGTCCCAATCTCTGAAATAGATGAATTTGTATTTTTCTTCTTCTCTTCTTCCAGAAGAATCCCTCAGCCCAAATTTCCAGTTCAGCTGCTCTTGTAAACTGTAATTATTTTGTTATCAGCTCATTGGCTTCGTTTTTTATTTCCATTGTTGTATTTTTGTCTTTTTAAGAATTCTCATTGGTTCCTTTCCCTCACAGCCTGTCTACTCTTACTTCTCGGATGCCAGACCCTTACTTATTCCTCTGAGGATCTGGATTATATGTAAGTCTCCCTATGGTGACACTTCGCTTCTGTTAAGTTCCTTCTTATTGTCTGTTCTTCTTTCATGGTGCTGGCCTTACTCAAATGTTGGCTGACTTTTGCCTGTGCCGGCCGTTGGGGTTGAGAGGTCACACAGACTGTGCGTGTGCTACAGGCCTGGGGCGGGAGTGCATGGGAGCGGGGGCGGGGGGGGGGGCTGTCCCTGAGGACAGGGTGTGGCAGAGGCTGGTCTGGTGGGTGTGGGCACTCTGGCTTCTGGCAGGCGTGGCGCAATGCCTTGTCTCTCTGACCCAAGCCCATGTACATCAAGGTGCCTGGAGGGAGATGCCCGGGTGGCCCCTGACTGGCTGAGTGTTTGTATTTATGTGGGCAGGGGTTGGTTTATAGAGACCAAACACTGTTCTTCTAGGTAGTTCTCCCTTTGAGTTGCCCTGGCCCCGTCCGGCTCCCAGGCACCCCTTCCTCTGGCATGGGGCTCTCCTTTCCACGTTTTGTTCTGTGTTTTCTTTCTTCCAACCGACCCCATCAGGAATTCTCCAGTTTCTGATCCCCCAAGGGACCTCTTCATGATTTTGAGTTGCAGATTAAAAAGAATATCTTGTCTTTCATTTCTTGGGAATGTATCTTATTTATAGTCCACCATCTTGAATCTCAAGCTTCGAAAGAGAGCTTAGGGTTAGCCCTGTGGATTTGGGAGTCATTTGAATAACATAAAGCTTGAAGCAGGGGAGGGAAAAAGATACTCAGAACTTGTGCACACAGAGAGGGAAAGCCGGCCAAGGAGAGAATTTAGGAAGTTACCCCTACTTACCAAGTTGGGATAAGATAAGGAACCGATGGGAAGAAGACTGGGAGCAGAGGGGGGAGGAAGGGGGAAGACTGCAGAGGGGTGGCAGGACCGGCCCTGAGAAGAGGTCCCGAGAGAACCCTGGGGTTGCCGGTGGCCTCCGCGAGCTGCCTCCCGGGAGGGGAGGGGCGGGGCCAAAGCCCCAGGAGCCGGGGCGGGGCTGGGGTGAAGGGAAAGCTCAGGTCCCCCGCGGTGGAGGGCCGCGGGCAGAGTGGAGGGGGACTTGCAGAGGGTGAAAACCAGTCGGGAGGGGGCTCTGGTGGTGGACCTTGGGAAATGTCCTCCATTGACCTGAGGGCTCCTGATACCCACATGTACGGAATCCGTACTTTTTATAGGAAGCGGATGGAATTAGCAGAGTGGATAATTGTTTCTATTTGTAATGTGTATAGCAAGAGGCATACTGGAAATACTTGTAATTCCCCCTTATAAATCCATCTTTGTTTAGAAGCAGTCTTTGTTTGCTTTTTTAGTTTTCATGAATAGGGGACATGTTTCCATTTGACATTGAATGATGCAAGAAATGCACAATTAGGTGTCACAGTTTTTGCCCTGGGGAAAGTAATAACAGGTGCAGTAACACTTTCTGTTCTTGGAACAGGTATATCACTGTTGTTCAGAGCTTGACCCTGCTCTCCTGAAAAGACTTCTTTCTGTTTACTCTGTCACCAGGAGAACCATCCCAGCTCTGAGATGCACAGCTGCTTTGGCACAGGGCCAAATTGGTGGGGTTAACGTCTGGGTACTGCTCGGTACCCTGAGAGGACATAGAGGGTGAAGGAATCCTGTGACTGGAATCTGAGTCCTGAAACTGTCTTCTCATTGCTATGAAAGAAGGACATTACTGCCCAGCCCAGAGAGGACAGTCCTGCCTGGTTTAGGCAGATGATTGAAACCGAAGGAGCGATGGGGCAGAAAAGGGGGAAATTTAAAACAAGACCCTAAACACAAGGTTCCAAGAGGGAAAAGGGGACAGGTAGAGTGGACATTAGGAGTTCTTTTTTTCTTTTCTTTTCTTTTTTTTTAATATTTGATTTATATGACAGAGAGAGACACGGCGAGAGAGGGAACATAAGCAGGGGGAGGGAGAGAGGGAGAAGCAGGCCTCCCGCCGAGCAGAGAGCCCGATGCGGGGCTCGATCCCAGGACCCTGGGATCGTGACCTGAGCCGAAGGCAGATGCTTAACGACTGAGCCACCCAGGTGCCCCAGGAGTTCTTTTTTTCCTTTAAGAAAATTTAGATGTAGTTAGCATGTAACATTATATTAGTTTCGGTTGTAAAACATGACTCGGTATTTGTATATACTGTGAAATGATCACCACAATCAGTCTAGTTAACATCCATCATTACGCATAGGTACAAATTGTGTGTTTGTGTATGTGATGAGAACTTTCAGGATCTACTCTCTTAGCAACTTTCAAGTATTCAGTACAATATTATTCACTATAGTCACCATGCTGTACATGTCATTCCCATGATTTATATATTTTGTAGTTGGAAGTTTATACTTTTTAACCCCTTCACCTGTTTTTCCCACTCTTGGGGTTCTTTCTTTCTTTCTTTCTTTTTTTTTAACAAACAGCTTTATTGAGGTGTAATAGTCAATAAACTTCATATTTAAAGTATACAATTTGATAAGGTTTTTTTCTTTTTAGTTCAGTCTGAATAAAACCCAGCATAAATGTATTGCTTTGTTTTGGAAATAATGGCTCAGTGTCTTTGTTCTGACAGCTTCCTAAGGGCAAACCACAGTTTGAAGTTGTCATTTTGGGTTTAAACTGCACAGAAAGAAGAGACAGTGAAACTTGCTTTTTGTTTTTATTTTCTTTTAAAGTCTCCAGATCTTGCAAGGCCAGTTTCTCCAGACCTACAGGCAGATAGTCGTGGCACCTGATCCTATTTGAAACAGATATGGTTTAAACGATACCAGCCAAGCTTAGTGATCTGGAGGTCCCCGTTTATCTTTATGGTATCAACTGCAGATAACGTTTGAATGCGGTGGTAAAAATAAAAAAGTTGGTGTCCATCCACAGACACTCTGAAACGTAAGTGTTCACAAAGAATTTCCACCCTGAATGGCTGGTCTGGGATGGATGGAAAGTAAGGGATGGCTGACTGTTCCTCAGATACTCAAGAATTTTTGTATTTTGAACACAGCTTTGCGTTCAATTGCCACATTGGCAGGAGGGTTTTCAGAGTCACCAGAAGTCAATCTGATGGAAAGCACTCCGGCTTGAGGTCTATGGTGCCCACCACCAACACCTTCCTGCCTGGTCTCATGCCAGCTTTAATGTGCCCACAAAATGGAACTATCAGTCGTGGGAAGTACCACAATCTCTTACTGGAGAGCCCAAGGAGTTGCTTAAATGCCCATCATCTAGTTTCAGCACTGCATCGCAGTGGATCAGGCCAAAGTCTTGCACTGGGGAATGAGGCGGAGCACGGAGGGAGGGCTGCTTGGAGGAGGCAGGAGGCGGGGGACGTGGGACGAGAAGCACAGGCAGGCAGGGATCCAGGGCAGAACTGAGCGGGGCTGGGGAGAATTGGAGGCTGGCTCCCGTGCGCACTACAGCTCGATGAGTTTTGATGTATGGATGTACTTGTGATACCATCGCCATTATCAAGATATTGAATGTATCCATCACCGTCCAAATTTCCTTGTGGACCTTTGTAATTTCCACCCCACCCCCCAACCTGCGTGCCTAAACAATCATGGGTCTGCTTTCCGTCACTATAGAGAAGCTTGGATTTTCTAAAAGTTTATGTAAATGAAAGTATGCGGTATGTACTCTTTTTCTGTCTGACTTATTTCACTCAGCATTATTATTCTGAGATTCATTCATGCTGTTGTATCGGTAGTCCATCCCTTTCATTGCACAATAGTATTCTTTCATCTGCTGGTAGATATCTGGGTCGCTTCCAGGTCTCAGCTATCACAAATAAAGCTGCTATATATATTTGTGTAAAGTCTTTGTAGGGACATGTGCTTTCATTTCTCCAATGTAGATTTCTGAGAGTGGAATGACTGGATCATATAGTACGTGTATGTTTAATTTTTGAGGAAACTTCCCAGTGTTTTCCAAAGTGGTTGTTTCATTTTCTATCCCCACCGGCAACGTAGAGAGTTCTGGTTGCTGCACATCCTCACTTGGTACAGCGTTTGGTAGAGCCCGTCTTTCTAATTTTAGATATTCAGATAGATCTCAGTGTGATTTTAATTCGCATTTCACGTGGAGTTCTTTCAATTTAGGATTTCACAAACATAACAAGAAAGCTAAGTTGAGAATTATTCTGCCCATACAGTTGCCCTAAGAATAAACAGAAATACTTAATGTATTACAAGTATCACAAATAATGAATGAGCTCTGATAAACTACTCTGAATCTTTCCTCTTTAAGCATTGGCTCCCATCGGAAGCTAGCTGAGGCCCAAGAGGAGAAAATCTACTTGGTCATGTGTTCAGTTCTGTCTTCCCTCTGCTCCAGTGGGGCCCCCTGTCTTGCCTTTTCTGTGCTCTGAAAATTTCTCCAGCCTCCGCAGGAGTCAGAATGAGCCTTCTGCCACATCCAGATTTTTATGATTATAAACAGAATTTGAGCATTTGCTCAACATTTAGAATTAAGGACAACTATCACAAACTAATGTTTTTTCCACTTTAGGCAATGGCTTGTAACCTCTTTGGGGTCTTGGATTCTTTTGAGAACCAGACAGAAAGTCAGGAGACAGGAAATGATAGACATACACACAAAAGAGGGATGCATGGATCCAGCTCTAGCTAATGCTGTTGGACAGATATGTGCAGTGCTGGAAGATACCGAGGGGTTTTTCCTTTCAATTAGCCTATTCAAAATGTGAGTGGCAGGTGTTGCCACATGTCCTGAAAAGAAATGCTGGAAAACAGAGTAAGGGCCTGGGGATCAACGTCCTATGGACATTCTCTCTGCCCTAGACCTTTTGGTGATTCAAGTCACTAAATCCTGTCTCCTGTTTGAGACAGTGTGGCTTGAGCTTTGGAACCAGGAGCTGAAATCACCCTGACAGCTATGAGGGGTGAGTTGTGGAGCAGAGCAGGCCTTCTTCCTCGGAGAGAGCCAGCTCCCACCTATAGGGTTCCCTTCACAGGGACCTGTCACTACTACCTCTGGCCCCGCCCCTTTGGTGGTATCGGGACAAAGAGGAGCCTCTGGCCCCTGAAGAGGGCCTGGGACACCATCCCTGCACAGTAGAGCCCCATGTAACCTTTGACCAGTCCCGGAGTCAGGTGTCCCATAGAGTGCCCATGCCTTGGCCAGCCTTCGGCCTGGGGGGAGGAGTGGCAACGCGAGTGACGCAGCCTCCGAGGCATGTGCACCCCTCAACTGTCGCCATAGGCCACTGGCCCAGCTCTGTAGGCCACACAGCAGGAGCGCACAGGCCCCATGGGGGTGCGGGTGGGGGGGCCAGGTCTGCTCTCAGGCGGCTGAGGACTGGCCGGGCTCCTCTCTGACGCGGCAGGCAGGGCCCCAGGATAGGGCGATACTTTCACAACCCGACTTCACTCCCTTCCTCAGCCCCGAGCTTTCGGGCAGCCTCGGCCGCGGAAGAACGCAGGGGACGGACTTAGCACGCAGGCAGGACCCCGTGGACGGGACTCGACAGTACTTATCATCATTTCTCACTGCTCTGACTGGAGCGCCAGGTTTCACGGGCCCGTGAAGACAAACCCGGGCGCACCACCTTTCACAGCCAAGTTCCCAGCCCTTCCCGAGCCCCCGGGGAGCCGCCTTTCCCCAGGTCTTCAGTGTCTATCAGCGCAGAGGTGTAGCTAGGCGATGGGCCACGCTTTGCTCTGCGCCACGCTTTGCTCTGCAGGGGTGCAGCTTCCGAGCCTTGATTCTGCGGCTGCGGGCCCTGACAGCTCTGGCCAGGCTGCCCATGCCAAGGCACACCGCCCCTGCTGCCACCTGACGGCGGGCATCACGCCACAGCAGCCCCCGGCCCCACCGTGTCAGAAAGCTGCTGCCGGGGCAGCGCGCTGGGCGCCGGCCTCTGCCGCGCGCAGGTTCGTTACTGGGACCAGTGATGGGGATGGCCTCTTCCGCCTGTGCTGTCTTCATGCGAGCGGCTGCCGGGACTCCAAAGGGAATGGAAGTTTTGTAGACCATCCACTCAGTTAGTCTGCGCAGACTTTTTTTTTTTTTTTTTGGTCTTGATGTATCTCCCTGAGGCCAGGAGCACTGCGCTGGGGTGTATTTGAGTATCGGGTGTCATGAATGCTGCACCCAGAGCCGCTACCAACCTTTGGGGACCATTTCAGGCCTGGTTTGCTCTACCAGTCTTTTTCTCCATCATGGGAAATTCTCTCTGAGGGGGCCCATTTCCTTGGCACATTTCAGCATTTGTTAGCCGTTCTGCCCTGTCTAAAATGTCCACAGATGTTTAAACCTCCACCTTAGTAAACAATGATAATATAAAAAATACATACGTGTGTGTGTTTACATCTATGTCTGTGTGTACACACATACACACACGCACACATAGATACACAGGTGTGTTAGCCAGGATCCTCCACAGGAACCGAGCCAATAGTATTACATCCATGTATGGTACATACACACACCCCCCCCTCGTATATAGCATGCTGTAGACTATACATATACACCGTATACTATTCTATACTATATATATAGCATGTGCATATTATATACATATACATACGCATATAGAGATTTGTTATGAGGAATTGGCTCATGTGATTACGGAGGCTGAGAAGTCCCATGACCTCCATCTGCAAACTGGAGAGCTGGTGGTGTAGCTTCAGTCCATGTCTGAAGGCTCGAGAACCAGGAGCATCAATGGTGTAAGTCCCAGCCTCAGGGCAGAAGAAGAGAGATGTCCCAGCTCAACAGACTGAATGTGAATTCTTCCTTCCTTTTGTTCTATTTAGGCCCTCCACGGATGGGATGAGGCCCAACCATGCTGGGGAGGGCAGTCGGCTTCACTCAGCCTGTGGACTCAGATGCTAATCTCATCCTCACAGACATAGCCAGAGTAATGTTTAACCAAATTTCTGAGCACTGGTGGCCCAGTCAAGTTGACACATAAAAATTAACCATTATAAGCCTCTCATTCTTCATGTTAAATAGATCTTTTTGTAGGAGA
This sequence comes from Phoca vitulina, assembly GCF_004348235.1. NCBI lineage: Eukaryota > Metazoa > Chordata > Mammalia > Carnivora > Phocidae > Phoca > Phoca vitulina. Next base: position 58,792,044 of record NW_022589711.1, on the reverse strand, counting down.
GATGTCAGATGACTCTTGATATATATGCGCCTTAGCTCTGGACCAGTCAGAAACTGTGCTGTACTTTCCAGATGTAAATGTAGGGGCTTTAACATTAGGTAGTTGGGGTTACGCTATCCATTCAATTTTTTTCATCCTTTTTTCTTTCTGAACTCATTTATTTCTCACAGCTCATGACCTCACCAAATACGATTTTCATTTAAATTACAAATTACTTTTCATTAAAATTAGAAAGCATATAATTTTCTGCTCTAAATATAAAAACCTATCATTACACACAGGATTGTAAGGAACACAAACATCCCGAGTCTCAATTATCTTTCTTGCTAACCTTCTCAATTACTGCTTAATTGTTCATGGTTTGCACAAGGCTAGAGTGGATTAAATCATCCTTTCCATCTGAAAGCGAATGCTCTCAATACCTTTCTGAGCCTTTAATTAAATATGTCAACACACACACATGTTGCTGCAGTTCTAATCATCCTAGGAAAAATAATACAAATAATAATGGCAATTATTATGTGCCAAGACACTGTTCTAAGCACTTTGTATATACATCACCTCACTTAATCTTCACAACAACCCATTTGATGCCCGTTTCATGGGTGAAGAAGCAAAGCCCAGAGTAGTAACCTGCCCAAGGTCACTGGTTAGTATGGACCTCACCTGGGCTACTGTCCGTTATTCTAAGGGAGGGCTTCCCATACCTAGCATCTGTTTATTTCTGCATCTTTTCCCTCTGCAAGAACAGAAAAAAGAAAGAACATAGCTGCAAATATGCTACATAACCTGGTGCGTGTTTTTCAGTCACAATCTGTCTTTCTCTGTCAACTTCTCCTTCTGAGAAACTCCTGAGCCCACTTTAGAAGTGACCCCACATAATGCTTTGTCACTTGGTGTCCTCTGGTGCAAGGATGTCCTGGGGCCTTGTCACCCCCCGAGGTTGGGAACCAAACCTTGGTGAGTGAGCTCCTTGGGGTGACACCGAGGCACATCCTTTGGGACCCTCAGTCTGGAAGAGGGCACAATTGGGGCCATTGGGAAGGCAGCCGAGAGGATTCGGTAAGCCCTGCATGGGAAGGGTGTGACCTGTTGGCATGTTGGGCTCTTGGTTGCAGTGATTAATCATGAAGGGAGAGCACTGATCCCTGTAGATATGAAGAACCATGAGGCTGGCGCTGGGCTGGGCATGTCTCTGGGTGGGCGGTAGTGGCGTGGGGCCACTGATGCTCAGCTTCTCTTGCCCCGAGAGGCCAGGACCTGTCTTTCTGCACGGGCCCCTGCTTGTGTGCTCTCCTTCCCCCACTCAGAGCAAGGCCCTGCCTGGAACGGACGCTGTCTTTGGGTCCTTGACATCTGGCAAAGGATCCCAGCAAGGGCATAAGAGGCCCACAACACAGAGCTGGGAGTGGAGAGGACAACGTGGGAAGCCATTACAGATCGGACACAGAGACACTCACAGTGGGGGACATCAGTGGGGAGGTGCCATTTGAATTGGGCCTTGAAGGTTTGGATGTTGCAAGCAGAGGGGGGGGCCCTGGGGTGGGAAATCACAAGAGGAGAACAGCGGGCAGAGAGGGAGGCTAGACAGGCAGGTCTGGGCAGACTGGGGAGGGCCTTACCTGTTGGACCACCCATTTCTATAGGACTGAGAGCCCCACAGATCAGGGATAAGTGATGGTCTGGGCAGGGGCTGAACAAGTGAGCTGTACCCCCTACGCCCACCCCAGACAATGCCCGGCAGTCTCTGCTGGGGGGCCTATTTCCTGTGTTGTCTCCTATACTTATGCATTAGGTGGTAGAGGATGAGGGATGGCCAGAAGGGGGAAGAGACCATAGGTCATGGGGAAGAGGAAGTTGGTGGAGAAAGACAAAGCACACAGCCCAGTGTCTTTTGGGAGAAGGTGAGCAGCTAAAAGGGATGACCAAGCCAGAAAGCAGGGCATCGTCCTAGGCTCCTCCCCTCCTTCATCCCCCAGTCAGTCAGTCAGTCAGTCACTCCTTCCAGCCATTTCTACCTCCTGCCAACATTTATGCTTCAGCTCCACTAAATTCTCTGTATTTTTCGAGACTAGTCCCATGTTTTACATTGCATTGGTCTGTGAACATTTGGTTCCCTCCGTCTGCAAAATCCCCTCCCCACCTTATCGTCTTGGTAAACTTGTACCCAACACCGCTTTACCAACAGGAGAGACGGCCCCGTGGTTTGACCGCAGCCTGCACAGGCTTGCACAGAAACAGCTCTCAGATGGTCTTGCCATTGTCTGTGTGGCTGCTCGGAGACGTTCCTGTCAGCTCTTCGAGAAAACACTCACCACCCCGCTGCCAAGAGCGTGGTGAGCTGACAGCTTCAGCTGTAGCCTCCTTCAGAACCAATCTCAGTCTTCAGCTGAGGCCGCATCCTTTTCAGGTGGCGTTACAAGGCCGGCCATTTTGGCACAAGGCCGGCCTTCTCTAGTGGGCGTCTGGGCTCCGGAGCTCCCTGCTGGGCAGGCTGAGACCAGAGCGGGTCTGCCTTGTAGCCGGTGAGTTCTCCCCGCCCTCTCCGGCGTCTGCTGCCTTCTCACAAGTCCTGCCCCGATGAGACACTGGCACTCCTACCTCCACCTCAGTAGGTAAATAAAGATGGAGTTTGGGGACCAATCACCCCATCACCCAGCTGGCAATTGGGGCCACATCCCAGGAGTTAGGTGAGTATGGACAGCCCGGAATGAGCTGGTGGTGACTTGGGGGAACGTGGGTGGAGAAGAATTATCCTCTTATTGGGAAGATTGGCACTGGGAAGGTATGCAGAGGAGAATCATATATATGTAACTGATAAATATATGTTATATGTAACGTATTTATAAGTGTATACACACATGTGGGTAAGTGGAAATGGATAGTTGCACTGGTGATCTATAGGTACATAATGAAAATCTGAGAACAATTAACAAAAATTGAAAACTAAGTGGAAAACTAACTAACTAAGAGCCAGAGGGTTTCTTTGGCACCTTACAGAGAAGCCTTCATCTTGCACGGTTGGTGAAGAAAAAAGAGCTGAAAATGAAGCCCAGGATTTAATAGGCAGAGGGGCTGAGCACCAAAGATGGTTGAATGCTCAGCCAATGCGGGTTGGTAGGACCCTGACATGTGGGATAGGGACTTCCGGGTGGATATTCTGCAAGATTCTGAATCCCTGAAATTCTCTGGCCCTCAGAGCCTGCAGAGGTGGCTCACCAGCTACATCAAGAGTGTGAGCCCCCAGCCCCATGTGGGTAGACAATACCGAGGTCTTCCCCCTCACACAAGGCAACAGGGGTCCCTAACTCTTTTCCACCTCTAACTCCTTTCCTGGCTGCCAGCTGACAGCCAGAGTTAAGTCGCTGCATAATTTGGCTGGGGACATGCTGGCCCGATGGAGGAGGAAGGGGACTAGAGCCCAGAGGAGTTGGGAGATCTGGTTCACATTCACCAGCAGGGGCTAGGGGTGCTGGTGGGCCTGGATTCGTGGAGAGTTGCAGGACTGGGTGAGGGAGCTACATGACACAGGACTTCACACCCTGGCAAGAGCCCCAGGAGAAGGGGTAAGCTCATTGCTAGGATGGCTTCTCGAAGCCGGGCAAAGGCCATAGCTCAGGCTGAGGGAGGTTGAAATGTCTGAATTGCCAGGAAAGATGGTAGAGGAAGGGGCTGAAAGGCTCAGGGAAATGAGCAGGCACTCGGAATGGATATAGTACGTTAAGCAAGAAGACAGTGTTCTCAGGGGAGACTGAAGAACACACCACTCACCAAGGCCATGACTAAGTTGCTCACTGGTGTCCCTCCCCTGCAGGCCAGGACGGATGCCCAAAGAGACGGGCACAGAACCTGGTTCGCTGAAGCTATGGCTGTGACATGGAAAGTTCAGTGTGACCATCATGGAGGCCTGATCTTTAGAGACGTATAAGAGGGTCAATAGAACAGTGTTCTTAGTGGAAAAGAGATGGGCACCCAAAAGAGTACTGTGTATATATATATGCATATGTCATCAAAGGAGACTAAAAATGAATGAGTGGGAGGCTAACGGTGGTCACCCCAATACAAAGTCATGATGTCTTGCCTGGTTACTGGACCCAAGCCTGTTTTCAGACCCAGAACCTGTTGACTGAAGAGGTGGCTGGAACACCGGGGAGAACCCCACAATACCATGGCAAGTGTGCCCTTTCACCGTTCCCGGTCCTTCCCCAAAGGGACCTACATTTACTCCCTGGGGAAAGGATAATATTCAGACATTTCAAAGTCTGTTGGACCCAGGGTCTGAGTTAATGTTGATCCAGAGACTTGAAATGTTATCATGGCCCCCTGTTAGCATAAGAGCACATGGAATCCTCGCCAAAGACCCAACTTACAGTGGGTTTATTGTGTCCATAGACCCATCTGGTGATCTATGTAATTGAGATTGACATACTTGGCAGTTGGAGTAACCTCCGCACTGGAACCTTGGCCTGTGGCGTAAGAGCTATCAGAATGGTGAAGGTCAAATGCAAGTCTCTGAAACTGCCCCCTGCCCTTCAGCCAGAATAGTCAAAAACAACGTCTGTCACATCCTGAGGGGAAAGGCAGAAATTAGTGCCATGCTTAGAAATCGGAAGGATGCAGAGAAGGTGGTCCCTGTCCTAGTTCTACTTAAATCAGCAGTCAGGTCTCTACAGAAATGAGATGGTTTCTGGAGAATGTATACAGCCTACAGCAAACTCAGGCAAATGGTAACCCCAGTCACGGCTTTCCTGCCAGAGGTGGTGTATTTGCTGGAGCAGATTCACAAGGTCTTGGGTACAAGGGATGCGGCCACCGATTGGGAAATAGATTTTTAGCTATCTCTATCGGAAAAGAGGGTCAGCAGCAATTGGCATTCACGTGGAATGGAAAGCAATATTCATTTATAGTTTGTCCCGTCTTAATGCAGTCTGAAGAGATCTGGACTGTCTAGATATTTAACAAAACAGCATACTGATTCCCAACATTTATGACATTATGCTGATCAAGCCAGATGAGCAGGAGATGACTAGAGCTCTTGGTGAGATACATGTGACCCACGGGGGGATAGAATAAAGTCTCCGGAGATTTAGGGTCCTGCCACATCAGTAAAACCGTTAGAGGTCCAGTGGTCAGTGGTGTGCCCAGAGAGTTCCTCCAAAGTAGAAGACAAATGATTGCATCTTGTACCACATACAAAGAAAAAAGCACAATGCCTAGTGGGTTTCTTTGGGTTCTGGAGGCAACATATTCCATTCCTGGCATGTACTATTCTAGCCCATATACCAGGCCATACGAAAGGATGCCAGTTTGGAGTGGGCCCCAGAGCAGGCAACAGCCCTGGAGCAGGTGCAGGCTGCGGCGCAAGCGCCCCGCCCCTTGGGCCACGTGACCTGGCAGATCCAATGATGTTGGACGTAGGGGTGGTGGGAAGAGATGCCGTAGGAAGTTTTTGCAAACCCCAGTGGGAGAATATAGCAACTCTGGGCTCTAGGATTCTGGAGCAAGGCCGTGCCGTCTGCAGCGGAAAACAACTCTTGAGGTGCTACTGAGCCCCGATGATGTGGGCAGCTGGGGCTCTCAGATCACCACCCTCTTTGCAGTTAGCAGCACATCTTTTCTTGAAGGAGGATCTGATTAGTACATCTTGTTACCAGGGGCTCAGAGTCCTCAGCAACCAGGACGTGGGTCTCACTACAGGGGGACCACTGGGGCAGCAGAGGGTGAGGGGCTTTAGAATGAATAGCAGAGGTGCAAGACCATGGGTACCCACCGTGGCCCCAAGATCCACTGTGGCGAATGGGGTCTCTATGGCACCCCCCAACTTCCCTCTTATAGTTTTCCCTAAGGAAGAGGGCCTGCAGGGCCCAAGGGGAGCTGCTCCCCACATGTGTGTGGAGAGTGGGTCCACGCAGCAGCACTGCACACTTCGGCAGACACAGAGCCGCGCTGCTCGCTCCCCCTGCAAGAAGCCGCGAGCGGCGAGGTGAGCGGACGGCCTCAGCATCGGGGTCCGCGTCAAGGTCCGCTTCGGCTTTTGAGCTGAGGTCATGCTCTTCTTGGGGTGGCCTCAGCCAATGACTGAGCATGATGATAGAATAGGCCCTGGCTGTTTCTACCCAGTGAGGGACGCTCCTAATAGGAAACCTTGGACATCTTTTCCCAGCGGTCCCGTGGGGTGGCAAAAAGTTTGTCAGGTCGGCATTGTGCTGGCTGTCGATCCCCAAACCATTTTCCTCCCCTTTCTTTCATGACATTACTTGCTGATGAACCTTGTGCTCTCCCAACTCTCAGAGACCTCCACTGGCCCAGTCGGCCTGGCACGTCCCCTCTGATCTCTGAGGGCGCTTGTCTTTACAGCAGGTGTTTTGTACTTGATTGTGGTCTGACCGACTGACTAGCGGAAGGCCCAGCTTGGCTGTCAGCACGGTGCTCTGTGCCTCTGGCAGGGGCTCTAGGATTCTTGCCTGCGTTCTCGGAGAGTATGTGGCCTGTGGGCCACTGGGAGGGAGGAGGGGGACAGAGTTCAACAGGAGAAGCTCAGGCACCAGCAGCCGGCGGTATGTTTATGAGTTTGCGGTTCTCAGGGACAGCTTCAGGCCGGAGGACTTGGGCCGCCAGGTGGGGCCTCTGCAGTGTGGACCCCATCTGGGCCTGGCTCCCTTCCCACCAGACCCTCCCCTGCCTCTCTGAGGGCCAGATGAAGGAGGAGAGACTTTCGGATTAGGTGCCAGGGGCTGGGGTTGGAAGAGGCCGCGAGAGCCCCAGCACCTTCCAAACAGGAGCTGCCTTCCAGAGAGCAGCTGGTGCCACCGAGACACAGGAAGCAGGGGACAGCATTGCAGAGTGACGGGGCAACCCCCTGCAGTCTGGCTGATGAGAATCCGGGGTGGCCACAGTTGTTGAAACTGTCTCTGCACACTGACTTGACCATTAAAACTGAAAGCACTGGGGCAGGGAGGGGTCATTTTATCAGTGTTCTTTTTTTTTCTTTTTAAGATTTTATTTATTTATTTGACAGAGAGAGAGACAGCGAGAGCAGGAACACAAGCAGGGTGAGAGGGAGAGGGAGAAGCAGGCTTCCCGCTGAGCAGGGAGCCCAATGCGGGCCTCGATCCCAGGACCCTGGGATCATGACCTGAGCTGAAGTCAGATGCTTAACGATTGAGTCACCCAGGCGCCCCATTATCAGAGTTCTTTAAAAAAAAATTGACGTACAACGTATTAGTTTCAGGTGTATAACAATGATTCAGTATTTATATATAGTGTGAAACGATCACCACCATAAGTCTAGTTAACATCTGTCACCACACATAGTTACAGGTTTTTTTGCTTGTGTTGGAAACTTTTAAGATCTACTCTCTTAGCAATTTTCAAGTGTGCATATTCAGTATTATTAACCATAGTCACCCTGCTTTGCATTACATCCCTGGGACTTATTTAATTTGTATCAGAGGTCTTTATGGTCACAGAGCAGGGCTCCAGAGGGAGGACAGATCAAGGAATTAAACCACCTCCCTCTGCCTCTCTAGGCAAGGCACAGATGTACCATGAGATCCCTAAGGGACCCTGCTGATAACCACACCCCAGCTGCTCTTTGTAATTATTGTCATTTGTTCTATTAGAGGGAATCATGTGAAACTGCCATTTTTGTAGGTCAGGAAACAGTGAAATACTGGTAATTTTATTTGGATTGACTTAATATAGAGAGCTGAGTTTAGGTTGGGGTGTATGTATTCCCAGACTAGGGTAGCTATTTACGGACCTTCCCACAGCTAGTATTCCCCGAGCGCCCCCAACAGGCCAGGCCTAGAACAGAAGTCTTACCACGCTTTCTCTAATTCTATTCTTAGCGCATCCCAAAGAGTAAGTAAAATTATTATCCCTCTTTTTCAGATGAAGAAAGAGAGGCACAGTCAAGTATCGTGCCTAGGGACAGACTTAAATCTGTCTGACTTACAAACCCATGTTCTTTTTTTATTTTAAAGATTTTATTTATTTGAGAGAGAGAGCACAGAGGGAGAGTGAGAGGGAGAAGCCGACTCCCTGCTGAGCAGAGAGCCCGACATGTGGCTCGATCCCAGGACCTTGAGATCGCGACCTGAGCCAAAGGCAGGCGCTTAGCTGATTGAGCCACCCAGGCGCCCCTAAATCCATGTTCTTGACCGACTCCTGCACTGACTGCCCTCCCCCCACCACCCAAAGTCCTCTGTGTGGCTTCCAGGGAGTGAAGTGGGGTTGGAGACTGGACATTTGAGTTAAAGGACTTCAGAGAGCTCTGGACCGAGTGGTCCCTATGTGATCATCAGGGTCAGAGAGAGACTTTGTGTGGCCTAAGTTGATACAGCTTATGACTCTTTTTAGGAAAAATAATGCCCCAAACCCCTTACTTTTACAGATTTTGTATAAACATATGTCCATATGAACGTTTGCTAGGGCCTCTGCCCTGGCCTCAGAAGGGACTTGTGCAAGGGGACGGGGGCTGAAGCTTAAGCTTCATTATCCGGGTTCTGGTGCCCTAAGGGGCGGGGCAGGAAGCAGCTGTCTTCACAGAGCAGGCTCAGCGGGGTGCTCTGGTCTGGCACTGCCAGGAGAGTCCAGCACATTGGCAGGTTTTACCCAAGACCCAGGGAGATTGTAAACACACAGACTCCAGGTGGCCTGTGCCTTTTCCAGAGGCCAGACTCTGAGAAGAGTGTCCAGGGTCTGCGGGGGTGGAGGGGCTGTGTGTGTGTGTGTGTGTGTGTGGAAAACCTTACACACCCTTGTCGGCATTTCCTTGGCAGAGAGCACTGCGGCTTCCACTTCTGGCCACTAGGGGGAGCTGCTAATCCGGCAACTATGAAGAGCCTCGTGCTCCCAGTGCCCCTCCGTGGCACCCACGGCCCCTGGACCACTCCCCGCTGTTATCCTCAGGCCCAGTTCTGCGGATGAGGCCTTGCCTGCATCCTGTGGCCTCCCCTTTCAAGGAACAACCCACAAGGGTGAGGGTACAGCCGTTGGAGGGAACCTATAGATTTTACCTGGATTATACTGAGGAGGAAGTTTGTCTTCCTTTGGAAGCCACTGATCCTTTAGAAAACTCCATAGGTAAAAACTAGCTAAATGTTTAAACTAGAAAATTTAATTCACGTTTAACTCAAGTTTAAGAATAGAGAGCATTGAACGATTGTGTAGGTACATCTGGATTCTGTGCTATGATTTGGAGAGTTAGACCGCCAGGCTCCCAGGAGGGCCTCAGCCCTGCATGTGGTCTCTCTCCTCGACTCTCTCCCCGGGACTGGGCTTTGTTCATTTGATAAGCCCTGACCTCGCACACCCTTTCCGGGATGCACAAGTGAACAGAGAAAGAAGGAGACAGAAAATGGGAGGGACGGAAAGGATGAGCCCAAGACTGACTGTGGCTTATTCCATAGAACTTTGTCTACTCTCTGCAGGACTTTAAAAATAAAGAAGAGAGGGGATATAAAGGTGGATAAGTTGGTATTCCTGCTCTCAGGTAACTCACTTTCTTGTGAAAAAGAAAGACATGCCGGTAACTGTGGTATTGGGCAAAGTATAAGGGCCTTCCTGCGGGAAGCCAGCCTCTAGCTGCCGAGGCCTCCCGCTGCGAGGTGCGCTCTTCAGGGGCATTTATATCTCAAATGCCTATTTAATACTATTTAATTTGTGTTGGATATTGTGTGATGATTTTCATCTGTTCTTTGTTGTTTTGGAGGGGCTAAATTTATCAGCTGAATATGCAAGGATCTTCCTTTTCCTTTTCTTCTCAAAGTGGCTTGGGTAGAGATGCTACCTGTCACTTGTCTATTTAAAAGTGTGTTCAATTTTCCTGGCCTGTCAAAAACAGGTGAAGAGCTTGGGTGGCTTTCTAAGATTTTTAGTTCCAGAGTGCCCTCTTGTATTGATAAGTGAGATTTCCTTAACAGATGGTCATTTGTGAGGGAGAGGTTTGTGTGTCTCCTGATTCTGATTCCATAGGACTCTTACTTTCCACCATTTTCCTCCTTTCTTTTCTTCACTTCCCAGTGTCCAAGTAATGCCTCCCCTTCATTTTTTCTTAAAAAGATTAATTTATTTATTAGGGAGAGAGAATGCATGAGTGGGGTGGGGGTGGGGATGGGCAGAGGGAGAGATTGAGGAGAAGCAGACTCCCTGCTGAGGGCAGAGCCCAGTGGATACGGGCTGGATCTCAGGACCCTGAGATGACCACCTGAGCCAAAACCAAGAGTTGGACGCTTAACTGACTGAGCCACCCAGGTGCCCCAATGCCTCCTCTTTAAGTTGCCGTCGCCTCCCTGGAAGTAGAGCCCTTCCAAGACTGTTACTTCCGGTCCTGTGCACTTCTGAGCCTTGGCGAGACTCCTCAGTAGCCTGTGCTCTGGCCAGCCAGGTCGTAGACCTGTCCTTGGTATTTCTCCACTTGAGATGAGACCCTCTCCTTCGGGAAGCAGTGACTTTTATTCATGTTCTTCCATGTCCAGGACCCCACTGCCCATTTCCTTGTGCCGTAGTCTTCACCTGGCTTGTTGCTGGAGCCAGCTTTGCTGCCGTCATGTGTTTCATTTTCTCTTCCGTGTAAATTAAAGTTTGTCAAATCTCTGCCTTGCAGTTATGGCCTAGATGTGGCTTATATGTGATTTGAGTTGCTCTCCCTGTTAATTTGTAGGGATTTGGGAGGGTGTGTGAAGAGATTTGGGTGTAGGAAACCATCATTATCTCATGGGAACTCAGAGTCATTTAAAAAATATCCAGGTTTTATTCATTTGGAAGAGTTCCTCAAATTTCTAGTGATGCCTGATTGACTGCTCCTGCTTAAGGGGGTGGCCCAAAAAAGGTTATAGGGAGCTCTGTGTGTATCCTGATTGTGCGGGAGCCGGCGGGGCTGCTGAGGGGCCCTCTAATGCATTAACGTGCAATGAGCTCCTGTGGGCCGACTCATTTCTCCTGGGAAGGAACTTCTCTTCTCTTCCTTGAAGGGCAGATGTGTGTTTTTGACCACAAGGGAACTGGAGGAAGGGGGGGAGTGGGGGATCATTTATGTTCCACACAGATGTTCCTTAGCCCCGTACCATCCTTGTCCTCCGTTGTGCTCCTGTACCTGATTTGTGAGCGAACCGCGCTTCTCTGATATTCTGCAGGGCTAAACAGCTCTTTTCGGTATTTTTCCTCTGTGCCAGTATTCTAGTCTGTATCTTCCTTCACCCAGCTGCTTGAATTATCAACTCCTTCTGCTTCCCACGTTCCGGAATTTTGTCAAAATCTCCCGTCTGTTGACCAGCCATCTCATTCTCTTGTGGTTAGCTGTGGGTTTATCAGCTTTTTAATCCTTCACTTTTTAATTTCCTCGAGGATGTGCGAGGGAATGGAAATAAACAGAGATATTTAATCTGCCGCCTTCCATTAGAAATCTCTGCTTTTAGAGTTTTGAGGGTTTAAAAGAAAAGCAGGCCCATTACAAAGGCGAAGAAGATGGTTCTGTGGTTATAGGAGCCACCAGAAGCTGGATGTGGTCCTGACCATCACTCCTGGGAAGGAGGGCAGTCGGTATGGTTGTGCCTGGGAACGGAAAGAGCTCATGGCTCACAGCAGAACCCATGGTGGCTGGCACAGAAGCCCCTGCCCCTGCATCGGACGTTTCACGTTCTATGCACGGCTGGAAAATGGCTTTAACTTAACAAAAAATGTACTTTTGTGTTATATCGAGCATCTTTCCCCTGTCATTAGATAATTGTGTGCTATCTGGTGTTTAAAGTTACTTCTACCCTGTCCTGAAAACTACTTCACTTAACCAGTCTCTTACGTCAGAGTTGCCCACTAGACTGGACTTGCTGTGATATCAGACCAAGCCTGAGCTCCCTGCACCCTCATTCCCCTCAGAACCACATCAGCACCCCCCCCCCCCGCCCCTCCGGTGTGTGTGATTCTGGCTTCTTCCATTTCCTCATGGACTACCTGCTCAAGCCCCAGCATGCTTTGCTCATGAGCTTACAGAATTACCAAGAAAAGGAGGCCCAAGCACACTGAGAAAACACCCAGGCAGAGGCATGGCTGGGATCCCAGCACAGAGCCCCGTTCCCCGCAGTTACAGTCTTGGCTGAGCTGCGCACTTTCCCCCCAGGGTTTGGCTTGAATGTTAGGCCAGGGGAGTGAGACCTCCTGGATCCCTCTTTTGAGCTGAAAGAACCCATGTCTTAGGCCTTTCTCTGAAATCAAGGTCAAAGCTTTCCGGTGACCCTGCCGTGCACGGACGATGCATCAGTTCCATGTTGGTCCAGAGTCACCCTGGAATCTGGACTTTTGATTGAGGAAAACACACTTGACGTGGTCCCACAAATCCTTCCTTTGGGCACCAGGTCAGTGTGTCCTGGTCTCACAGATACTACATGATTGGTGGAGCCCACCGTGTGACCTTGGCAGGTCATCTTCTCTCTCTGAGCCCAGAGGGGGTAACAGTACCCTACTGTACCTCACTGGCTGTGGGACTTCAATGCAGTAATAAATGTGAAGTTCTTGGTACATCATTTGACTCAAACATCCCTTTCCCCACTGACCTAGTGAAACTGTGCTCCTTAGGGTTAATGAGGTTGAAACTAGCAGAAAATTTAAAGCTTGGTCTTCAGAGAACAGTTTCCCCCAATCAGCTATTGTGTCTTTTTAGACTCCCACTAACAAACACACTGGCTGTTTCTGCAGAAACCTGGACTCAAGGCCAACTGATATGTTTCCAGCCCAGGAACAAGCAAGGCCCTACATTCTTTACCCAGGATAAGCCCAAGACCCATCCAGTTTATCCTGGCTCTTAGAGCATGCCCATAGCCCCTTTCCCTTGACCTAAAATGACCTCCTGACATCAGGGGCTGAATTTTGCCTTGGTCTGGTGTTAAGTCTCCACCCCAAAGTGAATACAGGATGTATGTTACTTGTATGTTTGCTCAATGCTCCATCTTTCCTCATGAATACTGGTAAGTTTCCCTGCCTTTTTCATCAATATGTATATAATCTCAACTCCTATGATTATAAAAAACTTGTTCTCTCCCCCTTTGGGGAGGCGGATCTGAGGCTCATCTTCCTGTCTCTTCATTTGGCTGCCTTTCTAATAAACCCTTTCCTTGCTGCAAACTTGATGTTTCAGTGATTGACTTTGCTGTGCGCCAAGCAGATGGACTTGTGTTCAGTTATGCTAGTGGTCTCCCTGGCTTTGGCCTACCTTGCCCCTGGCCTATCTCTATCTGGCTCTTGGGGCACATCTGAAGCATGCTCTTTAGCTGAATGCAAGGCCACATCTTCTTTACATGAAGCTAAAATTCTTGCCTACTTGTCTTATCAGGTGTCCACGTGGGCTCCTGGGCATACACCATATTCCTGGGGCTTCCCCACTTTTGTTTACGTCAGTCTTCCTTCCCCTTCATCCAAATAGCAGAAAATTATTTCCCCCGTTGCTAAAATTTGGTCAGTGTAAGGAAATGATATGCAATCAAAAAAGCCAGGATTTGAATCCCAATTCTGCCATTTATTAGTTATGTCACCTTTCAGAAATTACTTACTATTTCTACACCTTAGTTTCCCCATCTATAAAATATGATGATAAGAATAATACATACCGGGCACCTGGGTGGCTCAGTGGTTGGGCGACTGCCTTTGGCTCAGGTCATGATCCCGGAGTCTCGGGATCAAGTCCCGCATCGGGCTCCCTGCTCGGGAAGGAGTCTGCTTCTCCCTCTGACCCTCTCCCCTCTCATGCTCTCTCTCACTCTCTCTCTCAAATAAATAAATAAAATCTTTAAAAAAAAAGAATAATACATACCTCACAAGGTTTTGAGGATAAAATCAACATAGGTGATATTTTATAAGTGGTAATGTATTGGCAATTGTTGTTATAAGTAAATACATACTCCTTGGTGGATTTCTGGGTGGTCCTGTTTTCTGCAAACACCTCAAGCACACAGCTCCCTTGTGGTAGCACCCAACTGATTGAAACATCCTGAGACCGATAAATGTTCAAGACCCATCCACTTTATTCATCCAATGGATAAATATTAACTTAAGTCTACCATGTTTCAGGCCCTGTTATAGGCACTAAGAATGCATCAACAAAGAAAACAAAATCCATGCTCATATGGAGCTTATATTCTAGTGAGAGTAACAGACAATGAACATAATAAATAAATCACATAATACTTTAGAAGCTGATAAATATGAAAAACAGAGGATGGTAGGGGAGACTGGGAATGTCGGGGGGTGTTGCAACTTTAACTAGGGTGGTCAGGGGAGGCCTCACTGAGATGGTGACTTTAGAGCCAAGACTTGAAGGAGATGAGAGGGTGAGCCTTGAGGTCATCTGGCGAAGATACTGCTATGAAAAAGCCATGAGGTCATGGGCAGGTCTGGAGTGTTTGAGAAACAGGGAAGAGGCCAAAGTGGCTGAAACAAAGTAAGCAAGAGTGGGGAGTAGCAGGAGATAGGGTCAGAAGATGAAGAGCCTAGTAAGCCACCAAAATGACTTTGGTTTTGTTGTTTTGTTGTTAACTGTTTATTTGTCAAGACGAACTATTCCTTAGCCTACATGTGATACAATTCAGGAACATAGGTCACTGACAAACTTCCATAGAACTCAATCCAAAGAAATTCTTTATATTTCAAATCACTTCACGCTCTGAAAGATACCAGCCTTTGTCATCTCAAAATTCTTTCAAGGACTTATAATTTCTGTAGAAATCTGCGTATGTCTTCTTTCTTGGTTCTGTGACAGCAAATTTGAGGAGTGCTATAACCCTAGGAATAGAACAAATGTTCCAACAATACAAAGTCACAGACACCTGGCTAGAAGTCTCCACATCTGAGGTTTTACCATGGAAGCCACAGTAGCTATTCTCCTTAACACCTGCCTTTGGTTTTTACTCTGAGTGATTTGAGGAACCACTAGAAGATTTTGAGCAGAGGAGTGATTTTATTTGACTTGTGTTTTGGTTGATGGGCGTGGGGGACAAAGGTGAAAGCAGAGAGACCAATTAGGAGGTTGTTGTATTAATCTAGGTGAGAAGTGATAGTGGTTTGTATCAGGGTGGTACTAGTTTTGGTGATAAGATTCTGAGCATATTCTGAATATAGAGCAAAAGCATGGATTGGATTTGGATGTAAAAGAAAAAGAAGCTTCAAGGTCCAGGGTTTTTGGTATGAGCAATGGAAAAATAGAATCACTGTTACATGAAGACTGCAGGTTGAGCAGAACTGGGGGAGGGGTAAAATCAAGAACTCTCTTTTGGAGGGTTGAATATACAAATTTGGAATTCAAGGAAGAGTTCAAGACTAGAGATATACGTTTGGGAATTTTTAGCATATTTAAAGTCTTAACACGATCATGACACTGGATGAAATTGCCAAAGGAGTTGGTATAGACAAATAAATGAAGACGTCCCCTGGAGTACTGCAATGTGAAGAGGAAGATGAAGAACCAGGAAGGAGGCTGAGAAGGAACAGTCAGTGAGGAAGGGGAAACCCCTGAGTGTGGTGTCTTGGTAGAGAATGTTTTCAGGAGGAAGGGGTGATCAACTGTGCCAGATGCTGTTGATAGGTCAAGTCAAATGAGGACTGAGGACTGATCATTGGATTTTGCAATATGGAAGTCACTGGTGACCTTGTTCAGAGACATTTTAGTAGTGAGCTGGGGATGAAAGCCTGACTGCAGTGGATTCAACAGAGAACTGGAGAAGGATGGGAGACAAAAAGTACAAGTAATGCTTCAAATGGCTTTTCTATGAAGGGGAACAGGGTAATGAGATGGTAGTTGGAGGGGTCAAGAAAGAGTTTTCCTTTGAAGATGGGAGAAATAATAATATGGTTATATGCTTATGGGAAGGACTCAGTAGAGAGAGAAAATCTGATATGTGAGAGAGAAAAGGTCAAATTACTGGAGAGAGGTCCTTGAGTAGGTGAGAGGTTGGCTTTAGACAGGACCACTGATGGCTTATCCATAGTCAAAGGAGGTAATGCAGAATATGCTGGCACAGATGCGGTAATGGGATGATGTGTCTCTCTTGACAGATTTGATTTCCTCAGTGAAGTAGGAAGCAAGATCACCAGTGAGAGTGAAGATAAGACAAGGTATTGAAGATCTGAGGGGAAAATAGGTGGCAAATCATCATTTAGGATTATAGGAGAGTGAAAGAAAGGGTTAGGATGGGGGCGCCTGGGTGGCTCAGTTGGTTAAGCGACTGCCTTCGGCTCAGGTCATGATCCTGGAGTCCCAGGATCAAGTCCCACATTGGGTTCCCTGCTCGGCAGGGAGTCTGCTTCTCCCTCTGACCCTCCCCCCCTCTCATGCTCTCTCTCTCATTTGCTCTCTCAAATAAATAAATAAAATCTTTAAAAAAAAAAAAAGAAAGGGTTAAGATGTATAGAATGATTGCCTGGTTACAGTAGAGATGTGATTGAGGTTTATAGTTACAGATTTAGAGTGAAAATAGTCAGAAGTTTTGTGTCTTTTTCTCCAGCCACATTCAGGTGGATGAGGGCACATGTAGAGCAGGTGGAAGGCTGGATTTAACCTGGTTTGTAGTTTTTCCAAAAAAGTGAAGTGAAAGAGGGGCAAAGGAATTAAGATTGTGATAAGTAGAACAATTATAATAATTGGATGAGGACTTTAAATTTGACAAGGAGGGACAAGGGGACATCTGGGGATCAAGGGACTGGGAAAGGCAATAGGATCAATGGATCTGAGGTCCTTGTGGGGCAAAGCACTGCTGCAGTTTGGGTAATGAGGGAGAGAGATAGAAAGATGGAAGATGAAGGCAGAAACTGGGATGCATGACTGGCATTGTGGCTTTAGTTATTGGCAAGTGCAAATCTATAGAATGGTCAAGAAATACATGGTAGAAGAAGGGTGGAGAACAAAATCAGGCACTGGGAATCCAGAGTGTTGCTTGGAAACTCTTGTTCAGGATTCCAAGGTGTGTGTGTGTGTGTGTGTGTGTGTTGAACCTTGCTTTTCTTATCACTATAGTAAAAATATAAAATAAATATATATAATTTACAACTCTCATATAGCAAAAAAAAAAAAATAGTTATTCTCTTGCAAGAACTCCTTGAGTTTGAAATATTGATTGGTTTTCTGTGTGCAAGTGCCCAGACAGCTTTGGGAATGTGGTTCTGAAATACGGTTGTAGAGATGGATATCTGGGGAATATCTTAATTAAAAAGAAAAGATGAAGCAATGTGAGTAGACAAGATTGTCTTGATAGAGTATGTACAGCAAGAAGGTTGGACTTGGAGAGAACCCATATTTACAGGGCAGGAGGAACCAGAAGAGCTAATGAGAGGAGAGGGCAGAAACGTAGGAGAAGGGTCAGGAAGACACAGGAAGAAATGAGTTTTCAGAGTACAGGAGTAGTTAAGAGTGACAAGCAGTGCAGACAGCTCAGTAGGATCAAGACAAACAAGAAGCTCTAGAGTGGCAACTTAGAGTCATTGCTGATCTTGGAACAGTCTCCGTTGAGGGACAGGGACTGGAGCTAGGCTGAGATGAGCTAAGGGTGGTTGCTGAGGATGCAGAGACAAGTCAAATGAACCATTGTCTGGCAGTCTGGGGGAAAGGGAAAAGGAATGAGAATGAGGGAAATCCAGGAGAAAGAATCTGAAAATGAAGAGAGGAAGGAGAGCAGGGATATTTGAAGCAAGTTCTGAAAAAGTGAGTCTGAGACACCGGGGGAGGGGGAGGTTATGGCGTTGGCGGGGGGAGGGGGGCGGTGAACGGAAGCAAGAAGAAACAGCTCTTTCTGAGACAAAAAAGAAAGCAAAGACGGTGAGTCAAGAAAGAGAAGTGTTTTGACAGGGAAGGGAGGCAAGTTAGGATGCTCATATTGATGGTGTTTATGGCCAAATTTATAGTTTACCTATGGCCACGGTAGGTTTGTGAGTAGCAGCCTTACCCTCTGGTTTTGCCCACCCTCCCTCAGCCTTACCCAAGCTTCTTGTGTTTTCCTCCTTTAATGGCTCCTCCTTTCCTTCCTGTCCACTAAGTGTGGTCACATTCCAGCCATCTGACTCTTAGAATTCCCCACTTCTCTCTCCACTGTGCTGGTCATGGCCAAGGGAATGTCCTCTTCTCTTAGGACAAAGGTAATTTTACTACCCATTTCTTTAAGTGTCGGAACTCTTATTATTTTTATCTCTTCAGATGGAGCACCTGTCAAATGTTCCCATGCTTCCCTGCTGAGACTGCTAGCTGGCCACGAAAACCTGCTCCCTCCTTCCATAAGGGACAGGACTGGACCTGTAGCTGCCCAGTGACGTCCTTGGTGCAAGCTCCTTTGCAGTTATTAGGTGTGGCCATGCATCTTATCTTGGTTTCCTGCACAGCAGAGATTGAGATAAAGGCTTGCTTGTGGGCAGTTTATTGGGAGTGTGATCTCAGGGAGCAAGAGTGAAGAGTAAGGAAATGAAGCAGGAAGGAAGGATGTGGCTGTGAGCTGCCCATTGCTATACATGACTGGTGCTCAACCTAGAACACTTTCTTTCTTTTTTTTTTTTTTTAAAGATTTTATTTATTTGACAGAGAGAGACACAGCGAGAGAGGGAACACAAGCAGGGGGAGTGGGAGAGGGAGAAGCAGGCTCCCCGCTGAGCAGGGAGCCCGATGTGGGACTCAATCCCAGAACCCTGGGATCATGACCTGAGCCGAAGGCAGACGCTTAACGACTGAGCCACCCAGGCGCCCTAGAACACTTTCTGATAAGCCTCATAAATGCATCTCAGGGCTGTCTGCTTGGGGGTTGAAAGGGGAAGAATTTATCTTTGGCTTCCATCCTCCACTGATCTAAGCCCTAGACTCTAAGAATAGCTCCATAAGCCTTAAATTCCGCTGTATTTTGGGCTGTACATATATAGGTGCCAAAAGCATCGAGGACAGAACTAGTTGTACGTGGCACTGGGCCCAAGGCAAGGCACTGTCAGGTTGCACAAAGAACTGGTTGAGGTCTGTGCAAAACCGCTTGTCAAAGCAGTGGCTGGAGTGAGAGGCGTGACCAAGAGGATTTGAAGTGGTGCACAAGAGAGCTCCTTGTATCACTCAGATCTGCTCTCGCCTTCCATCAAGTCCAGTCCAGCACAGCGGCCCCATGAAGAAGGTGGTCAGCTACACTCTCTGCAAGAACGTACCACAAGAACGTCAGCGGAGCAAGCTATGGTCCCCACCGGGGCAGCCGGTCCCAAAGCTGACGTTGGCATTTATAGTTTCCTTCCCCCGTCACCATCACAGATTCCTCTGTCCATCAGCTAGCACTTTGATAGGTGTGGGTTGGCTGCCCGGTGGGGGAGGCTTAGTCCTTCACCCCAAGGGATCTGAGCCTTAGCAACCTTGCCCTTGTTGAGCTGCACTTGCAATCCTTGCCTGCTCACCATCATGGGGCAAAGAACCTTTGAGTTTCCGTCGGTAGTCCTTCCTGCTCCCATCAGATAGCAACCCTAGCTCTTCGTGGCAATCGGAGTCAGCTGTCTCCCCTGCCAGTAATCTGCTTGTTGATCCACTGGCATAGGATTCTGGAGGGTCCAGGTAGTAGGTGTCACTTCAAGTTCATGAGACCCGTCAGGAGTTTTCTCCCCTCCCCCATATAGAGCCAGGCTTCCAACACAACAGATGTAAGGCTGTAGGTGCAGGAAGCACAAAGTCTGGGACAGGTGGTGGGAGGGGTCAATCCTACTTCTACCTCTTGGTTCCTGGACCCATGTCGAACAGCTAATGAGGAAACAACACTAGCTATCACCCATTGGCCAGGGCCTCTCCATCACCTCGGAGGACGCACCTCAACCCCACAGGGTGTTGTCTTCAAGCTGGTGCCAGAAGCAAGGTTTTCACAGGCCGGTCCCATGTTCTCTGAGGCTGTTTGGTCAGCAGATGCTCCGATCCTATGTCCATTTCACGCTTCCTTTGCCCTAATTTGGGTTCCTGTTATGCAGTAAGTGTGTGTGATACATTGCACTAATAGATAAGGAATTTTGTGAGCCTGAAGATGGTGGGCCTAGTGGGAGAACTACAGAGAAGGTATGGTGCCCTTTAGGTGGCCGTGGACAGTCAGGTAGAAATCAGTATGACTGTTATGTGGCCCCTGGAGTCTTGGCCCGAATTCTCACACGTTGTCATAAATTTGCGTGAAGGGCCTTCCCTTCAGCACCTCAGAGAAGATGGCGCACAGGAGACTTATGTCTTGGGTCTCAGGTTCACTCAACTGAGCAGGGCTACCGTGTCCGGCCGCACAGGCTGTACACTGCACAACACCAGGGACTATGGGCTCTATGGCGCCACCTGCAGTTGTGTAGAGCGCACCTCCTACAAACAAGCATCACATTTCAGCACCGTGGAACAGGGTCACAAATTTGATGCTAAGTGAACCCTTACGATCAGCTGAGTCTGAGGATGTAGATAGAGTGTGGGTCTTAAAATCTGTCCGTGCCTTGAATCTCCCAGAGGTCCTGCTGCCTCCGCAAGCCCCCAGGCCTTCTCGCATTCCTCCACCCCTTTCCTCCTTCCCTGTAGCAGGAGAGGTGGCGATGAATGCAGAGACCTCAGGCAACAGGACAGTTGTTTTTATGAGCCACTTCAATAGGCAATGATCCTGGGCTGATAGGTGTTGAAAGTAAAGCTGTTTTTATGGTTTTAGGGACAACAAATAGCTCCAGGACTTTGAGCAGCCCCTTTCCACCGAGGAGCTTACAGTGCTTTCACTTTCTTCTCATAACATCTCTGCGAAGTTAGGAGAGGATAGTGGACACATTCCCCATTTTACCCAAGGAGAAACTGAGGCCGGAGAGGAAAAATGACTTCTCAGTGTTATGGACTAAATGTTTGTGTCCCCCTCTAAAATTTGTGTGTGGAAATCCTAAGCCCCAGGGTGATGGTATTAGGAGGTGGGGCCTTTGGGAGGCGATTCGTCGGGAGGGGAGGCCTCATGAATGGGATCAGTGCCTTTATAAGAGGAGACACAGAGAGATGATCTCTTTCTCTGCCATGTGAGGACACAAAGCAGGAAGAGGGCGCTCACCAAGAACCTGACCCTGCTGGTACCGTGATCACGGACTTCCAGCCCCCAGAACTGTGAGAAATAGTTGTTTGCCATTCCAGCCACCTGGTCTAAGGTATTTTGTTATAGCAGCCTAAACAGACTGAGACGCCAAGATCACACAGCATTTGACAGCAGGGCCCTTTACCTCCATGCATCGCTACTCAGACAATTGCTACTTCTGTTTGCCAACCCCAAGCCCCACAAGGGAAATATGAATCAGTCAGGGTCCAGGCAGAAGATGGTCTGCCGTGACTTGAACAGGGAAATTTCACTATGAAGAATTATTGGCTATAACAGGGAATTGGGATAAAGGAAGGCTGGCTAGTAATTGGTGGAGAAAACTCAAACGAACACGGGGCTAGCAGATACAGGGAGCAGCCGCTACCTCCAGAGCTGGGGCAGAGCAGATCTGCAAGAGGGCCCCCCTCTGCAGGGCTGAGACCCAGACCTCATGGGGAGAGGCGCAGCCAGGATTCGCTGGAGGAGGTCAGCTCCCAGGGCTGTGCCGGCGGGACTCACTGAGAAACAGTTCCCTGGGGTGTGGGGCTGGGGTGGGCTGGAGCTCCCCATGCAGAGGTCTGGCTGCTGGCTCCTGCAAAAGCCGTGCGTGCAGGTGGATGAGGTGCTGCCGAAGTCTCAGGCTGCCGGAGGCTGCCCCAGGGAGAACACTGGAACCCGGAAGGCTGGCCCCTTCCTCCTCCAGCCTCCTTCCAGTGCCTACTACTGCGAGAGCTTAGCATCTGGCAGCTGGCAAAGGAGAACTATTTTAGGGTCCAATTCCATTATCACAGAGCAATCGACTTGGAGCTGAGAGGGAATACCTTGATAACCGGCACATGGAACACAGAACCTGGGGTCCCTCAATTCAGAGTATCTTAATTCTGTTTGGTAGCTCTCAGCTCCAAACCACACTTCCAGAAAGGACAATTTCCAGGCACTGGAAGGAGAAAAAGGAACATAGGAATCCAGGAAGACAGATCAGCAGGGTGAGGAGCATACCCAACCAGGGAATACTCTTGGGGAAGGGAGGAACCCAAGATAAATGTTTTTGTACTTTTAACTGAGGTATAATTTACATGCAATTAAGTGTTCTAATCTTAAGGGTACTGCTTGACAGATTTTTACATAGGTATAGACCCATGTGGCCATCCCCCAGATCAAGAGAGAACATCTCCGGCACTCCAGAGGAATCTCTCAATCCCCTCCCAGTCAACACAGAAATCTCTACTGTTGTGACTCCTATCCTTATAGATTGGTTCTGCGTTTTTGAACTTCATATACATAGAGTTATATAGTATCTGCTCTTCGGCGTCTGCTTCCTTCTAACATTGTCTCTGTGAGATTCATCCATGTTGTGGTG
Organism: Phoca vitulina; assembly: GCF_004348235.1. Lineage (NCBI taxonomy): Eukaryota > Metazoa > Chordata > Mammalia > Carnivora > Phocidae > Phoca > Phoca vitulina. The sequence continues at coordinate 58,769,631 of NW_022589711.1, read as the reverse complement.
AATAGTAAAACCAGAACAATGTTAAAGCAAAAAAAGAAACAGAAAGGAAAATCAGGCGTGCCTGGGTGGCTCAGTTGGTTGAGTGTCTGACTCTTGATTTTGGCTCTGGTCGTGATCTCAGGGTGGTGAGATTGAGCCCCATGTGGGGCTCTGTGCTGACTGTGGAGCCCGCTTAAGATTCCCTCTTCCTCTCCCTCTGTTTCTACCTCCCTCCCTCTTAAAGAAAAGAGAAGAAAAGACCAGCCATGATACTCACTAGGCTGTTTCCGGTGAAGATGTGTGTGGCTACGGGCATATCTGCTCTCTGTGATGTGGATTTGTGAATAATTTCCAGATCATCAGGCGACCATCACTGAACTGGCTGTGTGATGCTCCACTGTGTGGGCCCGGCAAGCTCAGGTGAAAAGCTTGCTGAGAGGGACCATCCAGTGGGTGGGGCAGGCAGGCCTTGAGCCATCGGTGTCCCTGCTGAGGCTTTAGAGTCTGGAATTGGCAAAGTCAGCATGAGAAGCAGGATTTCAGGGAGCAGGTCCAGCCTTTCAATGGCCAGGGCTTCCCTAGACGAAAGTGAAGTGGGGTCCACAGTGGGCTAGACTTGGGGCATCCTGGAGGGGCTATGAGGCAGAGCCTAGCCCCCCAGGTAAGGCCCTGGGGGTAAATGATCGTGACTCAGAGGTCAACAGGTGATAGACTCTTAGAAAAGTCACTTTAGTGGCACAACCTGCCAGAAGGAGGCAGGGAAGGGGGTGGACCAGGACTAAGGAGCTGGTCCTTTGTGCTCCTGTCTGGGGTTCAGCACATTAGGGCTGCAGCAGGGCTCAATAGAGATGCAGGGAACTTTGGTTGCAAGAAAGGCATTTATTGGAAGGAAGCTGGCAGATCTCACGAAGCCTAAAGATAGGAAGTGTAGGAGAGCTCAGGAAGGTTTGGGGACGAGGGGCGGGGCCAAGTTTCTCTCGTTGCCTGCTTCCTCTCTCTGGCTCTGCAAGTTCTCTCCTGTTTGCTTCTCTCTGCCGGCCTCTGCACTCCCTTCCTTGAGCTTTCTCTACCACATGCCCAGGAAGAGGTGGCTCTTTCAGCCTCATTCTCTGAGACCTCTAGGTAAAGGGCCTGTGGAGTCTGTCTCAGAGAGGGGAACCACTTGGTAACATCTGCCCCTCCCCACCCCAAACTTTGGATCTTCTAGGGTCCAGGCAGCCAGGATGAGGGGCCACTTGGTGCAGTCATGGACTCTGGGGTTGTGGGGGACGGGATCTCTAAGAAGAGAGCCCGGTCAGGAGAAGTGATGGGTGATTTTAGTGCCCAGGACAAAAAGAGCAGATAAGGTCTGGCATTCAGAAAATCGTCCTCTGGGGTCCCCATCCAGAACAACCTCTGCAGGTGGCTGCACCCTAACAGGAGTCTGAGGGCTTAATGGGGCCCTGGAACGGGATGATAGTAGCTGTGGGGAAAGAACCAGGCACTGCGAAATCTTATAGATGGGAACTGGGTGGCAGGAAAACTTGAACCTACTGAGGTTCCACTACTGGGGAAGGGGTATCAGGCAAAGAGACAGGAGAGCCTCAAGGGACCCAAATAGTCTGCCAGGGACGCGTGGGGGGGGGGGGCAGAGGCTTTGGAGCCATAAGGAGCAAGATCGAATTCTCAGCTCTGTCATTTCTTAAGCTCTGTGGAACATTCAGCAAGTCAGTCATTTGGACACCAGTTTGCTCATCTGTAAATTGAGATAACACTTACCCTACAGGGTGGGTGCTAAACTTAAAGATGACAGTTGGATGGGTCACGGGGCTGTACAAGCTAGCCATTGTCATTGTTTTTAGCGCACGTGCATGTACACACACACACACACATTAAAAACAGAAGAGAGAAGGTGAGTGCCCGCGAGGGTTTCCCAATTTCATGGAAGGTGCTGTTGTAGGCTTTAGACAGTGCAGCCTTGGTCCTGGGCCTCTGGGGCCTTTCAAGGGCCTTATGATAGTCTCTCTTGGTTCATCTCCCCCTCCGATCCCCCCCCCCTTCATTTTCCCCTTCCTTCTCCTAATGTCCTCCATGCTATTCCTTATGTTCCACAAATAAGTGAAACCATATGATAATTGACTTTCTCTGCTTGACTTATTTCACTTAGCACAATCTCCTCCAGTCCCATCCATGTTGATGTAAAAGTTGGGTATTCATCATTTCTGATGGCTGAGTAATATTCCATTGTATATATGGACCACATCTTCTTTATCCATTCATCTGTTGAAGGGCATCTCGGCTCTTTCCACAGTTTGGGGATGGGTTAGCCTGATGATGGGTATTAAGGAGGGTGCGTATTGCATGGAGCACTGGGTGTTATATGCAAACAATGAATCGTGGAACACTACACCAAAAACTAATGATGTACTGTATGGTGATTAACATAAAAAAAAAAGGCCTTATTATAATGTCTGAGACTTCACATTAACAGATTGGCTCAAAATACAAAACAAAAACTCCACAACTAAAATTGACAAAGGTTAAATTATCTGCAGCTAAACTAACTCGTAAGTAATAATTCTTCTTCTTTTTTAAAAGATTTTTATTTGGGCGCCTGGGTGGCTCAGTTGGTTAAGCGACTGCCTTCAGCTCAGGTCATCATCCCAGGGTCCTGGGATCGAGCCCCGCATCGGGCTCCCTGCTCAGCGGGAAGCCTGTTCTCCCTCTCCCTCTGCCCCTGCTTGTGTTCCCTCTCTCGCTGTCTCTTTCTGTGTCAAATAAATAAATAAAATCTTTAAAAAAAAAAAAAGATTTTTATTTATTTGAGAGAGAGAGCTTGTGCGAGAGAGCATGGGCGGGGGAGGAGCAGAGGGAGAAGCAGCTCCCCGCTGAGCAGGGAGATCAATGTGGGGCTCCATCCCAGGACTCCCAGATCTGGGCCTGAGCAGACACTTAACTATTTAACTGATTGAGCCCCCCAGGCGCCCCCAGTGATAGTTATTCTTAAATGTAAACTACAAGAGCTAGGTAGGCCACAATATCTTGGCGTCCGAGTGCCTAGCTTTGTAATTTGGCTCCACCACTTACTAGCTGTGTAGTTTTGGGCAAGTCACTGAACCTCTCTGTTCCTCATCTGTAAAAGAGAAATAATAATGCCTACTTTAGAGGGTTGTTAGTAAACACTTAGAATGATGCCTGGCACATAGCAGGTCTGGCTATTGGTATTAACTGTAGGATGAGTGTGCATTTTAATATGCTTGGTATAAGTAAGCTAGGGCCTCCAAACTAAGGGCCTGAGCCTCTTAAAGCTCTTAAAACAGCCCTGATCATGTTTATATGATTATATGTTTACATAAATCATGTGTAACTTAGATTGTAAACCACAGATGTGTGATTTTTATCTTAATAAAAATTAGTGGTTCTCTGCAGGACAATACGGCTCCCAGGGGTATTTTGAAAATTTTTATTTGTTTTTGGTCATAATGAATAGGAGTTACTGCTAGCCTTTAGTGGGGCCAGATTAGCATGGCAAAGATTTCTCCTGTGTCCCTCAGGACTTTCACATGTAAGTGAAAACCCTGTTTATAATGATCCAATTCTAGAATCTAACAGAACCTGGAATTATGTAGATGAAACACTTGCTTATAATTATCTGAGCCCAGAATGAATTCCGTTTTACAAATGAACACAAAGTGTTTGTTTTTGTCTTTTGTTTTTGTTTGGGCTTTTTTTTTTAAAGCAAGGTTTAATAAGTACCAAATTTCCTAGGAAGAAACAACTGCATTCGTCGAGGGAAGGCTGTACTGTGTTGTGTTGAAAACTTTACTGAGTTCACCATTTTGAAAAGTCATTGACAGCGATCCTCCTTTGTTACTGGAACCACCAAATCTGCGTGTTAGCTGTCCTCTTTATGGTGATTCCCCACTTACATAGTAATACGCTGACTTAGCCTGTGTGACAAAATGTCAGCTCTAAAGGAAAACAGTCAACAACATTCCGTCGAATACTGAAAATCTGGTTTTATATCCGCCTGCATGCGAACTGTTGCCAACATGTCAGTTCTGCAGTTCTTTTTAAGTCAACAGTGACCTTTCAAGATACAGTGAAGGTGTTACAAAGAAATGCATTTATCGGGGTGCCTGGGTGGCTCAGTAGTTAAGCGTCTGCCTTCGGCTCAGGTCATGATCCCGGGGTCCTGGGATTGAGCCCCACATCGAGCCCCACATCGGGCTCCCTGCTCCGTGGGAAGCCTGCTTCTCCCTCTCCCACTCCCCCTGCTTGTGCTCCCCCTGCTTGTGCTCCTTCTCTCGCTGTGTCTCTCTGTGTCAAATAAATAAAATCTTTAAAAAAAAAAAAAAGAAATGCATTTATCATGCTGGCGGGATATCATTCATCTGAGATTTAAAGAAAAAGTTTGAAATCTAGAATTTTCACGGGATGTTAAAAAAACATCTTTTAGTAGAAGGTAAAGTTGTTGCTGTTCTCTTTCAGAATAATATAAATGCTTGCAAAATAGAATAGGCAGCCCATAGTAGAAGAAACTCAAGCTACCAGCAAACGATAGGTTACTAGAATAACAACAGGAAAAAGTCCTGTTGACATGATTTTTTATTCCACTAATTCTGATGATCCTGTTCTAAGAAAAATCGATGAGATGGTGAAAGCTGTTGACGATCATCTATGTAACAAGATCAGGCAAGCTCATTTTTTGTTACTGGCGGACAAGAGCCCCAGTAGAATAAGGAAGCTCTCTGCTCACATGGAGAAGGTTAAGGAATGAAAACGGCCACAGTGGAAATTTATTTTCGAAGTTACTGACAATGGCTACAAAGGCGTTGACAGTGTTCGAAACCCTTAAAAATAATTCCGTAGAAAAACAATTCCCCTTTCCAATGTCATTGCATGTACCACAGACTGAGCCTCGGCTACAATTTGTTGGCAATGGGTTTGTAGGCCTTTAAAAAAAAATTAGCACCAGATGTTTAGCACAATGCAAAGAAAAATATTTTGTGAAAATTGTGTATTAGTTTCTTAACTTTGGATTCCTTGCTGTTTTCCAGGATCTTCACTGTTCCTCTGAAACAGTCCCAAGAGGTCCACCTTTGAGGGCCTAATTTCTCAAAGATGTTTTGTATTCTTTTCCAATCCAGCCTCTATTCTCCACCTGATGACACAAAATAACCCCAGGCCACAATGAAATAAATGGGGTACAAAACTCAACCATATAAAACGTAGGGTTTCATCTTTGTGATGTCAACAAAGAAACTATTTTCCAGGAGGTCTGTACTATCCCCCCAAAAAGGCACAGAGGTAATTATACGAAAGTGTGTTGTACACAGCTCTCCATATATCCACCCGAGCGAGTCCCAATTCAGTGATGTTCAACTTGTCCTCTCCAGCCCCCAGCCCCTCCCAGTACTGGCTCGCACCGCCCTGCCACAGCCTTGCCTGGGACTTTCCCGCAAACATGACCACACGCATTCAATCAAGCCCAGTCCTTGCAGTCACAGAGACTCAAGCAAGTACACATCCTCTCTCTCCATCTGTTTTTTTAGTGTGTGTGTGCGTGCATGCTCAGACTGAAAAGATGACAGTGCTTTTAGAGCACCATGAACCATGCACGTCTCAAACATTATCTCTAATCTTAACACCCAGCCTGTAGGGTAAGTGTTAATATCTTTTTAGTCGGCCTCAGGTTGAGACTGAGGTTTGGGAACCAGTGCTGGTCAGGGGCCCGGAGCAAGTCCCATTATATTAAAAGATGCATGATCTTAGGGCTTATTGTATATGCTCATCAAGGTGTTAAGTACTAGAAGGCATGCCTTGAATGAATATTGAAATTTTAAGACAAATGATATGATCTCTGAGATACTACCTTGTTCCACATCACATAGAAAGAATTTTTTCATCACTGCTCATTTAAATAAAGTCAACACTATTATGACACTATTGTTCTTCCTTTTATTATCGTTGTTGTCAGCCTGTAATTTACTTAACATGTTATTCCTGTTTCCATTAAGGTTAATCCCTTCTTTCTGTTATCATAGACACATGAATATGGCATGCTATTATTTATCTTTTTAAAAAAGATTTTATTTATTTTGAGAGAGAGCGAGTGCACAAGCAGGGAGAGGGGCAGAGGGAGAGAGAATTTTAAGCAGGCCACAGTCAGCGCAGAGCCCCACATGGGGCTCAATCTCACGATCCTGAGATCATGACCGGAGCCGAAAGCAAGAGTCGGATACTTAACCGACTGGGCCACCCAAGTGCTCCTTATTTATCTTAATTCTAACTTTAATTCTGATTTTAACTGGAACCTCTCTTTCATTCTTCTGTACTTACTGTAAGGAAACACTTCTAATATTCTTACTTTTAAATCCAAACTGACTCAAATAAGGAGGTGCAACCATCTGACTCTATTATGTATCTAGTATAGTTATGCTACAGTATTTATATATGGAAATGTATATTATTTTATTATGATCACTTTTCTCTCTCCTTTTTATTTCAGTTAGGATATGAGAAGGAGAAAAGCAGTCCCTGACACCCGGGGAGCCAGCCTGGCCCTCACTAAGAACACTCACTGTGTTCTCCTGTGCGTATAAGCAATTTCACAGAACACCAGTATTTCACAAGGCCACTCTGTGACCTTCATGGATCCAGATAAAACAAGAGCACTCTGTAATGGTGTCTGAGCACAGACAAAACAGGAACATGGTCCAAACCACAGAAGTGACTAAATATCTCCTGGTCTTGGCTAATACAAGTGATGTCTTCTCCTTTATGACTGTAGCTTTATTTATTTTTTTCAAAGATTTTATTTATTTGTCAGAGAGAGCGAGAGCACAAGCAGGGGGAGCGGCAGGCAGAGGGAGAAGCAGGCTCCCCACTGAGCAAGGAGCCCAATGCAGGACTCGGTGCCAGGACTTGATCCCAGGACTCTGGGATCACGATCTGAGCCCAAGGCAGACGCTTAACCGGCTGAACCACCCAGCATCCCATGATGATAGCTTTAGCCTTGCTCTAGTGTGCCCTCCTTCTGGATAACGTTTATTAAAATGCCCAATTATAGAACAATTCCTGCTTCCCGACAGCATCCAAGCCAAAGCAAAGCACTGCTTCTGTGAATCCTCCCTGAAGTCACCTAACACAAACCTAAATCCTACCAGTCCTTTCTACCACGTGAAAGGTGGTGCAAAGTTCTCCCTCCTTGCAATGTTCAACTACAACTGTGTTCCTGAGGGTCTTTGGCTGGGAGATACCACCAGATATTATAGTGATATATATCTATATACTTATATATAGTTTTTGCAATTATGTCTGTAGGTAGATTATATTATCTATGAATTTCATTTCAAGATAGTAAAGGGGCTTTACCAAGTATGTTATACAAAGAGGGCATCGAGTTTGGTAGGACCACTGATAGAAATTTCTGAACTTGACTATGGACTCTGAGAAACAAACTGAGGGTTTTAGAGGGGAGGGGGGTGGGGGGATGGGTTAGCCTGGTGATGGGTATTAAGGAGGGCATGTACTGCATGGAGCACTGGGTGTTATACACAAACAATGAATCATGGAACACTACATCAAAAACTAATGATGTAATGTATGGTGATTAACATAACATAATAAAACAAAATTAAAAAAAAAAAAGAAATTTTTGAACTTGACCCTGCCTGCAGGAAATGGTGTGTAGTTTTGCCTGCATGTAGATCCTGTGTGTAAATGTAGGCTTGTGTGGAATGCTTCTTAAATGTGCGCCTAGTGTCAAATTACTAAAAAAAAAAAAAATTGTTCTCACACTAAATATAGAGCAAACTATTGTCATTGTCTCAGGCTTCCCTGTTAATTGGGTATACTGGGCATTATTCTTGGGGCCTTAAGCCTTGTTGTTCCCACTTGGGACCTTCATGGGTCCCTATCATTCGCCTTTCTGATGTGTGGTTTCTCTTCTGACCTACGGTCACTGCATCTGCCATCTCAGCCATCCTGCCAGGAACTGGCTGTTACCTTCAACCAGAAATTTGTCAGGGGAATTTTGCTTTCATAGTGTGTAGGAGGAGATGGTTTAGATTACTTAGGACTAAATATCAATACTCGCTCTTCTAAGGTCATTGCTTATTTTCTAAACCACCATGTCCCGTTCGGGGTCTTCAGCACAGAAATCTTTGTTTTGTTCACTGATTTCCTTTCAAGTGCTTAGAAGGCGCTAGAGAAACATTTTGGCATGCGCGAATGACTGGGTGAATCAATCAATCGATAATTCATCCATCTCCCTCATTTCAGGTGTGTGAATTGTGAGGACTAAGGGCCAGTCGGCCCTCGCCTTCGGGGGTCGTGGGAGAAGGACACTGCGATGCGCTGGGGCCTCACCCTGGGTGCCCATGCGGACCGCGGGACACCTTCCCAGCACAGCCTACGAGTCCGTCCCCAACCTGGTGCGGCGCTGGCGCCCAGGACACAGGTGACCCAGGAGGGGCAGGTCCATCACATCCTCCCGGCCCTCTCCCAGGCCCGGGGCGGGAACAGAAGGTGCGGCCGCTGCCACAGCGCGGGGACGGCGCGCTCCGCCCTGCGGCGCACGTTGGGAAATCCGCTCCCCAGCTCGGGACTCCGGCAGCCCCTGGCCTGGGTGGAGCTGGGGATCGGGCTCAGCCCCCTAAGAGCGGAGAGGGACGCACGCGGGCTGTGGGGCCCTGGCGCCCCCGCTCGTCTCAGGCCAGAAGCCCTTTAACGGGGGGGGGGGGGGGGGGGGGGGGGGGGGGGGGGGGGGGGACAACAACCTGGAAGAATAAGGCTGCTTGCATTTCTCACAGTTTGCCAGCTAGTTCTGTGCTCTTGGCAAACTTTTAAAATGTTGATCTCATTTAAAAAATCAAGCGTTGTGCACCTGGGTGGCTCAGTTGGTTAAGCGTCTGCCTTCCGATCAGGTCAGGATCCTGAGGTCCTATGATCGAGCCCCATATCGGGCTCCCTGATTGGTGGGGAGTCTGCTTCTCCCTCTCCCTCTGCTGCTGCACCCCCCCCCCCGCCCCTTCGCTCGTGCTCTCTCGTTCGCTCACTCTCCCTCTCAAATAAATCTTTAAAAAAATAATAAAAAATCAAGCGTATCACTTGTATTCTTTCTTTTGCACATGGTAACACAATCAGAACTACCAAAAATAAAATAAAATAAAATAAAATAAATCCTAGATTCTGTCCACAACTAGTTGATTTGCAAGACCATGATGATACTGTCATATGGAGATCGCACTTCATGTCTCTTGGAGACTATTTCTTGGGAACTGCGTCCTGGGAGAGGGGGCTGCTGGAGGAAGTTATGGAACTGTTTTCGCAAGGGCCATGGGAGTGGGTGCACAGGTCAGGGAGAAGATGTTCTCCAGGTTGAGTGTGGGCTCTGCACTGTGTCTTCAAAGAACTGCGAAGTAGAGGAGAAAGCGTCCTCGTTACCAAGGACACCATCGGCAGTGAGACAGGGGGAGGGGTAATCTCTGGTTGCGCCCAGAAGCCAGAAGGCTGGTGGGAGGTGTAGGTAGTGGGGAGGGTGAGGGAGAGAGAGAAGGGAGGTGGTGGGGAGAAAGGGAGAGGGTCAGGGAGATAATGAGAGAGAGAAAGAGAGAGATTGAGAGGGACAGAGAGGAAAGGATAGAGAGAGATCTGTAGGGATATCTGGGTGAGACTTTTAAGGGTTGGAGGTCTTTGAAATATGGATCATTATCCTTTCTGTGGTCCCTTTTGTACACACAGGCTAGTGAGGAGAGAGGAAATTTGATTTCCATTCCCACCTGCTGTGTGGTAGGCACTCAATAACCAGGGCTAACGAACTAAATAGTTAACTATGTAATGTGCACTCATCAAAGGGGAACGGTGCTCACTGTGGTCCCAGAATTAACTTCCAGTCCTGCCTTACCAAGATCTTGGTACAATCCTTAGGTGGCATAACTCAGAGGCAAATCTTTGTCCTGAGCACGTTCATTTCTTCTTATTCTTTCATCATCCAGTTTTCTTTATGACCCATACCGACACCTGCATTTTGTGGACGCAGCTTGGGCAACACTGTGGGGCAATGCAGGACCAGTTCCACTAGTCTTATAAGAGTGAGTTCCCTCCCAGTGTCCCATGGGCCATCCTTCTCTGGGAGGGGAAGGAAAGGAAGGAGGAACTGGGAATAAGAAACAAGGTTTTGTTGGCTACTCCCTTTTTTGGAACAATATCAGTATTTGGTTTCTGTGTTACAACAAGCCCATGGTTTTCCTCCTGCCTCCCTGGGCTGCTCTTTCTTGGTCTGCTTTACAAGTGCCTCTCTTCTTTTTCCCAGTTACATGCGGTGCCTCCCAGAGTTGTGTTCCAAGCCCTCTTCCCTCTCCCCTCTCCCTGGATGAGCTCCTCTATCCCTGGGTGATCAGAAATGGCTTTAATAGCCATTTTTGACTCCCAAATCTCTCCACCCGTCCCTTTCTCTTGAGCTCCAGACTCATACACACATCTACTTCTAGAACAACACCTCAAACTGCGTATCTTCCATCAGAATTCCTCTCTTCTGCAGCCCCTGGTCCTGACTTTCATTTTCTCAGTGATTGCATTTACTTTCCTCCTCAGTGGTCCAAGCTTTGGCTTTCCCCCCCTCTCTCACCCTCCCGACCTGCAGGCACGACGTCCAGGTCAGGAACCATCTAAATGAGCTCTTCTCTCCTCCTCTAGCACCATGGTCTGTCAGTCTCCTAGCTGGTCTCCCTGCTTCCAGGCTGCCCCTCCCTGCACCCCCCCATGCGTCACTCCACATCAAGCCTGAGTGACATTTTCAAAATGGAAATTTGATCACTACCACTGGCTTCAAGATAAACACCCAATTCCTTCATGGGGTCTAGAAGGAATCTGACCCTTGTCTACATTTCTACCTTCATGGCTTGCCACTTCAGGCTCAAACACTGAGGTCCAAGCATCCCGCTTTCGTTCACTTCCTTCAGTGTTTATACTATGACCTGGGGACTTTCCCTTGGCCCTTTCCTCCTCTCCTGAGTATTACCCCAACCCCCTTTCCCCTGGCCACACTCATCCTTCAGGTTCCTATGGAGACATCACTTTTCTTGGAAGCATTTCCTGATCCCCAAGTCTGCTTTACCTGCCCTTCATTACAGCCTTTTTCAGACTGCACTTAGCTTGCTGTTTATTTGCCCTTCTTTTCCCACTGAGCCATAATCAGCTTGGAGTCAGAGACCCGGCATCTGGGTCTTTTTGTTATTCTCAGGGTCTAGCATGGAGGCTAGTGTAGACATTCAATAAATATTGAGTAACTGCTTGCATGAATAAATGAAAGAATTGAACATGTGGAAATAAATGAAGACCAAGCAAAGGCTACCTACTCAGCGTTTGCTATAATAAGGGAGCCAGCCACCATCATTTGCTTTCTGCCAGGCGGAGAGTGGGAAAGCTTTACAGTGGAAAAAAGGGGAGGCTTCAGATATGCCCTGATTGGAGGCTGTTGGCATGGGGAAGCTGCAGGCAGGCTAACTAGAAGTGGGATAACCTATGTGATTGGTTAGAGGTGCATATTTGGCTTTCTCCAGTGGGTCCTAGGTTGGAAACAGGGCAAAAATGAGGGAAGCAGTTAGTTATTCATCCAGTCCTGCCCATTTGGGGTCAGTCGTTACAGGGGTTATTGTTGGGCTTCCTGGACTGGTTACTAGTGATAGCTATAACTGACTTTCTACGGTCTGACTTAAAGGTAGCAGGCTTGCTTCCTGGCCCGGTTACTGTAGATAATGGGTTGGTTTCCTGGACTGGATGCTGCAGATTATAGGTCAGATTTTTATTTTTATATATAATCTGGTCATTGCCCATTTGTATACTCAGTCTCTCGAACTAATATGATTGAACGTCTACCTACACCAGGCTCTGAATTAAGTGTTTCGTATGCAGCACCTCATTTCTTTCTCACAATACCTTTGTGGGGTAGGTGGTACCTTTTCTGCTTAACCCCGATCACTTCCTTCTTGAAGCTCATGCTAGCCACATTTTCTGTCTTCTGCCCTCTTTGATGCCTTAGGTCTCCCCGCATGCACACACCCCTAGATTCACTGGGAACTGGGCTCTGGGCTTCTCCAGCCCAACGCTGCCATCTTCCCAGCCCCGTCAGGATCCCTGCTCCATTCCTTCCCACAACACCTAGATTCCCAGCTCTGGATTTCTTCATCCTCAATGACCTTCACCCCCAAGCCTCTTTACTCATCCACACCTTAGTCATCAGGCACATCCCTCATCGTCACCAAGAAAGGGCTCATCTCTGATACAGAAACCCTATCATCCACTCTGATTGAAATAACTTCCTCCTCTTTTAGCCCGCCCAGGCGGCAATTAATTCTGGGTGGGGGCAGTATGGTAGATTTCAAAATACTTCAAAATACTTTTTGCTATATTGTAAGATGTCTAAAATGCATAATATGAATAATAAAAAAACCCTCTCTAAACATGATTTTAATCTTTAAAAATGAATGTCACTTACCTGTATACCCATCACTATCTTTCTCCAGGGGGAACAGGGAAGGGAAGAAGACCATATAGCACTATATGGTCATAGTCACACTGCAGTCAGAACTTATAATGATGAAGTTCTTTTACTTATTTATTTATTTATTTATTTATTTATTTATATTTATTTGTTTATCTATTTTATTTAAATTCAATTAACATATAGTATATTATTAGTTTCAGAGGTAGAGTTTAGTGATTCATCAGTTGCATGTAACACCCAGTGCTAATTACATTCAGTGCCCTCCTTAATGCCCGTCATCCAGTTACCCCATCCCCCCAGCCACCTATTTTTTAATTTTTTATTTTACTTTTTTAGAGAGAGAGCACAAGTGGGGAGGGGCAGAGGGAGAGAGAGAGAATCTTAAGCAGGCTCCATGCCCAGTGCAGAGCCTGACACGGGGTTCGATCTCACAACCCTGAGATCATGCCCTAAGCTGAAATCAAGAGTCAGGTGCTTAACTGACTGAGCCACCCAGGCGCCCCGATGAAATTCTTTTAAAATGAAGTTATTATTTTGGAAGGTCTCCAAAGTCACGACAAACACAGTTGCCATAATTTATGTTTCAGTGGCCATGTTCCCATATGCTGAGTATGATGGTTAATTTTATGTGTCAGTTTGGCTAGGCCATGGCACTCAGTTGTTTGGTCAAACACTGGTTTAGATGTTGCCTTGTGCCAGTATTTTTTAGATGTGATTAACATTTAATTGGTAGACTTTGAGTAAGCAGATTACCTTCCATAATATGGGTGGACCTCACTTAATCAGTTGAAGGACTTGAAAGACAAGACAGAGGTGCTCTAAGCAGAAAGGAATTCTGCCTTTAGGCTGCCTTCAGACTCAAGATGGCAACATTAACTCTTCCTGGGTCTCTGGGCTGCTGGCCTGGCCTGCCTATTTTGGACTTGCTAGCCCTCACAATCTCATAAACCAATTCTTTAAAATGTCTATCTATCCACATCCTATTGGTTCTGTTTCTCTGGAGAGCCCTGACTAATACACTGGGCAAGGGCCAGATGTACAGGACAAAAACTCCCCTGCACAGCACAGAGGAAGATAAACAGGACCCGCCCCTATATATCACTCCCCATCTTTCCCCCTAGCCATCAGTCCCCAGCATGTCAGATTCCTCTTTATTGAATCAGGCCCAGCATCTGATAACAGGTCACTGAGGGATTTGTTGACTGACGGATTATACTCTAGCCGGTGGTTTTCAGTCAGTTGGTGATGTCATTAGAAGTTTAAGCTTCTTATTTCCAAGTTGAAGGAGAAAGAGTCTTCTCATTGTCCTCAAATAAGGAATGTTCCACTAACAGGCTAAGAGATGTATATCACAAGGCATCTTGAAAGTAAGACTGTGTTAAGCCTTCAGGGTGGAGGCAGAGCCAGGTTTTGTGGAGCCTAAAGTTATACCTAAAGTAGGAGTTCCCTCTTTAGAAAAAAAAAATACAGAAAGATCTTTGGCAATTTTTCAGCGATAGGTGATCATGTGAACACCTTGCTATGACCCCTCCCAGGGCTTTGCATTTGGAGATGTAAAGTGAGGGGCCCTGAAGCTTAAGCTTTATGAGCTTCAGGGTAAATCTGGCTCTGCTTCTGGGCTTTTTAGGGCGGGGACAGAAAGAAAGGTGTTGGCCTCTCCTTAGGTTGGTTCCTGCTCTGCTGGGAAGGAAGCTGGGACTGGCCTTGTTCCAGCTGCTGCGGGAAGACATGTTGCTCTTCGTCTAGATCCAGAGAGTTCCTCCCCTCCAAGCCCTGCTGGTGTGAGCTGCCAGACCTTTGTCCCACTTCCACACCTTTCCTCGCTCTCTTCTCTGCCTTCAGCTCTCGTCCTGGTCCTGGAGTTTCCAGGGCCGATTTGCCATGCGCCTGCACGCTGTGACATTTCAGAAGACAGTGTGCAGCCTGTCTTCTATCTTGCAAATGCAAACACCTCTCTATGCTTCCTACAGCTTTTTGGTCTCTGAGGACAGCATTTCTAACTGCCTGAGAGACGGCGGCACTACGACTGCCTTGCCAGAGGGAGCTTTGCGCTGTGGTCCTTTCTCCACATCTATGGCTGGCACCCCTCCCTTCTTCCTGCCTCTTCACATCTCCAAGTGCTGGATTGATCCATCTCACATATGCAGACTCATGCTATCAGAAGCGGTGGCTTTCTGGTTCTATCCAGTGATAAAGTATTTGTATAGAATTGGCTTTCAGATATTTCACTGAGTATAGGAATTTACTAGCACCTTCTCTCCTCATTCTGGGAGAAGCTCAATGACTGGCTGAAAATTTCTGCAAATTCCGGCGGCTGGCGTTCTCAGTGTTCTCTCAGCTCTGAGTTCCTGCATCTTCAGAACCCCTGGGCTCATTTACACCCCACATTTCAGAGCAATTCTTCCCCTACTGCCCCCACCAACTGAAATCTGGGCCTTTTCTTTGATCTTGCCCCAGAATCACTCACACCTACACACACACACACACACAAACACATACACAGGACTTGTAACATAGACTTCACTGGAAGAGTTGGAACAATGGAGTTTTCCATCACAGCAAAACCCGAGCAACTGAAAATTACATTTCAGTCATCCTTGTTTCTTACACCCACCTTTGGGACTCCCTTCCTCCTTTGCCCCCTTTCTCTCAGACTTGAGCCCCTGCTAATTGACTGCCACCCTCTTTTCCTCAGCCCTTGCTCCCGCAGAAGGCAGAAGTGGCCTCGTTCAGTCTAGATTAAAAACAACTGTAGCGACAATGAAACAGGTTCTTCATCCTGCCACACTTAGTGTACATAAAACACAGAGAGAAGTGAAGAAAACAGAAGTCGTCACCACTATGCAAAAATGGACCCCCCCTTCACACATTTAAACACCTGAGCTGCACATCCTAAGCCAGCTCTGCCTCAAGCTGATAGAACCGTTCCCCGAGTCTCCAGTGACTCTCCATCTCCCTCTATTTCCTCATTTTGTTGCCTCCTCTCGGATCCCAAAAGCTGTCAGAGAGAAGCCCTACTCCTTGTCCTTACGTCATGTAAGTCCGTGGTCAGGAACCATACCGAACAGTGGCCGACCTGGAGAGAACAGAGTAACAGATTGAAGTAATCCGAGGAGCTGAAAGGTTTATTTAGGAACAGGGAAGGTGACTCCCGTGACAGAAGCCCACATTGTAGATCCCAGGATGTTTCCGGGCTACGCACACCGTGGGCGCCCTCCAAACTCTCGTGACAACGGGCAGAGCACAAAGACAGATTCTATACCTAGATGCCCCCATCCTGCAGCATGACCTCTGTCCCCAGCTTCTCCAGCTCTTCGTTGCCGTAGCCTCTGGGGCACAGCTGGTACTTGGCACCTGGGACCTCCCTCCAGGAGGAGAAGTGACGGTGCCAGAGGCTGCAGAGACCATAGACAGCGGCCAGCATGGCTGCCCCCAAGCCCAGGTGCCAGCAGAAGAAGATGGTGAGGAAGGCGAGGTCCCCAGGGTTTTCTGCTCTCCAGGGCTGCCCCGAGGGAGGAACGTACATTAGCACGGAGAGCTGCAGCATCCAGCTGCTGAGCGCCAGCCCCATCCAGGTCTTGAGCACCCACAGCGTGGGTTGGTCAGGGACCCAGACCTCTACGGTGAGCACCAGGCTAACCAGGAAGGTGAGCGCTACGAACAGCCCATGCACGCGGATCTCCAAGGTGCCCTTGTTCTCCAGGTGGGCAACCATCAACAGTGTGAGCACCCAGAAGGCCAGGGCCTCAGCTGCTCGCTCCAGCTTGACGTTCTGCCATGCTTGACATGACTGGCTCACGGTGTCCACCACGCCGCTGAGCATGAAAAACCCATACATGGTGACATGATCCCAGTTGTCATAGAACAAGAATGGCCGCCGAGGGTCCTCCCAGTCTATTATCCTCATCCGGTTTACTCCTGGGGGGTAGAAGAACTCAGGAATGATGCCACCCAGGGAGACGACCAACTTCATCATCCCTTGCACAGATACCAGCTGCCACCACCTGTGTCCTCGCTTCTCCCTTGGGGGCAAAGGGGAGCTGAGAGACCTCTGTCCCCGCAGCAGGGCCAAGGACACCATCACTGAGTAGTAGAGGGAGAAGATGAGGAAGAACATCCCCGCCAGCAGGTGTCCCTGGAAGGTGCCCATGGTCTCGGTGTGTGTTGGGGCCAGCAGAGCGCGAGCGGGGAGGTGAGCAGCAACCTCGCAGCGCTCTCCTCACAAGCGAGAGTTGCTGCTTCTAAGCTGCGGTGAGATCTTCCTGATCCAACTCCACCCCTACCTCCCACACACGAAAGGACATACGTCTGTGCTGGAAGCATCTGAGCCACTCCCTGGGTGGGATCTCTCTCAGCCATGTGGCACTTCACCTCACTCTGTTCCCTACTTAGGTCAGCTGAGCTTGGGCTTTCAACCTCTGCACCTCGCTGCAGGTCCTAGTTTTCCCTTTCTCTTCCCTCCCCTCTGCCCCACCTGCCACAAAGCGAGGGGAGGGAAAGAGGTAATTTTTTTTTAAATACTTATTTATTTGAGAGAGAGAGAATGAGAGAGAGAGCACATGAGAGGGGGGAGGGTCAGAGGGAGAAGCAGACTCCCCGCCTAGCAGGGAGCCGGGATGCGGGATGCGGGACTTGATCCAGGGACTCCAGGATCATGACCTGAGCCGAAGGCAGTCGCTTAACCAACTGAGCCACCCAGGCGCCCCTAGGGAAAGAGGTAATTAAGGGGTGGTGGCTGACATTTTTGCATCGGCTGTCTCTTGGTGCCAGCCATATTAAAGCTTTTTTCCCTCATTTAAATCCCTCAACAACTCTATGAGAGAGTCTTTGTTAAACAAATGTTATAGGTGACATTAAGGCTCCGAGAGGTGAAACCACACACGCAGGTATCACATCTAGTGGCCAGCACAGCAGAGCCAGGATGGGGACCTAGATCTACTCATCTGCTGACGAAGTCCAGAGCTTGTACATGACTAAATGACTGAGTTTCAGCTCCAACACTTGTAAGTCACATGATGATGAGCAACTTACTCTGTCTTCTTGAGCCTCTGTCTCCTGACTGGTAGAATGGGAATAATAATTACCTCATAGGTTTCTTGTATTAAATAGAATAACGTATGTAGAGTGTCTGATACATAAAAAATACTCAATAAATGGTAGTGATTATTAGTAATTTTACTGTGTTATTACTAACATTCCTTGCTGAATTCCTATGATGATGAAGTTGTTCAAGTATTCCTCCGAATAATACCAAAGCAGGAACCATTAAAAAAAAGGGGAAGAACCTAATTATATTTAAAAATGTTAAAGTTTTTTATTAATAGAAGTTAAACATTACAATTAATAATTTATCATATATTAAAGTTATGGTTAAAAATTAATTTCAAGGAGCGCCTGGGTGGCTCAGTTGGTTAAACAGCTGTTTTTGGCTCAGGTCGTGATCTCAGGGTCCTGGGATTGAGCCCCATGTCAGGCTTCCTGCTCAGCGGGGAGTCTCCTTTCTCCCTCTGGCCCCCCAATTCATGCTCTCTCTCTCTCAAATAAATAAATAAAATATTTAAACATAAAATAAGGGCACCTGGGTGGTTCAGTCGTTTAAGCGTCTGCCTTCGGCTCAGGTCATGATCTCATGGTCTTGGGATTGAGCCCCACATTGGGCTCCCTGCTCAGATGGGAGTCTGCTTCTCCCTCTGCCTCTCCTTCTGCCCCTGCTCATGTGCTCTCTCTCTCTCGCTCACTCTCTCTCTCTCAAATAAGTAAATAAAATCTTTAAAAAAAATAAAAATAAAAGTTCATGAATCTTTAAAAAAGTTAATTTCAAGAGAAAAATAAATTGTAAAATTTTACTCCATATGTGACAAAATGTTAGTCTCCTTAAAATATAAAGAGCTCTTACAAATCAAAAAGTTAAAAGTGAACACCTCAGTAGAAAAATGGGCACAGGGCAAAAAGCGGCTATTCATTCAAGGATAACTGTTAAGTGGCCCATAAATCTACAAAAGGTGGAGCCTATCTGTAACCTTAACAACACAGACTTCTCTTCACAGAGGGTAATGGAGTTCTTACACTCCTTGATGCCAAATGGGAAAAGTGGTAAAGAAGGATAAATGAGGGGCACCTGGGGGGCTCATCGGTTAAGCTTCCGACTCTTGGTTTTGGCTCAGGTCATGACCTCAGCGTTGTGAGATCAAACCCCGAGCCCCATGTTGGGCTCTGCGCTCAGTGCGTGCGGAGTCCACTTATCCCTCTCCCTCCTCCACCACTCACTCACTCTCTCACTCTCAAATAAATAAATAACATCTTTTAAAAAAAGAATGATAAATGATAAGCGAGAAAATGTTAAGGCTACTGCAATAGTAAATGGCTATCTAAAATATTTTTCTCTCTTTTTTTTAAAGATTTTATTTATTTATTTATGAGAGAGAGAGAGAGAGAGAGCGCGCGCGCGCGCGCGTGAGCGCGCGCGCGCACAAGCAGACAGAATGGCAGGCAGAGGGAGAAGCAGACTCCCTGCTGAGCAGAGAGCCCCACGTGGGGCCTGATTCTGGCACCCTGAGATCATGACTTGAGCCGAAGGCAGAACCTTAACCGACTGAGCCACCGAGGCGCCCCGAAAATATTTTTTCTTATTCTAACAACACTGGACACTGAGAGTTCAAAATTTTTAGTATCCAAGGGAAGAATATGCCCACCAAAGGACACATTAATGATTTCATTGAACCGGAAGGCGAGGCAGTCACATGTATATTTCAGGCTCCTCAAGGCATGAGGCAAACAGGCAAAAAAGAAGGATATGGTATTGACTGTGCAAGTGGTTCTGATTAACACAGGGGCATCGAATTGCAGCCATATAGGGAGGTGGGGAGGAAGAGATACAGATGAAAAACACGTGCCTCACCAGGTTGCCTTCTTAGGCTAGGGTATCTAATGGTCCTTAAAGGAAGATACTTTCACAATCCTATGTAGGCAGGACCACCAAAGGCTCTTTGATTCATTTTTTCATTCGATAATAATACTAATAATATCAGACACTTCTAGGCTCTGAGGATACAACGATGAAGGAGAGAGACAAGAAACAAATAAATATATAAGTAAACAAGAAAAAACGGCAGAGGGTGTTAAATAAAAAGCCCTCCTCCCTCAAAAATAAATTAAGGCAATCGCAATAGTGAGTGAATCCTTTAGATTGATTCATAAAAGAAATAACATATAAACCAAGATCAAATTGGCACTAGGGTCCAGCCATGCAATATCTGACTGAATGTTTGGATAACTTTATCACATGAAGACCTAGAGGAGGAAATGAATGAAAGCAAAGACCCTGGTAAATACAACTCCTTATTGACAATGTATCCTATTTCCAGTCTTTCCAGTTATGTCCTTCTCTTCCTAACCAGTATCACATTTTGGTTTTTGCCATTGAGAACCTTGTTGGGGGCACATCAGGTAGTAAGGCCATAAGTGATTTGTCTTTCCTTATCTATCTTTTTCTGCATTTTACAATGAGCGAGTATTTTCGTAATCAACTATCTGAAAATTTGAAATCAATGATGCAATTGTTTAATGCATAGAGAAAAAGCTTGGATATGAAGACATCGAAATGTGGCAATTTCTACATGGTAGTTTTATGGGGAATATTAATTTGTGTCTTTTTTTTTTGTATTTTTCAAATGTTCTATGAGGATTTAGTAATTTAATTTCATGACAAAGCTGTCAACTTGAAAAATTTTGTAAGAGCTCTCCTCAGTCACTAAAACATTTCTTTATACATGTATATTCATGTGTACAATTATTTATATAGATATATATTTATGTTGACTTTTATGTATGTATCTTTTTAAAGACGGAAAAACACAAAGACAGGCTAAAAATATAATAACAAATGCCCATGCAGAATGAACAAGTGTTAACATTTTGCCATGTTTGCTTCCAGGGTTTTGAAAAATAAACATTCAAATCTTTCCAGTCTCAAACCTATGCCTCCCTCCCTTCAGAATGGGAAACGATATCATGATTTTGGTGTGGATCTTCCCTGTCATCCTGTCATTTTATATATGTTTGCATCTACCTCCCTGTGTCTTATCTCTCTGTCTCTCTGATCTACCTGATCATTTTCTATGTATTTCTAGTTCTGAAGAAACAAACACTAGAAGGAGGTCTTCCTTGAACAAGGCACTGCTCATGCCTCAATTAGAACCCATGTAAGTGAAGTTCCTTTGTAATGTAGTCAGTGTGGTTAAATTAAAACGGGGGGGGGGGAGGACTCAAGAATCATGCAAAAATACAGTTGATGGGAACCGTATGTTATAGTTGCCCCGTTCCAGTAAACTGGGCACGTATACAGATCTGTTGATCCTAAGGATAACTAAAGGTTAGCAAGGCTAACTCTTATCATCCCCTCCCAACACACACACAGAATGACCATGAGTCCCTGGTGTGTCTGTCTCTCCCCATCTTCCAAGTGGACAATTACTTATCATCTGCTACCCTCTGAGTCATCCTGGTTTTCAAAAGGAGGCAGTGTCTAATACCCAAGTACACTTTTTGACTGATAGATTAATCTTTAGCAGATGAGTTTCAGTCACTGTGATATCTCAGTCATTTTAAGCCCCTCATCTCCAGCTGAAGAAAGAAAATCCTTAGCTTTGCCCATGACTAAAGGAATTTTCGTCATCAGCCAGCAGGTGCTGAGATGTGTTTGTTATTCGAAGACCTTCTAACCCAGTGGTTTTCAAGGCTGCCCATTAGAATCATCAGAGAGCTTTTTAAATGTTTGGGCCCTACCCTGGAGGTCCCGATTTAATTGGTCTGGGGTTCAGGTTTTTAAAATCGCCCCTGCAGACACAAAAGGACAAATATTGTATGATTCCACTTATATGAGGTATCTAGAGTGGTCAAATTCATAGAGACAGAAAATAGAAAGGTGGTTGCCAGGAGCTGGGATGGGGAGGGGAATGGGGAGTTACTGTTTAACTGATATAGAGCCTCTGTTTGGGAAGATGAGAGAGTTCTAGAGAGGGATGGTGGTGATGGCTGCACCACAGTGTGAATGTACTTAATGCCACTGAATCGTACACCTAGAAATGGTTAAAAAGATAAATTCTATGTTTTGTTATGTACAATAAAAAAGGTGAAAAACAAACTTCTTTCTGGTGATTGTAACTCGCAGTCAGGTTGAGGATGACCTTATGCTCTCTGGGGTTACTGTTGGCAGGTGATTCCTGAGAGCTAAGTGGGCTCCCTGCCTCCCCAGGAGGCTCAGCTGGGTGCTGTTCGTGGTTCAACTGTCGCTGCCACTCGGGGCAAAGAAGTTTCACTTTTTACTTTTCCTTTAAGATTTGGTCTGTCTCCTGCCCGAGACTGGTCCTGGAAGCCTCTCCCTGCCTTCTGTACTGAGTAGCAATACTGTGTGTAGGCTGCTGAATGGTAACCTCTATCAGCAGGGGTTTTATTCTCTGGTCCCTTCTGGTATCTGTGGCTGGAGCTCCCTCTCCTCTCTTCCAGACTTAGGCTTGCTAGGTTTGACTCAGCCCTGTCATCTGACTCATGCAGGTATATGTCACACAGGAATAACCGGCCAGTTAACATCAAATAGGGATGACCATGCGTCCATGGGGATGACAGAGTTTTTCGTATATTCTCTAATGAAATGCTTATCTACTTTGTTAGCCAAATGTTAGCAGAAGCCACTCTGTCTTTTGAAATGTATATGAATTTACTCAATGCCTGTCCCACACTCTGGGGTGGGGAGTCCAACGCTCTGTCCAAGGTTCTCGAAGGCTCCAGGGCTGGGGCTTTGCTCCTGTCTGACTCTCAGAGTCTGCATTCTGCTCTGGCTGTGTTCACACTTGCCGATGCGCTCTGCAGCAGTGCCCTTTGCTCTGTTTTGCACTGACCCAGAGGGGAGACTCAGCCCCTTTTCATTGATTCCCACCTCTACCCTTTGGAAAACAAAATAAAACAAAACAAAAATGCTTACAAAAGGCGTTTATTTGCACAGCAGGCTTTATTGTGTGTGAGGATGATGATTGGGTATTACATCATCCCAAAGCAAAACTTTCATTATTGGCTATTAGATATTTTTGTTCTTAAAAATCCTTCAGTGATATATGATTCTATTCATATAAAGTCCCCAAACTGGTAAAACTACCCCAAGGTGTTAGAAATCAGGATAGTGGTTAGCATGAGGGTGAGTGACCAGGAGGACTCCTGAGGGGGCTTCTGGAATTCTGGCGAAATTCTTTTGATTAGGTGCGGGTTACACAGGTGACTTGGGGGAAAGCTATGGAGCTGGATACTTGTGATTTGGGTACTTTCCTGTATTTATGTTATGCTTCAATAAAAAATTCACATTAAAAATAAAGAAGAAAGAAGAAGTCCATCAACAACCTCATGCCCAAGCATGTTGCTTGACTCTCTCTCCATCCAGACTTTCTTCAGATCAGTATAGAATTCTCTCACCTACCCATTCTCAGCACCCCAGAGCACAGTTTTGGATTTTGATCTGTTAACAGTGTTTTCAAAGAGGACCAAGAAACATGCAGACACATAGGCACATTGTCAGTGATGAGCCTGTGTGAATACGGCCCCTCACACGCTCTTCTTCCTAAACCTCCTCAAAGAAATCACACCAGTGAGAACAGGAAAGACTCGTCCAGGTGCTCAGTCTTCATGGGCCTTCCTGTATTCCCTCCACCCCTCCATATCAGCCCATCCTCTAGAACCCTCAAACCTGTCAAAGAAAGAGACTCTGTCTCTGCTTCTGACCTTCCAGAGAGGCCCAGAAACCACTTTTGCACAATGAGACAGCTAGACGGAAAGATCCTGAAGCCATCCAGAAGCTAAAAGCCCCAGGTAAATAAGAACATGGCTCATGGGAGAGATAGGAAGTCAAACTGGCCCTCAGGACACATCAGTCTGCCCACCAGTGGGCATCCTCAAAGGACAGCTCTGCGCCTGGATGCGCCATCCTGCAGCATGAGCTCTGCCTTGAGCTTCTCGAGCTCTTCACTGGGGCCCACGGGGCTTAGTGGTACCCGGTACCTGCCCTTTGCTAGGAGGAGTGACCATGGGGCCAGAGGCTGTAGACGGTGCCAGCATGGAAGCCCTTAAGGTCAGGTGCCAGCAGAAGGTGGTGAGGAAGCCCAGGGCCTCCAGTGGCTGGAAGACACATCATCACACATGGCTGCAGTGACCAGGTGGCTGACCAATAGGCTCTGTCAAAGGCCATGGTCTCGGCTGCCCAGCCCAGCTTCATTGTGCTGCCGTGCTAGCCATGCGTGTTTCATTACGGCCACCACAAGCTCAGCAGGAAGAAGGCTGAACACAGTGACCTGCTTGCCCCAGCGCGTGGAGTGGGACCAGCTCCTCACGCTCTTCCCAGTCCACTGTCACAATCTGCTTATCCTTGGAGGACAGGAGAACTTAGTAAGGATGTTATTAAGAAGGCAACAGCTTCCTCCACCTCTGCCACAGGTACCTGCTGCCACCACCTCTGTCCTCATGTCTCTTGGTAGGACATGGTCCCAGTAGGGCAGGACACCAGCCCTGAGGAGAAGAGCCCAGGACTTTTCACAGGGAAGGCCTGCACTTTCTATGCTGCCAGGAGTGTGAGGACAGCCCATCAATGGCTGAAGAGGTGGGCTCACCTCTCAGGTAGGTGCTCACAGGGGACAGAAGAAGGTGCTTCCTTCACACCACTTTGCGCCCCATGCGTGCTTTCACTCATGTCTCTGTTCCACCCAGGCGTTAAGCTAATACATGAGAAAGGTACACAACGTGACCACTATGTTCGTCATTATGGCCATGGTACCAGTACACCAGGTTTCAGCAGCCCGGGGCTATGAGTGCAGGCTGATTAACATGAGCATCTACGTTTTAATGGCTCTTAGCCTCCACTTTCTCTCAGAGGGTCTTAGAATCCTGCAGAATTTCCCTTCAGCTCCTACATTAAGGATGATTATGGAATCTCACTGCCCAAGAATCCGTTCTGGTTACTCTGCCAGCATGTTGCTGGTCACGTGCGGATGGACTGTCCACGCTGCTTGCTGGGCACTGGTTCTGCAGCTGCTGCCCTCGGTAGCCCCCTGAAAAGCTGCAGCCCCAGGACCACCGCCTTCCTGCCCTCTCTTGGCCTGTGGTGTTGCCAGCACCGTGGGGGTCCACTCTTGTTGCCAGCCGTGGTAGGTCTCTGGGGCTGGGGATCCACAGAGAATGGCCTCAACAGCTAGGAGGGTCCTGGTCTTGCTTGGTCTACATTGCTGCCAGTTCTCCCCGGCGAATGGTGCTTGTGCCAAGTGGGACAGAAACAGCTATTTTTCCACTGGAGAGAAGGGCCTCACAGGAAGATTCTTTGAGCTCTGCAGGTCTCTTAACATTCTGTGAGGCCCCTCTCTTAGGTCCTCCACCAGCCTTTCTTCTCAAAGTGCAGCTATAGTAGGCTGGGTTCAGGTAAGGTTGAGGACCAGCCTCCCAGTTCTTCTAAAACCACTAAGTCCCTTGGCCCCCCAGAGTTTGAAGATGAGTGGGGTTTGCATATGAGATGCCTTCCTTCTTTGTAGCAAGCATTCTCTGTGGTGTTCTATTATTCCTTCCTGCAATGGCTCAGTCAGGGACCCCTAGGGTATCAGATATCTCTGTACTCTATTAACAAAGTTTAAGTTCTTGTTTTTCCAAACATACCCCAGGCCCACACAGTCCAGGGGACACAGATGGATATGGAAGAGGAGGAGCTTAGTGGACATAGTTATTCTGTTTGGCTGCCCAGCATCTGAACCCGATTTCTCTCACCTAATGGGCATGCAGGAGCCAGAGCTCAGCTCCCCACAAGGAGCTGGAAATGCCAGGTTTGTCCTTAGTGGCCTCTCTTGAAGTGGGCACAGACCCTAACCACCTGCCCTAGACTCTGCCCAAATCCAAATCATCCCTTTAATAACTCCTTTCTGCTTAAATCCACCAGAGATCATTTCTATGATTTCAGGCTAAAACCCTGTCTAAGGTGAGGGGTTTCATCTTTACCTGGCCCCAGCTCCACCGTGTTAGATAAAGATGTGTTTGGTTGTCTTCTTCTTTTTCTTTCCTCCCCCTATCTGCCCCCCCCTTCCTGCTGATCGGTAAGGGAAAAAAAACCCCAGCAACTTCAATAGAAAAATGGGCAAAGGATATGAACAGGCAAACAACAGAAGAGAAACATAAGAAGCTACTAAGGATACAGCCAGATGCTCAAAATCCCTGATAATCAGAGAAACACAAATTCAAAGCTTTGTGAGTTATCGTTTGGCACCTGTTCGGCTGGCAACCATTCAAAAGCCGGGTAATGCTGAGTCGGAGGGGATTTGGTGACATAGAAATCAATCATGTATCCCTGGTGGAAGTGTAGATGGGTATGGCCACTCTGGAAAGGGGTCTGGTTCTACTTGGTTGAGTCCTACATTTGCACGTCCTATGACCTAGCAATCCTGCTCCTGGATGTACAACCCAGCAAATTGTCATACAAACACATAAGGGAACACTTATAAAGAAGTTCCTTGTAGCATGTTTCTATAGGCTAGTAGTTGGAGGTAACCTGAGTGTCCAGTGCTGGGACAGTGGAGCCAGGGCACATGATGGGGTGTTACAGAGAGGTTAGATGCCTTGAATTAGGTGTCACATGGCAACAGGCCTGATGTTACAAGCATAGACAGGAGGAGACATAAGAAGATATATTGTATAACAGCACATTTTACAAGAACACATTCAAATGAAGATGACCATGGGGGCACCTGGGTGGCTCAGTCGGTTAAGCATCTGACTCTTGATTTCAGTTCAGGTCATGATCTCAGACTCATGAGATTAAGCCCCGTGTTGGGCTCTGCGCTGGGTGTGGAGCCTGCTTGGGATTCTCTTTCTCCCTCTGCTCCTCCCTGCTCACTCGTTCACTGTTTCTATTTCTCTGTCTCTCAAAAAAAAAAAAAAGTTCAAAAAAAAAAAAACAAAGATGAACATTAATACAGTTAAAGAATGGGGACGCCTGGGTGGCTCAGTCGGTTGGGTGTCTGTCTTCAGTTCAGGTCATGATCCTGGAGTCCTGGGATCGAGCCCTGCATTGAGGTCCCTGCTCAGTGGGGAGTCTGCTTGTCCCTCTCCCTCTGCCCCTTCCCTGCTCGTTCTCTCTCTCTCTGTGTCTCTTAAATAAATAAATAAATCTTTAAAAAATACAGTAAAAGAATGACCTGTAGAGAGAGGGGAATGAGAGTAAGGAAGAGGGACAAAAGAGGACACATTAATCAATAAAATAACTGAAGGATTTCATGCATATGGCATGGGCTGAGCAATAGGAGTAATTCAAGCCTCTTCAACCAAGGCAAACAAAATGAAATAGACAAAACAACCAACACCACAAAAGAGAAAGCAAGGTGTGTACATAAAATCTTGATCACACAAGGTAGAGGGTGATGTGGACTCCATAGCAGGCACTGAGAATGGGCCACGTGAGACAAGGCAGGGAGAGACCCTGTCCAGGGAAATCAGAGCGGGCTTCATGGAGAAGGCATCATGTCTGAGTAAGTTACCTACCTAAGAATAGGCCCCTTTCCCAGGTGGCTCCCTTCAAAGAGGTCTGCTCACATCATAGAAGAGCCTGTCCACCCACTTATATGGACCTTGGGATAAAATCCAGGGCACCTGGGTGGCTCAGTTGGTTAAGCAACTGCCTTCGGCTCAGGTCATGATCCTGGAGTCCCGGGATCGAGTCCCGCATCGGGCTCCCTGCTCGGCAGGGAGTCTGCTTCTCCCTCTGACCCTCCTCCCTCTCATGCTCTCTGTCTCTCATTCTCTCTCTCTCAAATAAATAAATAAAATCTTTAA
Organism: Phoca vitulina; assembly: GCF_004348235.1. Taxonomy (NCBI): domain Eukaryota; kingdom Metazoa; phylum Chordata; class Mammalia; order Carnivora; family Phocidae; genus Phoca; species Phoca vitulina. Next base: position 58,742,318 of record NW_022589711.1, on the reverse strand, counting down.
AAAAAAAAAAAATCCATATCAGATTAGCACACCAGAAGCCCAGCACTCACTCCAGCGATGCTTATATATCCTGATGGATGGTCAGGGAGACAGGAAGATGGCCTCCTGGTTGGGCCCAGAGCCCTCTAGGGGACCTAGGGGCATGTGCTAGGCCATCTCTAGTGGCTAGTTGTAAATTGCTCTCCATGTTATAAAGTCTTCCCATATGAATTTCAACTGTGGATGAATAAAAGGAAGGATCTAATTTCAGCCAGCAAAGAAGTGGTATGAAGGGTATTAGCAATTTCCTGGCATCTGCTTTCCCTAACTAAGGTACAAACCATTCTCCCTCTAGAGAAATGACAGAAGTTAGAGAAGACCTCAAACCATCTTCTTAATAACATTGAAAGCCTAACCAAAAAAAAAAAAAAAAAAAAAGGAATTAGTTGAGAGGAACTGGGAGGGGTAAGAGCCTAAATGGATGAATCTTTGCTCCTTGTCTCCTTGTCTGGGAGAAGGCAGCTAATAGGCCAAGATTCTGGGGTGAGTGGGAGGGGCAATATTGCTTTCCATAGTGTCCTAAAGACATGCAGGGGCTGTCTGCCAATCCTCAGAATCTAGACTGCAGAGCTCGAGGGACACAGTTGGCGGACACTGTCTACCAAGGGCGAAACCTAGTATAAGGCCATCCTCTGTTTATATACAGAGCCCACCCTCTAGAATATTCTCAAGCCCTGTTCCTGGACAGAGTGCCCTCAGGTGCTGGCCGAAGAAAGGTGGATCTTCTCTGGAAGAAGATCCTAGGTCTCAAATTAATTTTCAAAATAGTCATTTCATATAACATGTCCAGAAGGAACACAGGCACACAAGGTACATGAGACAAAACAACATGTCTCAGAATAAACAGAAGCCATGAACCATAGAAATAGACCCACCAGGAGCTCAGATTAGGGTTCCTAGGTACAACCTTTAATAAAGCAATGCATACTGTGTCAAGGAGATAGAAGCAGAACTTAAAGTTTTATGTAAGGATATGGAAATTTTGAAAGCAACAATGCAGATTAAAAAAAAAACAATTAGAGGGACACCTGGGTGGCTCAGTCAGTTAAGCGATTGACTCTTGATTTTGGCTCAGGTCATGATCTCAGGGTCATGGGATCGAGCCCCATGTGCAGCTCCGCTCTCAGTGAAGAGTCTGCTTGTCCCTCTCTGCTCTTCCCCCCCACTCGCGTTCTCTTTCTCTCTCAAATAAATAAGTAATTAATAAAATCTTAAAAAAAATTATATACTATTGAACTAAAAAGTGCAATAATCCAATTAAGAACCCAGTAGAAGGGTTAATAATAGACAGTCAATGGAAAGGAAGATAAGTCAGAAGAAATCATCCAGAATGAAGCCCAGTGAGACCTAAAGATGGAAAATACACAAGAGATGATTAATAAGAGAAAGTACAGAAACCTAATATATGTCTCTTTGGAGTTCTGGAAGGAGGGGAGAGAGAGAATGGAGGAGAGGCAATATTTGAGGAGATAAAAGTTGAGAATTTTCCAGAATTGATGAAATAAGCCAATCCTCTGATTCAAAAAGCCAAAGGAGGGATTCCCACAGGAAATAGAAATCTCAAAGGCATTGGTTAAACCAAGAATTCCCACTTGGGAAATTCTCCTTCCATGACAAGGTGTGAGAATACTTGAGCGACCTGGTGGATTTCTTTACAGAGGTGTTCTTATTGTTTGTTTTTGAAGATGGGAGAGATTTGACCTTGTTTATAAGCTGAGGGAAGAAACCCGTTGAGAGTGACAGGTGGAAAACACAGGAGAGAAGAGGTAATGCCTGAACATTTTAGAGGAACAGGGACCCATACTGTGAATAATTACAATATCTACAATACCTACCATTTACTGAGCATTACATGACAGAATCTGATTCAGGCAGTTGTCACACATTGATATTAATTCTTAAAGTCCTTAACAATTAGCATTTCTATTCAGACATCGCTGATATGTTAATTGATGCTCAGGGAATTCAAAGGAAAAAAACAAAACAAAACAAAACAACTTGGTTGTAAAGTGTGGCTAGTAAATGGGGGTACGAAGATCCACACCAGATCTTGACTTACCCCAAAGTCCTTGTCTTTTCTATTCTAGACAGGCTGCCCTCAGAGCTCCAGCTGGCCTCAAAAAGGCCTTTCCTTGGTCTGAGATTGGCTAGAAGGAGGATGACTGTAGAGGTGGAGATGTTTGGAGAATATAGAGAAAGGATTAGGGAGTTGAAGCTGTTTGGGCTTAAGGCTTGGTTGTTCCCAGGGAAGTGATAAGGGATATTATTTGCAGAGTTTGAAGGGTGTGGGAAGTCGGCAGCGAAGTAACTGCCAAGAACAGTCCTCTAGCCGGGAGGGAGGGAAAGGAGCCCGGTCAAATGAGGGCGGAGGAGGCTGAGTCAGGGGAGTGTCAAGCCGGGTACAGGGTGAGAGGCAGTCAGCAGAGAAGGGGAGTTGGGGGGCGAGGGAAGGTTAATGCCTTCACTTACTCAGGCAGATGGCAGGATTTGGGGTGACAGGAAGGCTGTGAGCCAAGTGCCCAAACCATCAGTGACAGCATGGAGTGGTTCCAGAAGCTGACACTGAGAGTCAGGGGGCAAACATGAAGGGAAACAGAATATGTCATAGTCTCAAAGTATCTTCCCCTCAATATTTATTAATTACAAAGGGGAAAAATAGTAACTCACACTGGAGAAACGCAGCAGACCTCACCTTAACCAAGTGATCTCAAAATGCTGCTTTATTAAAAGAGATGATGGGACAAAGCTGCCTGGCAAGGAACGGGTCAATAAACAATGACTATTATTTTAGTCCTTGAGGTAATAATAGCAACATCCCCAAGACCTATGGCCCAAAGGTCTCTCCGCGCCAATCCTACCTCGGTGCAAAATTAACGTGTGCTAACGCGTCACTGCGTCCCAGAGGGTTAATGAGCTGTCCCTGGGTAACGTGGTTAACACCTGTGCCCCTGACAGGTCTTCCTTAATAAATGGAGTGATTCTAACGGTAGAGATTCAGGCACGGGGGCAGCGTTGAGATAACTGCTCTGGGCTGGGGTGAGGGAGTTCTGGGTCTCGAAAGGAACCGGGAACCACGGGGTCCCGCACGCTGCGGGCTCTGGCTCGGGTCTCTAACCGCGCAGCTTCCGGGGCTCGGGCCCCGCCCGCCTCCTCCAGACCCTCGGACTGCAGGTGGGGGTGTAGATGTCGGGCGGCGTGCCTGCGCTCCACCTCCATCTCCACGCGGGCCGGGCTGTGGGCCCCCCCACGCTGCATCTCCCGCACCTGGCTCAGAACCCGTCGAAGCCGACGTGCGACTGTGCAGCGCTGAGTGACAACCCTGACGCTCCTGGGACGCTCTCCTCGGGGAAGCGCGCCGATGCCCCCTAGTGGCTGAGCTCTGAACCTCCGGAGGTCCCGCGGCTCTGTCTGGGGCGAAGGTACAAAGGAAACCCCTAGTGCTAGAACCCCCTAGTTCCGGACCCGGCCTGCAGAGAGCCGGGAGCGGTGGCGCCTTGGGAGTGTGCGGGCCGGGGCTGGGCTGGGAGATTGGGGATGGTACAGTCCTCGAACGAGCCAGGTCTGAGTCAGCCCCGACCCAGGAAGGCCGGAAGCCTCCTCCTGCGGTCCCCTGTCCCCCACTCGGGCCTCAGCTCCTTTCAGGTCTTCATTGTCCTTGAGGGAAAAGGGAGAAATGAATATATATGTACCGGGCAGCTTCACTTAGTCCTATGGAAACTCACTACTTCTAAAAAGGAGTTGAAGTGATCGAAAAGATTTCTGAGGAAGTTAAAGGGAAAAGGATGGGGGGTGGGGTGGGGGGTGGAGATCAGCAGAGGGGTGAGGTTAATACTTAAAATGACTCTTGAGACCCTGAACAGATACTAGACCAGAAGACTAGAAACAGAATGTTAAACTTCCAAATCATGAGAGCTTTAAAAAAGAAAAAACCCACAAGACTCCAACAGTCCTTCAAGAATCAGGAACAATAGACCAAGGGGAAGGGAAATCATGGAACTAAAAAATATAAAAGAAAAAGTAGAAAACATATATCAGAGATCATAATTATTGCAGATGGATTAAATTCCTCTATCTTAAAAAGATCCCCTAGTAAAAAAGCCTATGATAACCTACGTCCTTTTTGTTTACAAGATACATAGCTAAAACAAAATGACAGAGTTTGAAAACAAAGAGGTTTGTTAAGATGTACCAGGAAAAAGTTAACACCCCCCCACACCCATCCCATTTTGTGTTCCAGCTCCAAAATACATCTCACATCTACCCATTTCTCTTCACCCCATGGCCACTCGAAGTCAGATCCTGGTGATTTCCCACCTGGACTACATCAATAGCTTTCTAATTGGTTCCCTGTGCTCTTCTTGCCTTCCTCCCTACAAAGCAGACAAAATGTTCTTTTAGAAACATCAGTCATATTTTAAAAACCTAAATTTTTCCTCTGCCTAAAGCCCTTCAATGTTTTCTTAAGGCACTTAGAGTAAAATTCAACCCCCTTACTCTGGCCCACAAGCCCCCTAACCCCTACCCAAACCTATCTCATGCCTCCCCTCCCTCCTACCTGCTGCCTTCCTGATGTTCCTCAAACTCACCTGTGCACACACTGTTCCCTCTGGCTGGATGCCCTCCATTAGCTCTTCATCCTCATTGCTTGGGTCTAGCTTCAGGAGCTCGCCCACAGAAAAGTTTCCTCTGGCCAGCCTGTCTAGAGCCCTTTGCCTAGCTACCCTTTGTCATTACTTTGCTTATTTCCTGCAGAGTACTTGTTACAATCTATAAATATCTTATTTATTTGCTTATTTATTTCTTCTCCAATAAATTTTTTTTTTTTTTTTTACTAGTGTTTTGGGTCCTTCTCAGTATACAATCATATTATTTGCTGGTGTAGATGATTTTTCTGCTGTTAGAATTTGTTTTTCTAATTTCATTTTGTTTTAATAATGCAATAGGGCCTTTCAAATAATGTTGAATAATAATGATTATAGTGAGCATTTCTTCCTTGTGCTTAATTCGAATGAAAATAGCTTGAGGGTTTTACTGTTTTTTTTTTTTAGTAAGCTATCTGCTATTAATTTTTGGTAAATATTCTTTATCATATTTAAGAGGCATCCTTCTAGTCCTATATTACTTTTACTTTTACAGTCTTTTCTGTGGTAACTGATCTATTTAAGTTTTCTATTTCTTTTGGTGTCAATTTGTATTTTCCTAGGAATTCAACAATTTTCTCTAGATTTTCCAGTTGGTTTTCATAGAGTTGTATGTAATATTGTTTTATAATTATTTTTCTTTCTTTTATACCTGGTGTTATATGATCTTTTTTATTTTTAATATTGTTTGTATTTGATTTTTCTCCTTTGTCTTTAATGGTGAGCATGAAATACCTGTTGATCTTACAAAAAATAAGATTTGGCATAGAATTGCCATATGATCCAGCAATTGCATACCTATGTATACTTTTAAAAGATGAAAGCAGCGACCCAGTTACTTGTGCACTTGTTCATAGCAGAATTATTCATAATAACCAAAAGGAGAAACAACCCAAGTGTCCAGCAACAGATAAGCAAAATGTGAATAAGCAACATGTGGAACATACATGCAATGCAATATTATTTGGTCATAAAAGGAAATAAAATTTTGATATATGCTGCAATATGGATGTACCTTAAAAACATTATGCTTAGTGAAATAAGCCAGACACAAAAGGACAAATATTGTATGATTCCACTTATATGAGGTACCTAGATTAGGCAAATTCACAGAGACAGAAAGTGGAATAGAGGTTACCCGGGGTTGGGGGAGGGAGGAAGGGATTGCTGTTGTTTAATGGGTACAGGATTTTTGTTGGGCATGATGAAAACATTTTGGGTATAGTTAGTGATGATGGTTATGCAACACTATGATGTATTTAATGCCACTGAATTGTACACCTATGAATGGTTAAAATGACAAATATATTATGTATATTTTACCACAATACAAAAATTAGGTTTAGGATTTATTCTTTCCATTATATCTTTCCTTATTTCACTAATTTTGGTTTTCACTTAAAAAATTTTTTTCTAGGGGTGCCTGGGTGGCTCAGTCAGTTAAGCATCTGACTCTTGGTTTCAGCTCAGGTCATGATCTCAGGGTCCTGAGATCAAGCTCCACAATTGGCAAGGAGTCTGCTCTCTCCCTCTCCCTCTGCCCCTCCCCCTGCTCTCTCTCTCTCAAATAAATAAATAAATCTTTAAAAAATTGTTTTTTCTAAAAAATTGAAGTATAGTTGACACACAATGTTACACTATTTCAGGTGTACAACATAGTGATTCAGGGCGCCTGGGTGGCTCAGTTGGTTAGGCGACTGCCTTCGGCTCAGGTCATGATCCTGGAGTCCCTGGATCGAGTCCCGCATCGGGCTTCCTGCTCGGCGGGGAGCCTGCTTCTCCCTCTGGCCTTCCTCCATCTCATGTGCTCTCTCTCTCTGTCTCAAATAAATAAATAAAATCTTTAAAAAAAAAAACAAACATAGTGATTCAACAAGTCTATACATTACACTAGTCTGTACATCGCCACAAGGATAGCTACCATCTGTCACCATACAGCATTATTATAATAGCGTTGACTATATTCCCTATGCTGTACTTTTCATCCTCGTGACTTATTCATTTCATAATCGGAAGCCTGTATCTTCCACTCCCCTTCACCCATTCTGTCCATCCTCCTACCCTCCTGTACCCTGGCAACCATCAGTTTGTTCTCTGTATTTATGGTCTGTTTCTGCTTTTTGTTTGTTTGTTTATTCATTTGTCTTGCTTTTTTTTAGATTCTACATATAAGTGAAATCATATGGTACTCATCTTTCTTAGTCTGACTTATTCACTTAGCATAATAAGTCCACCATCTTGTTGCAAATGACAAGATCTCACTCTTTTATGGCTGAGTAATATTCTCCTGTATATATGTGTGTATGTGGATATATAGATTATATACACACATATATATATACACGCACACACACCTCCCACATCTTCTTTATCCATTCATCTATCAGTGGACACTTAGGTTGCTTCCATATTTTGATTATTGTAAATAATGCTGCAATAAACATATAAACATAGGGGTGCACATATCTTTTTGAATTAGTGTTTTCATTTTCTTTGGATAAATACCCAGTAGTGGAATTACTGGATCATATGGTATTTCTATTTTTAATTTTTTGAGGGAGCTTCACACTGTTTTTCACAGTGGATGCACCAATTTACATTCCTATCAACAGTGCATGAAGGTTCTCTATTCTCTGCATCCTTGCCAACACTTGTTATTTCTTGTCTTTTTGATGCTAGCCATTCTGACTGGTGTGAGGTGGTATCTCATTGTGGTTTTGATTTGCATTTCCCTGATGATGAGTGATGTTGGGCATCTTTTCATGTGTCTGTTGGCCATCTGTATGTCTTCTTTGGAAAAACGTCTATTCATGTCTTCTGTCCATTTTCTAATCAGATTATTTGGGGTTTTGGTGTTGAGTTTGGCTTTTATTTTTTATTAATTACTTTGGCGAGATTATTTGTGGTTCATTTTTAATTTCTTAAAATGAGTTCTTAATTTCAATCTTCTTTAATAATGAAAGTACTTAAGACTGTGGTTTTTTCTTGAATATGGGTTTAATATACCAAAACATAGGTTTCATTACTTTCTAGATTGTTTTTAATTTCAATTTTGATTTACATATTGATCTAGAGATTACTTTTATTCTAATAGTCAATAGTTTGGGAGAGTATTATTCATTTGTATTCTAAAATATTGATTAGAAAATACATACTATAAAATTTTCACTTTTTTGAGGGCACCTGGGTGGCTCAGTCGTTAAGCATCTGCCTTCAGCTCAGGTCATGATCCCAAGGTCCTGGGATGGAGCCCCACATCGGGCTCCCTGCTCAGCGGGAAGCCTGCTTCTCCCTCTCCCACTCCCCCTGCTTGTATTCCTGTTCTCGCTGTCTCTCTCTCTGTCAAATAAATAAATTTTTAAAAAAGTGTTTAAAAAAATTTCACTTTTTTGAATTTGTCAAGTTTTATTTGTGGCCAAGTAGATGATGGATTTATATATAAATACCATATATATATATTACAGAAATATGAACATGTTTTATTGACAAACAAAAAAAGCACGTTCTGTGTTTGTAGGTTGCAAAGTTCTGTACATGTTATTACATTGAGCTGGTTGACTGTAATACTCAGATCTTCTATGTCCTGGCTAAATTTTCACCTTCTAAATCTGTCAGATTTTGAAAGATGTATATTAGAATCTTCCACTATAATTGCACATGCATGTTTTAAGATTAAGTTCTCGTTGTGTTTTTAACAGCTTTTGCCTTATATATTTGGCTGCTATGATGTTTAGTGTTTGGAGGTTTATGACTAATACTTTCTTCTTAAAATGTACCTTTTATTATTACATAATATCTCTCTTCTTTAATACTTTTTATTTTAAATTTTACATCATCTATGTTGTCATTTCTGCTTTCCCTTGTTTGCATTTGTCTGGTATTTCTTGACTCATTAGCTTTTTTTTTTTTTAAGTAGGCTCCATGCCCAGAATGGAGCCCAATGAGAGGCTTGAACTCAGGACCCTGAGATGAAATCAAGACCTGAGCTGAGATCAAGAGTCAGATGATTGGCCAATTGAACCACCCAGTCACCCCAACTCATTAGCTTTTCTGTATCACTTTATTTTAGGTGTGCTTCCTATAAACATGTATTTGGATTTGGCTTTTCAATTAGGTCTGACAGTTTTTATCTTTTACATGAAAATTGAGCTCATTCACATTTAGTATAATAGTTGATATACTTGATTTTATTCTTTCCATCTTATTTTATTTTAATTTTTCATCTTTTTGTTTTCCCTGGCTTATTCCCATTATCATTCATTTCTTCCTTCCTCTTTGTTAATTTGGAAATACTACTGGGCTTTTTAATCAAAAGTATATTTCTTGGGGCGCCTGGGTGGCTCAGTCGTTAAGCGTCTGCCTTCGGCTCAGGTCATGATCCCAGGGTCCTGGGATCGAGCCCCGCATCCGGCTGCCCCCTCAGCAGGAGCCTGCTTCTCCCTCTCCCACTCCCCCTGCTTGTGTTCCCTCTCTTGCTGTGTCTCTCTCTGTCAAATAAATAAATAAAATCTTTAAAAAAAAAAAAAAGATTACTTTAAAAAAAAAAAAGTATATTTCTTTATAATTGTATCAAAACATGCTGACAACCCTCCTCTCATACCACCTAGGTACTCACTTTTTGTGTGTCTCCTTCCCGCAAGGTAAAACCTTTAAAACATTTTTGCCTCATCACTCTTCCCACCTTTCCAAACTCCTTGGTTTTTCTAAGACAGTTTGGTTTTCTTGGTTTATAACTAACATTAAGTTTTTCCTGTTTGATAAAAGAATTCTTACGAAGCACCTCGGTGGCTCAGTTGTTTGAGCGACCAGCTCTTGATTTTGGCTTGGGTCCTGATCTCAGGGTCATGGGCTCTGTGCTCAGCAGGGAGTCGCTTGGGATTTTCTCTCTCTCCATCTGCGCCCCCCCCCCCCCCCGCCCCGCCCGTGCACTCTCTCTCTAAAATAAATAAATAAATCTAAAAAAAAAGAGAGTTCTTACTTAGCACTTATATTACAAATATCAACCACATTCTTATCATTCATTTGATGTTAACTATATAAAATACAAAGTTCATTACTCAATAACTGTGTCCCTTCCTTTCTCATCTTACTCTATGTTGAAGTCTGGATTATTTTCTTATTTGATTCGAGTACATTCTTGGCATCTTTCTTTTACAGGACAGGTGAATACTTTCTTGCCTGGGTATATGATTCTTGGGTGATTCTCCTTTCTTTCAATATCTATAGTTGTTATTCTTCTGTTCCTTAGCTTCTAGGCTTGTGATTTAAAAATAACATATCTTAGCTAACTAGTAATAGAAGGGGGCTTCCTTAATATGGTAAAGGTACCTATAAAAACACTTATAGCAAACATCATAATTAATGATAAAATATTAGAAGTCTTTACCTCATTCTCTACCTTGAGATAGGGAATGAGGCAAAGATACCCAATTTCACCACTTCTGTTTAACATATTATTGGATGTCCTAGCTAGTATAATAAGGCAAAACAAAGAACAAAATTATACAATTAAAAAGGAAATAAAACTGTCATTAATTTGTATTCTACATGTTTGTATTTTTCTTTATATCATTTATATGAAACTGAAAAACATACGAAAGGTAACATTTCATTTAAGGTTACCTACATATGTTGTAAAACTGTAATAACAAGCAAGAGAATGATAAACACAACATTCAGAATAATAATTCCTTGAGAAGGAGAGGGCATATGGGGGCTTCTAAAAATGCAGTAATACTCTATTTCTTAAGTTGGCTGATGGTTACAGATATTTATTATTCTTTATACCTTTGGTATACATGCTTATGTATTTTTGTAGGTATGAAATACATCATTAAAAAAAGTAGAAAATGTGAAAGACTTTAGAAATGAACACTACTATTTATGTATAACAATAAAATTAGAGTAAAAAAGTATACAAAGAAAATATTAAATTCTTTACTATCTTTTAGTGCCCTATACATTTAGACAATGTGATTGTGTATGTAGAAAATCTAAAGTAATCTATGGACAATATATTTATTTAATAAGTAGATTTAACAAGGATACTGGAAGCAAGGTCAATATACCAAATAAGATCTCACTTGCTCATTTCATTGCTATATGCAACAACAGGACATAATCTCACAAGCATAACAAAGAGTGAAAGAAGCAAAGTAAAAAAATCCCACATAGTATCATATCATTCCATTTGAATAATGTTTACAAAAGGCAAAACTAAAATATATTGTTTAGTGATACATACACAGTTTTTTTCAGAAATCAGGTATTACAGGAATTAGAAATTCTTCCTTCTACTGGGGAAGGAGAAGGTTATAATCTACATAGAGCGCAATGTGACACAGGGAAGGCTTCTAGGGTGTTCGGGCATTGACAGTATTACATATATATATATTATTATGCAATATAATATATATATTTCAGTTTGCTGTGTGTAATGAATTATAAAATCTCAGTTTTCTGTGTGGAGATATATATCATGTTTATTATAGGAAAATACAATACCAAAGATGTCAACTTCCCAAAATTGATCTATGAAGTTATTGTTTTAATCAATATCCCAACAAAGATTTATGTGGAATTGACAAGCTAATTAAACAATATATATGTATATTTCACAGTAAAAATGCATGTAAAGTACTGGAATAAAAGATGAAAGAATTAAAAAATAAAAAACCTTGGAAAGGGGAAAGTCTTTCTAGGTAAGGGGCAAAACTCAGAAACTAAAAGGAAAAAAATGGACATTAAAGCAAAATTCTGCATGGAGAATTAAACACAAATACAAAATAAAAAATAAATGGAAAATTAGAAAAATAATAAAATAATTGTAACTCACATGTCAGATAAATGGCTAATTTCCCTAATATATTGTGAAAGCTTACAAATCAATAAAGGAAAAAAATAGAAAAATGGACATAGGGCAGAAAAAGATACACAAATGGTTGAAAGAGAAAAGAAACTCCATTTCACCCATAAATGAGAAAATGCAAATTGAAAATAAAAATGAGATGTTTTTCATTAAGAAATTTGATAATATAAAGTGTGAGCATGAATGAGGGCAATGCAAACAGGCATTCTCTTGCATTTGTTGGAATTGTAAATTGTTGCAGTCTTTTTACAAAGCAATTTGGTGAAGTCTATCAAAATTACATATGCATCACTGTCTGTCCATCTTATAGTTACATTCTGGTATGTGTACAGTCATATATACTTTAAGGCTATTGATTGCAGTGTTGTTATTGAGGAAGCCTGGAAACAACGTAATGTTCACCAATAGGGAACTGAAAATGAACTACTGTGTAGCTATTTTCATAATGAGCTAGAGAGATTACATATAAATTGTTCAATGAAAAAAGCAAGTTGCTGTTGTGTATTTTATGCTTCCATTCGTATAAAAAATGGATGGGATAGATTTGGAGAAAGCATCAACCATATACATAACTGAAGGACACTAACATATTACAAGGATCTGTAAGCCGCAGATGTTTTGGAAAAAGCTACCGGGGGTCTGAGAAACTGGGCCATTGAATTTCATTGCATGGTTTTACACTTTGTACTTTTTGATTTTTTTTTATAAATCTCTCCTTGTACACTTTTCTCCCTCCCTGTTTTTTTTTTTTTCAATTCTCAAGTGCATTAAAAAAATTATTTTGCTTTTTTCCTTCCTCCAAAGGTTCTAACACTTTTTTTTTTAAAGATTTTTTATTTATTTGACAGAGAGACACAGCAAGAGAGGGAACACAAGCAGGGGGAGTGGGAGAGGGAGAAGCAGGCTTCCCACAGAGCAGGGAGCCTGATGCGGGACTCGATCCCAGGACCCTGGGACCATGGGACCTGAGCCAAAGGCAGACGCTTAACGACTGAGCTACCCAGGTGCCCCAGGTTCTAACACTTTTTATCAAACCTGAGAAAACTGGTTATAAAGTAGACCATCTTGCCATGAGCCCAATCTGCAAGTTAATTTAAATTCTTCAACACTAAAAAAATGTACACAGTTAAAACAATAAGTTAAGGTGTTTTTTTCAATTATGAAAATGAATCCTAAAGTACCTAGTGATAAACCTATTAAGGGTGTTAGATGTATGTGGAAAACATGTAAAACTTTATGGTAGGATTTTGAAGAAGACCTAAATAAATGGAGATATTGTCATGCTTATATATATTTTTAGAAAGACCCAATTTCATAAAGATGTCAATATCCCAAAATTAATCTGTGAAGTCATTGTTTAAATCAAAACCCCAACAAAGATTTTGTAGCAGAAGCTAACTCTAAAACATATGTGAAAATGTAAAGGACCCCAAATAGTCAAGGTAGTCTTGAAAAAATGTGAGAATACATGCTTATCCCGAAATCAAGACTTATTATCAAGTTACAGTAATTAAAAGAGTGTGGTATTGCTCAAGGATAGACAAATAGACCAAAGGAATAAAATAGAGCCTAGAAACAGACCAGCACATTTTGGGAAATTTGATTTATGACAAAGCTAGGATTTCACAATCGTTATCCATATGAGAAAGAAGATCTCTCTGTAACTCGTTTCACAAAGAATCAAATCTGGTGGATGTAAGACCAAATACAAAACAGCAAAATTTTAAAACTTTTAGAAGAAAATATAGGAAGACTTAGGACCTTTCAACCAAGTCACCCAAAGCAAAAACTATGAAGAAATAGATAAATTAAGCTACATTAGCATTTTCTGTGCCTTAAAAGACCCCATAAAAAGTTGTAAGATAAGCCACGGGGTAATAATATTTGCAATATATCCATCTGAAAAGGGAACAGTATCCAAAATATATAAAGAATTCTTTTTTTTTTAAGATTTTATTTATTTATTTGAGAGAGAGAATGAGATAGAGAGAGCATGAGAGGGGGGAGGGTCAGAGGGAGAAGCAGACTCCCTGCTGAGCAGGGAGCCCGATGCGGGACTCGATCCCGGGACTCCAGGATCATGACCTGAGCCGAAGGCAGTCGCTTAACCAACTGAGCCACCCAGGCGCCCCAAAATATATAAAGAATTCTTAAAAATCAATAAGAAAATTACAACTACCAATAGAAAAATAGGAAAAGGTTATGGACATGAGTTTACAGAATAAAATATACAAATGACCAGTAAGCATATGAACAGATACCTAGCCTCTAACCTCATACTAATCAGGGAAATGCAAATTAAAACTATAAGGAAATAATACCACAAACCCATTAAATTGGGGGAAAAAATCCAACAGTAACTAATGTTGATGAGGATTGGAACACAGTAATTCATCCGTCGCTGTTACGATTGCTTTGGAGACCAAGTGGGCAGTAACTGGTAATGTTGAAGCTAGGCATCCTTTGCAATCCTGCAGCCCCAATCCTAGGGGTGCACCCTATAGAACTCACACACAGGCACAGGAGACATGGACTAGACTGTCCATAGCAGCACTGTTTGTAATCAGGACAAAATGCAAACTGTCTAAATTTTCATCAGTAGGAGAATGGATAAATAAATTTAATATAATATTAACACAATAGTATACTATACTTCCATGAAAATGAATTTTTATTTATCAAGGAAACCCCAAAACTTATGTAGCACCACAGGCCAAGCTCTATTCTAAGTTCTTTATAAATATTAACTCATTTACTGAATGAACCTGAGCTAGATTTATCAACATGAGTCAATATGGATAAATCCCAAAAGCACCATGTTGACTGAGAAAAGCAATTTACAGAAGTATTTGTGTAGTACTTTACCATGTACGTAAAGTTTAAAATATTTAAAACAGTATTATATGATGTTCGAGAATTTGTTCATATATAATAAAAGTGTATGGAGAGGTTACCACAGGGGTGAGGGTGAGAGTGGGGAGGAAGGAGGGCCCCTGAGGGGCTTCATCAGGAAAGATGCTGCATTTCTAATGCTTAGTGATAGCTAAACTATTCTTATATCTCAATGTATCCCTGAGATAGTTCATAAAACAGTAAAAAATAAAGAGAAAAATCTCCCACTTCACCCATTTCCATTTAATTGATTTTCTTCCAGTCTCTCTTCTATGCTTATTTTATATACTTGTGATTATCCCATATATATTCTGTCACTTAAGCACTTTCTCATTTTTCAGTATAAAGAATAATTGTACTTGGGGGAATATATAGGATTATTCCTTCTGATACATTTTCACAGACAGAATTACAGTATCATATTATACGTACGAGCACTCAAACCTTCTTAGTGCTCTTTATTAGCACATTTTGCCAAGAGTTGGACCAGTTCGCTCTCACACCCCCCAGCAGTGCTTCGGTGCCTTGTTTCTTCTGCAGCTTTCTCAGAACTAAATATTCTCGCAAACAAACAAACAAAAAACAAAAAACAAAAAACCTTACTATTTTTGTCGGTGAAAATAGAAGCTTATTTGTATTACTCTGAGAAACACTGCCCCCCAACTGCTTATCATTCGTTTATAAAGGGAGAAAAGCTTTACTGTTGAGGGCGCCCTGGGGCGCCCCAGTCTTTCCCCCGCGGGGCGCCGCGGCAGGTGCAGCTCGGAGGGTCCGGCCCCGCCCACGCAGCCCTTCCTCCCACGCTCAACGCCGTGGGGACGGTGGCTCTGATCCGCGGAGCGCAGCCCCCACGAAAGCACAGCGAGGTCGTCGGGGGCATAGTTTACTTCTCACTATCCTTCTTTCCTGCCTCCGAGTAGCCTTGGCTTCGTGCCTGGGCCTGTGGGCCGGGGCTAATTTACAGGGCTGCCTCACAGCCGTCCTGGGGCCTCTTTTCCCCCAGTGACACACTGGCCATTGACGTCCCGCCCACGGAGCGCGGGCACACAGGGCTCCATTCACCCTTCCCGGGCCGGGCGAGCGGGGTGGGCGGCCCCCCACCCCACCTCGGGCCACACACAGGCAGGGTGGGACCAGAGGAGCTTGTCCTTTCCCATGGGCAGCGCTGGAATTTGGGGGGGAGGTGGGAATTGAGGAAGTTGGAAAGGGAGGAGTGAAGGGCTGGGTGAGAAGTGGGAGGCTGTTTCTAGGGATGGAGGGAGTGGGAGAGGGGAGGCCGGAGCGGGGGTGGGTGGGGGTGGGGGGTGGGGTGAGAAGGGGAGGGGCTGAGGGCAGGTTTCCGGACTAGAGAGGTAGGAACCTGAGGGGGCACCTGAGGAAGGGAGAGACAGGGAGGGATAGGGAGATGGGGTAGGGCTCAAAGAGGAGACCCCGCAGTTGGGGGCGCATTCAGATCGAGCTGGGGGTTACAGGAGCAGGAAGGGAATGTGGAATAGCGGGAAGAAAGGAATTTCAGGAGGGAGGAGGCATTGGCCTGCGTGGGGGGGGGGGTGCGGTGGCTACCCCCTGCTGGGCCTGGGCTGGCGTTTGCCAAAGAGCTCAGCCTGAAGCCTGCACAGGGCCCCAGAAGTCTGCAGCTCCAGGCCAGGTGGGGGAAGGTGATGACAGAGGTGGGCAGTGTGCACTTAGCTGTGGAGAACAGGCAAGGACAGCGCCTCCCCAGCTGTCAGGAGCTTCCTGGGGATAGACTCTGAAGGGGCCAAGGGGTCACCTGGGAAGTGGGGAGAAGGGAGGGGGGACCCCCAGTGAGGGAAGAGCACCCTGGCGGAGGGAGGATCTGAAGACGCACAAGGACTGCTTTGGGAAGCCCAAGATCCTCCAGGGACCAGCTTCTTGTCACAGGGAAAAATCCCCACCGGTGAGAGATGAAATAGATTATGGTGTCGCCATGTTATGGGAAATGATAAAAATGGTGCTGTAAGGCCATGCTCCTCAAACCCTGCCGGCCAGTAAATCCTCTGGGAGAGTGTATTAAAACGCAGATTTCCCAAGTCAGCAGATCTGAGGTGGCACCTGAGATTCTACATTACTCACAAGCTCCCAGGCAATGCCTGTCCTGCCGATTCAGGACCACACTCTGAGCAGGAAGAGGGTAAGGAATTGTCTATCAGGGGCACCTGGCTGGCTCAGTCTGGAGAGCATGGGACTCTTGATCTCAGGGTTGTGAGTTCAAGCCCCACACTGGGCATGTAGCCTCCTTAAAGAAATAAACAAATAAAATAATGGGAAAAAAGGAATTCTGTATCAACATGGAGAAGTATCTAGGTTATATGATAAAGTGAAAGAATAGTCTATGTGGGATGAACCCCGTTTTCTTTTTGAAGTGTGTGTCTTACGCAAACACACAAATGCATACACCTACACATACACGAAAAGGTGCAAAAACATATCACCTGTATCTTTTTCTGGGAGACGGGATTACAAGTGATATTAATTTCCTATTTTTTGTTTGTGTCTATTTTCTAAATTTTCTTCAATAAGCACATTCTCCTTTGTAAGGAAAAAGAGTCTCTCAAAACCATCGAAGTTATTTATTTTAAAAAGAGTACTCGGCAGAAGTTCACAGATCTCCCTCTGTGGGAAACTGGATTGGTTGCTCCTCTTCTGCTCGGATTCTGCTCCGAGCATCTATTTACATGCTGCACGGGGTGGGGGGGTGGGGGCAGCCCCTGGGACTTGGCAGGGAGAGGGGGGCTCACCTTATCCCCTCAGTAATCTGTGCTCATTTGAGTGAGCTTACGGGACAAGGTCCCACTGAGGGAAATTTGGTTATGGCAAACTCTAGGAGTACGTTTAAATGGCAGTGTCAAAGGGAAATTTTCTTACTGGCTATTACTTATACTGCTTGTATTATGTGGGCGCCCTGAGCCTAGAGACGTTGGTGATGTGAATGGATAGCTCTTTCCATTTACGTGTCATTTTATTATTTGTACTTTCTAAATGATCACCTCATTTGATCCTCTGAGGTAAGTGCTCTCGTTATCTCCTTTTATAGCAGAAGATATTAAATATCAGAGAGTTAAATAAACTTACCCAGGGCCAACATCTAGTAAGAGGCAGAGGCCTGGGCTTTTTAATCCAGAAAGTCTGACTCTAGAACCTAATTTCTTGACTACTGAAATGTACTGTATCTCACAGGATAGCGGACCCAGGTTCAGAAGCAAGCACATGTCTGGAACTCCATGTTCTCATGTGTGAGTTTGGGCTAGTTGACACCTCTCTAGGATGGCTCAGGCCGCAGTCCGGGGAGTGGTTTGGGCTCGCAGGGAAGCTGGACAGAGCACAAGGGGCGATGTGTTGAGGGGCAGGGAGGTAGCCATGATGAGTTTATTGTTCAAAAGAAGGCCTGATAACATGAAATCTAGAAACTGATTGCTGGGAATGAACTGGATATCCTTGAGATGATCTTTTTTCTTCTCTGGACTTTTCTATAAAATAAGAAACAGGGGTGTCTGGATGGCTCAGTGGGTTAAGTGCCTGACTTTGGCTCAGGTCCTGATCCCAGGGGTCCTGGGATGGAGCCCCCAGGATGCGCTCCCTTCCCTGCTCAGTAAGGAGTCTGCTTGTCCCTCTGCTTCTGCCCCCCCACCCCCACTTTTGCGCAGTGCATGCTCTCTCTCTCTCAAATAAATAAAATATTTTTAAAAATAAAATAAGAGACGATTTTATTATGCTCTCCCCTGTTTTTGAAAAGATTTAGTCTATCAAACAAATTGCATTTGTCAACTAATAATTGATTTTCTCATTTTTTATTAATCAAAGTCATTTGTAACTACCACGGCTTCTAATAAATATGAAATATAAATATAATCACACTAAGCTCCGGTGGTTCTAGCAAAAGAAAGTAATTTTGGCATTTTAGTTGGCCTGTGTGGCTTTATAAGAGGTAAATGTTTAATTGTTGTTAAGGCTTTTTTTGTTTTTTAAGATTTATTTATTTGTTTATTTGACAGAGAGAGACAGCGAGAGAGGGAACACAACAAGCAGGGGGGAGTGGGCGAGGGAGAAGCAGGCTCCCCGCTGAGCAGGGAGCCTGATCCCAGAACGCTGGGATCATGACCTGAGCCGAAGACAGACGCCCAATGACTGAGCCACCCAGGCGCCCCAAGGTTTTTAAAATAGAAAGACCCATGAACCCCGTAAGAATCTATCCCAAAGAAATGGTTTAAATTGCAGAAGGGAAAATGTATTTTCCAAGGGATGTTCATTGTATTTGCTATGATAGCTTAAACAGTAGAAATGCACTAAATATTCATCTGTAAATAAATTAGGGCACATTTGCATGTTTGCACAATGGCATATTTTGCAACTATTAAAAGTTCTGTTCAGTCTTAGAGCAGAGAAAAATTTCCTCTGCAAGGCACCAAACCCAGAAACCATTAAGGGAAAGCTGATAGATTTGACACTATAAATATTAAAAAGGCTTGCCCTTGAAAGACACCATAAACAAAGTGAAGATACAAGTGACAAACTGAGATAAAATATGCAACAGCAACAATATTAAAGCCATGTATCTTTATTTTCCCATAAATCACACTATTTCAGCTTCTCTCCTCCAGGACTGAGCCATGAAGCTTGTCGCCCAGAGAAAGAGGGGCAGGAACTGTTTGGGACAGAGAGGCCCCTGAAAAACTGTGAGTCTCAACCCCGATTTCTTTCACCCCTTTCGCAAGACCAGAGTCTCAAATGCCAGCCTTTGTGGAGGAAAGAAAAGAAATAGTTTTATCCCAAATACTGCCCTTTAATAAATCAAGGACCCACCTAGGTGGACTTGATCATAAACATCTACACAGAGAGAACTACTACCAAGAGGAAGTGGGAAAAATAGCTGCACCCCCTACCCCCCTGACCAAGGATTGTGGAAGGAAGAGAAAGGTGGGAATAGGAAAAGCAGTTGGTGAGAGATGTGTGTCCCAACTGTCCCAAAGTTACAGACAGGTAGATTGAAGGAAACACTGAAAGCAGAAGAGAGGCTTCTGACCCTGTTTCAGTTTGGGGCCTATTTAGGCAAAGAGAAGGCCAGCATTTGGCTGCCCAGAGTCTTTCCTGGCATTCACTGGCATGAAAGATGTCCAGAATTTCCTGGATACTCTTGGGAAGGAAAATATAACCCTATACGGAGGACTGGGTAGTCACCTTGGCTGGGAGCCAAATGTGAGTTGCTGACAGGTCTCAAGGTGGCTCAGAGCACCTGTAGGACCCAAGTGGAGAAGAGTCCATTGAAAGGACCACTGGACTCCAAGGGAGCTAAGAAAAATCTTGACTTTCTTAGTTATAGATGTAAGCAACAAATGTCAGCAAGATGCTTGCCTGGTGACCAGGTCAACAAGAAGCATGGTTACAGAAATTGGAGGAGCTTTGGTGCGGTCCAAGGACCTGTGCTCAGGAACTTAGGCTCCCCTCCTCCTTTACCACATTAGAAGCCCTGTCTCCCCTGTAACCAAATGCCACCTCAGAGAATTAATAGGAGGAGGAGGAATATAAGGGTTAAAATAGCGGGTAGGGTAACTGTAATTAAGGGTTACTAAAATACAGTGGCGTACACAGTAGAAGCTGGATTCTCTTTCAGATGAAAACCCAGGTGGGCCATGCAGGTCTGCTCTGGCTGCCTGAGGGGGCAGGACTGTTGCTCTTCTCTCTTGTTGCTCTGCTGTTGTCAACACATGACTTCTTTCTCATGGTCTAGGCATTTATTCTAGCTCCTGCCAACGCGGAGGCATTCCAGCTATTGGGAAGAGGGACAATATATCCAAGGCACACCCTACCCCATTTCCTTTGAGGGCATGACCTGGAAGTCACGCACATCACATGTGCTCACATACTGTTGTCCAGAACTAGGTTATGTTGCTACACCTAGCTGCAAGGGAGGCTGTGAAAGTTTTCAGCTGGGCAGCCAGATATCCATATCTTACCCACAGAACACACTTGCCCTTCTCCAGCCCAAAGTTCAGGGTCTCCGTGGGCTGCAAGGTCCTCTCCTCCAGGTCCAGAAGCAACTATTAGTCTGGTGACCTATAAGCAAGAAAAAGGTTGCCTCTCCTACTTCCAATTATACACACACCCAATATGCACCAGTGGAAAAGAAATAGGATGAGTAATCAGAACCTCCATTCAGAAAATGGAAGAAAGGAAAACACCCAGTAGTCATTGGTTCATAGCAATGATCACATCCTACCACACAGGAGTTACAAACACTGCCTTCCCTGACGGTGGGGTTAGTGCCTTGGCTTGTCGATCTGGTAGTCTCTTGTCCACTGACCCCAGAGAGGACAGGCTAGTTTTTGGAAAGATTATTCCTTGTCTGTCTTCCTCCATGGCCTCATCCCAAGTGGGCATCGGAGAGTGTGCCCTTTAGGGGGACTTGTAGATCTCACAGCCCCTTTTGGGAGGGCGTAGGAGTTACTTTAGGAGTCAATACAATCACGGGATTTTCCAGGTTACACTTACGGGGTTTTGTTTTGTTTTGTTTGCAATAAAATTCCCTCCAGGAGTTAGTAGGCTTCTAGTCCATTTATTTCCTGTTGGTGCCATGTGGAGGTATCTATAGTCAGAAGTTTTCCTTTAGGCATGATTTTTACACAGGAAAATTTTGTTCTTTAGTTTACTTGCTTCAGACTCTGTCCTTTTTTGTTCTAGAAGGCAGTTAAACTACTAGTGGATTTTATTGACTCTCAGGCTTGGTCTGTTTTGGTTTTGTCCTTAGTTCTAAGGAGTGGTTCCTGCTCTAAACCATGGTCCTTACTCCCCCATCTCCCAATACTGTGCAACCTCTGGTGTTCTCATATGCTCTCAGCCCCATCCTAACCACTTTCTTCTAGGCCTTACGGTGTCCGACCTGCACACGGTCAGCCAAACTCTTAGCCAAGGGCTAGTGGGGAACCCCAGAGTAGAGTTTCTAGCACCCTTATCCCCCATGCAGCTCCCACATCTTTGTCACCCTGCCCTGAAAACTCTAGCCAACTTAGCATCCCTGAATTCCTGCTTCTTCAGCTCAGCCAGAGTGCTATGTGTTGTACTCTACACTGGGGGTGCTGTCTCTCTGCACTGTGACCCACAATGTGCCCCCAGGAAGAAAGCTGGGGCCAGTGTGGGATTCACCTCATGTGTGTCCTTTCTCTAAAGGATCAGAGTCTGCTCCTGCCTGTTGTCCAATACACTGTCCAACTGCCAGTTGTCTCATTTATTTTGTCTAGTTTCACAGTTGTTTATGGTGGTGGTGGTGGTGGGAATGTGGTATCAGGTACTCCACTGGGGATATAATCAAAATTCCTTCCTTCTCTAGGTAGAGAATTTTATTTGGATACACAGTTGTCCAGGGAACTAGCCAATGAGCAGAAGCAAAGGAGTGTGCCTCTCCTTCTCTTTTTCTTTTTCTGCTGGCTGGAATGTCAGAGCTGTGATTACTAGCTGTCCAACAAAATCTGCTCTTTGTAATTAACATATTCAAAGCAGAGATCTCAGAAAGAAAAGAGAAGAGAGAATGGAGCAGGAAAAAAGTATGTGAAGAAATAATGGCCAATTTTTTCCAAGATTTAGTGAAAACATCACCTATCGTTCAGTGAACTCCAAGCAGGATGAAAACCATACCCAGGCCCATCATAGTCAAACTGCTGAAAACCAATATAAAGAGAAAATCTTAAAAATAGCCAGATAAAACATACATTATATATAGGAGAGCAATGTGTGAATGATGGCTGACTTCTCACGAAAAGCGAGGGAGGCCAGAAGACAATGGAATATCATCTTTAAATGGCTGAAAGAAAAAGCTGACAATCCATAATTTTACATTCTGTGAATATACTCCTCAAATATGGGGTAAAGTCATTTAAAAATAAATGATAGCTGAGAGAATTAATTGCCAACAAAAGTGAGGTACAAGAAAAGGTAAACTAGATAGAAACCCATTTATAGGATTCTATAGCCAACAACTGCACATTCTTTTAAGTGCACACAGAACGTTCAATAAAACAGACCATATGCTGGAGCATAATATCGCTCTCAATACATATGAGATGACTGAGATCTTACAGAGTATATTCTCTGACTACAAGAAAATTAAATTAGAAATCAGTAACTAAGATAGCTAAAAAATCCCCAAATAGTTGGAAATTAAGCAAGGTAATTCTTTTTGTTTAATTTATTTTATTTTTATTTTTGACATTCACATTGTTTAATAATAGCTATATATTCTTTAAAAATTTTTTGTCAAAGTGTAGTTGACACACAATATTACAGTAGTTTCAGATGTACATCATAGTGATTCACCATCTCTCTATGCTATGCTGTGCTCACCACAAGTGTAGCTCCCATCTGTCACCATTCAGCAGTATTACAATATCATTGACTCTATTCCCTGTGCTCTGCCTTTCATTCCTGTGACTCACTCATACCATAATTGAAGCCTGTATCTCCCACTCCCTGTCACTCATTTTGCCCAGCCCCTTACCCCCTCGGTCTTGTAACCATCAGTTTGTTCTCTTTATTTATATGTCTGATTTTGCTTTGTGTTTGTTTATTCAATTTGTTTTCAAACAAGGTAATTCTAAATAGATTGTAAACCAAAGAAGAAATCACAAGAGAAATTAGAAAATATTTAAAGTTGGATGATAATGAAAATATAAAGCAGGAAAATTTGTGAGATGCACCAAAGCAGTACTTAGAAGGAAGTGTATAGGTTTAAATGCTTATATCTGAAAAGCAACACAGGTTTCAAATCAATGATTTAAGGATCCAACTTAAGAAACAAGAAATATATGAGTACATTAAACTCAAAGTAAATAGAAGGAAGGCAATAATAAAGGGCAAAAATCAATAAAATAGACAATAGTCAAACCAGAAGAAAATTAACAAAGCCAAAAATTGGTTCTGTGAAAAGATTAATAAAAGTGATAAACTTTTTATAAGATTGGTCAGGAAAAAGAGAGAACACACAAATGACCAATATCAGGAACAAAAGATATAAGTCCAATAGAATTCTCAGACCTTGAAAAAAAAACTTAAAAAGGACTATTATGAACAATCTTATGCCAATAAATTTAACAACTTAAATGAAGTGAATAAATTCTTTGCAAGCTTACCTAAACTGACTCAAGAAGAAAAAGAAAATTTGAATATTCCTGTACCCATTAAATACATTGAATTCTAATAATAATTTTTTAAAAATGTCCCACAAATGAAACTCCAGGCCCAGATTGTCTCATCAGAGAGTTCTATCAAACATTTAAGGAAAATGGAAATAGTGTCAAGATGTTATTCCAAAGGAACACATGGATAGGAATTATTGTTGCAGTTACATTTGGAAAGTATAATCTGCCACAGTGATACTGAGGTAAGCAAAGATTTCTTAGGACACAAAAAGTACAAACCAAAAGGAAAAATAATAAATTGGACTTATCAAAATTTTAAAAATCTACTCCTCAAAAGGCACTATTAAGAAAATGAAATCGGGGTGCCAGGGTGGCTCATTCGGTTAAGCATCCGACTCTTGGTTTCCGCTCAGGTCATGATCGCAGGGTCCTAGGATCGAGTGCTGCCTCCCTGCCCCCCCCACCCCCCCACCCCCGTGCTCAGCAAGGAGTCTGCTTAAAATTCTCTCTCGTCCCCCTCCCCCTGCTTGCTGGCGTGCACGCGCGCATGCACACACACTCTCACTCTCAAACACATAAATAAATCTTTAAAAAGAAAAAAAAAAAATGAAGTCAAAACCACCAGGCCTCCAGCCAGCCCGAGTGACTCTTCTGTGCTGCATGGACCCCACGCACCTGCACCAGCTCCCGCAAGCGCGGAGTGCAAATGCGCCTCTTGCCAGAGCTGCTTCTCCTGCTGCCCCGTGGGCTGTGCCAGGTGTGCCCAGGGCTGGGTCTGCGAGGGGACATCAGACAGTGCAGACGCTGTGCCTGATGTGGGGAGCAGCTGGTATAGACCGCGGTTTGTTTAAATATTTGAATGATAATAAACTCATCTAGACTCTTCTGGCAGGAAAGAAAAGAAAAAGAAAAAGAAGTCATATCCAGACTAGGAGAAAATATTTGTAATACGTGTATATGAGAAAGAACTTGTATCCAGAATATATAAAGAACTTTCATAAGTCAATAATAATAAGACAAATAACCCAATTAAAAATAGATAAAAGACTTGAAGAGAAATTACAAAACAAGATTCTCCCGGCCAATAGGCACAGGAGAAGATATTCAACATTTTTAGTCATCAGAGAAATACAAGTTAAAACCACAATAAAGTATCGCGTCACACCCATTAGGATGAGTAAAATTAAGAAGACTGAAAATTCTAACTGTTGGCAGAGATGTGGAACAACTGGATTTTGTAGGCTTTGAAGACAGTGTGTGGGGGGCATGAGCAGAGGAATGCAGACAGCTTCTAGAAGCTGAAAAAAGTACAAAAACAGGTTCACCCTTGCTACGGATGGAACTGTGTCCTCCTGTAATTCAGATGTTGAAGCCCTAACCTGTAATGTGTAGTATTTGAAGATGGAACTTTTGGCAGGTGACAAGGGTTACATGAGGTCATAAGAGTGAGGCACTCACGGGACTGGTGCTCTTAAAATAGCCTCTTAAAAGAAGAGGCACCAGAGGATTCTCTGTCTCTGTCTCCTCCAGCCTCTGTGAGCACACACAATGTGAGAAGGTAGTCATCTGCAAGCCAGGAAAAAAATCTTCATCAGAACCGACTGTGCTGACACTCTGATCTCAGACTTCCAGTCTCCAAAACTGAGAAAATAAATTTCTGTCCTTTAAGCTACCCCATCTCCGGCATTTTGTGTTGGCTGCCAGATCTGTCTGAAGCAATCCTAGAGCCCTTGGAAAGGGATGCCTTGATTTAGCCCAGTGAGACTCATGTCCAACTTCTGACCGCTAGAATTATAAAATAATGAATTTGTGTTGTGTTAAGCCACAAAGTTTGTGATAATTTTTTACAGCGGCAATAGAAAAACACACCCAGCAATCCCTCTTCTAGATATTTACCCAAGAGAAAGGATTAAAAATCTACAAGAATACTTGCATGTGAATGTTTGTAGCAGCTTTTTTCATAATAGTAAAAACCTAGAAATCATCCAAGTGTCCATCAACAGGAAAATGAATAAACAAAGTGTGGCATGTTCATACGATGGAATAGTCTTTAACAATTTAAAGAGAATGAACTCTGATATATTCAGCAACATGCATAAATCTCAAAAACATGTTTGTTGAGTGAAAGAAACCAGACAGAGTTAAGTACATAATTTATGATTCCATTCATATGGTGTTCAAGGAGGGGTAAAACTAATTTGTGGTGATAGGAATGAGAATGGTTTGCCTGTGGGGTTGCGGACAAGCGAATTTTCTGGGGTGATGGACATAGTCTACATTTTGATTAGTGTACTGGTTACATGGGAGTAAAAATTCATCAAAACCTTTTGTGTTACACATTTGAGATCTTTGCATTTCACTGTACTTAAGTGTTCCTCAACTAAAAAAAAAAGGAAACCAAGAACAAATACTGGGGGACATCTCAGTGTCTAGCATATCATCTATCTCTTATATTTTTCAGTTAATGCAAGAAACCCTCCTTTGTGAAGTAGTTAAGGTTTGTTTCTGTAACCAATGAATCTCCAAATTCCACTGTCTTAATATAAAAAGGTTTCTCATTTACAGGAAGTCCAAAATGAATGCTCATGATCTGTACGCAGTTCTCCTCCAAGTGGTGATTTAAGAATCTTGGCCTCTGTCATCCCCATAATATGGTTTCCAAAGCTATTGCATTTGTCTCCACCAAGCCAGCAGCAGAGTTAAAGCTTAGAGATTGTGCATGGAAGGTTTCTAAGGGCCAGGCCTGGCAGGGGCCCCCATCCCATGGGCCCTCATTCTGTTGGCTTGAATTTAGCCCCATGGCTACACTTAACTGAAAGGGAGGCGGTAACTGTAGTCTTGCCAGGAGCCCCAGAAGAAGAGGAAAAGGATTGGATACTAAGTTAGCAGTCTCTGTCACACTGTGTTATTAACATCACATATTAGCTAACACTTGTTAAATATTTACTCTTCACCAGCAACTGTTCTAAGAGCTTTACATTTAATCTTCAACGATACATACTAGTTTAATCCCCATTTTACAAGGGAAGAAACAGAAGTAGGGAGAAATGAAGTAAGTTGTCCAAGTCATACAGCTCATATGTGGTGGAGCCTGGATTTGAACGAAGGCAGCCTAAGACCAGTGCAGGTGGCCATAACCACCACTTTGCTTGAAGATTGCATAATATTTCAAACGTTTGGATGAGCCAACTTTACTTAACCATTTTCATATTGTGAAAGATTTAGATTATGTATTGATTGGGTCTCTAAATAATGCACTGCTGAACACCTTAAAGGTTTTAATCCCCCTGCATTATGGATTGATTCCTTAGGACTGATTCTTTTTTATTTTTAAAAGTTTGCTAAATTAAGCCTACAAGAGTCTGATTCCTCTCTGAATTACGCACTGCATACAAATGACCTCATTATTGACAAGACATTCATCACTGGATGCTGTTTGGGTTGGGCTCTCTCAGTTTGCAAATTATTCTCTGCAAAAATATTAATCTGCTTTTGTTGATATTTGGCCCTGAAGATACTTGAGTAGACAGAGTTCCTCACTTTATGCAACCGAGTCATGAATTTTTCATTGGAAAATATCTCACAGCTTATCTGGTCCAATTCCTTAGCTAATAGAGAAAGATAGTTCTAAAAATGGCAGGACAAAAATAGAACTTTTATAAATTGAATCACATTTTTTACTGACTAAGGGAGCTTGCTCTCAAAGAGAGTCTATGAGACATGCTTCCTGTGAGTGAACATTTAGCTTGTGAACAATTAGGAGCTGTTAAAGTCAAGATGCAGAAGGGGACCAAACTGCGACAAATTGCACCTTAGCTTCGGAAGCGATTTGCCGATTATGAAAGAACAGTTACCATTTACCTGGTGCTCACTGTGCACCAGACACCGCACTCAGCACTGTACATACTTTGTCTCGTTTAATCCCTGCAGCAAACCTCTGGGTATATATTGTTCACATCCCTGCTGTACCAGTGCAGAAACTGAGGCATGGAGAGGTTCAATAAGGATGCGTTATTTTAAGAAGCAGAAAACCACCCCCAACAAAATAGCTCATTTCGCCTCATTAATACTGTTTATATCTTTTTTGTCTTTTTAGATTCTTTGTTTGCCAGGGTCAGGGTGGAGTGGGGATTCCACTCAGGTAGATAATTCCAAAATTCTAAAATTCTCTTTGTTGTCAGGTTAAAAAAAAGGAACAGGATAGAAAGTTAACTGGTAGGGTGAAAATCTGTACTTTCTTGAAAGCTGAGTGGGAGGGATGGGTTACATGAATGTTGATTGATTGATTAATGACCTTTCTAGAAGAGGCGACCCACCAGGAAATCTATTGTAGATTCCCATCTCTGTCACTTGCTCATCCTCTATTTCCAAGCCCTCCCACCAGGTGTCTGGGGAGCCCTCCCTCCTTCCTTCTCTTCCCTCGCCTTCTCCTACAGCCTCCTCCTACAGCCTCCTCCCAGCCTCTCCTTGACCCGGCCTTCCCTATCTTTGCCCTTTCCTGTCATTCAAGCCACAATTCTGGAGAACCTTCTTGAGCTTCTCAGAAGGGAGAGGCTGACTTCCAAAAGGCTCCATCTGTTTAAATGAGAAATTCCTTCCCAGATGCCAACCCTGATCTCCAGGCTCCCTTCCCTCCAGTGGAACAGAGGTGTATGGAGGGCTGGCTATTCCCCCTATGACTGTCCTCCAGCTCCAGGAGCCATGGGAGGCCACGATCTTGCTCTCAGGGGGCGAAGGGTGGGGGCGGGTTCTATGGATCAGGAGTGGCGTGTTCTTTCTGGTGGTCCTTTGGGCACTGTGTGAAACTCAAGACAGCGAGACACAGGCTGAGAGCTTGGGTTGAGGAGAACCTTCTACATTCAGGGCCCTGTGGCCTCTGGCATCCCTACTTGGATTGTGGCAGACCCCTCTAGGGCAGGGGAGAGGGTCCCAGGGGAAACAGGATCAGGGTGATGGGGCAGTGGGGCGGGGGCTACGTGGAAAGAGGCCTTGATTGCAGCCCCCTGAGCTGAAGCCCGTGCAGTCGGGCCAGGGCCGCTGGGTCCTCTGCTCATGGGGCCGCCCTGGTTGGGGCGCTGGGAGGCCCACGGGGAGGTCTCACATGGCCACCTTCCTCAGGGGGCTCACAGTCTCCTCAGAAAGGAAGGGCTTTGCTCAAGGACGCCATGTTCACACACATGAAGCATATAAATGACCAAAGACAAGCCAAGAAGAGCTGGCTGACTCAAGAGCCACAGTGACTGGGTGAGCTCATGGCTCATGGGTGGGGGTGGGCGTGGGGGGGGTAGGGTGGGGGCGGGTTTCTGGGGCGGGAGCGCAGTGGTTTGGCAAATGAGGTAGAGGAGCTGAATTGGGGCCCTGGTGGTGTCACTGTTTTGTTTTTGTTATCACTGTTTTTTCTTTTGCTCTTGATAATTAAAAGAGGCTATGTGTGAAAGAGCCTGGCATGTAGTAAGTGCTCCATAACATTAGATGAGCCTGAATGTGGCACATTCTGGGAGGCCTAAAGGCCTATATAGGGATCGCCGGGCTCTGCAGAGCTCCTGTTAGGACTACATTAGCTACCACACAGAAGCTGGTAAGGGCAGTCACCTCCCAGGGGTGGAAATTTTTGCCAGGGACAAGGGAGGGAGGGTCCTTTAGTTTTTTGAATTTTGTCCATATACATCTATTTCTTGTTTCAAAAAATAAGTAAAATTTAAAGTTTTTAAGAAGAACATACTAGTTTATATATATTAGTGTTTCAAGGTTATCAAGGTTATCAAAGCATCTGTATGTAGTTTTTTTTTTTTAAAGATTATTTAGAGAGAGAGAGAGTGCACAGAGTGAGGTGGGGCAGAGGGAGAGGGAGAGAGAGAATCTTAAGCAGACTCTGTGCTGAGCATGGAGCTGGACTCGGGGCTTGATCTCACAACCCTGAGATCACGACCAGCGCAGAAACCAAGAGCTGGATGCGTAACTGACTGCACCACCCAGGGGCCCCTGTATATAGATGGTTTTAATTGGTACTTCAAAATGATCTTGACAAATGGGTATTATCTTCATTTTATAGATGAAGAAATAGGAGGTCAGAGAAGTTAAATGACTTAAGGCCCCACAGCTGGTTAAAGAGGCAGAGTGTAGCCCTGAGCCCAGGGCCCTTTAAGCCGAGTGGCTTCTAGTATGACAAGAGCCTGAGACTTCCCTCAACTTCCATGGCTTGGTCTGTGATCCTCTATCAGTCCTGGGGTGGGATGGGGTGGGGGTGTCTCTCTGTGCCTCAGTTTCCCTCTGTGTCAACTGCCCTGAAGCTTCATGAAGAAAGACATGGGATAAACTTGCTTCGACCACATCAGTCATGTAAGCCCCTCCTCTGTGCTTGCAAAGGAGCGCCCAGAAGTGAACAGATCGTCAGCTCTGCCCCAGTTGTGGGAGGATGGGGTCCTTGACCTGCTGCCTACAGTAAGATCACCTGGGAGCCTTCTGTGCCCCGTGAACCTGTACGCTCAGCTCGGGGCGGGCTGGCATCATTTAGAAGCAGCCTGGGAGATGCTGCCTGAGTTGAAGGTCACTGGGTCTGGAGGATTATAGTAGGGCTGCTGGGCAGTGCTGAGACCAGCCTGAGGTAAGCGTCGAGACCTCCACGTCTGCCCGCACACGGTGGTGTGCTGTGAACATTATCAAAGGGATCTGGGGGGAGGGGAAGCCCGGGGGGCTCTGGTCCCAGCCAGCCACTGGCTGCACTGGTGTACGCACCTAATGAAAGCTGGAAAAGTGGTGACTAAGCCCCCCTTGTTCTCCCTCCCATAGATGGAAACTGAGTCACGGAGAAAGCCTGAGGCTCTGGCTTAAGACCACAAATGCAACTGTGCTGAGATGGAGTGTGAATCCAAGTTATTCAAGTTGGAAAGGTCCTGGGCTCAGGGCTAGCCTCTGGCCAGCTGTGTCACCTTGAACAAGTCAGCTAAGGCCTCTGAGCCTGTCTCTCAGTGGGATGAGGAGGACGAGACCTACTTCCCAAGATTGTTTTGACGCTAGGCTAAACTAAAAAAGCACTACCTGGGGGCACTTTGAAAACCTTAAAATCCTAACATAATACAGCGTATTCTTAAACCACAAAAAAGAGGGAAGAAAGAAAGAAGGAAGGAGGAAGGGAAGGAAGGCAAGGAAAGGAAGGAAGACGTACAAACCTCTCCCTTTACCCAGATTCAGCACTACTCAAGCTCCTTAAATTCCTCTTGGATATTTGAGTAGACTTCTTCACTTGACTCGTCCCGGGTAGGGACTGATTCTCTCTTTTATCTCCCCAATTCCTGGAGTTTCCATGGCTCTACTTTCTGTCAGTAGGAAAAGAGGAACACTGATCCTCCCCACATTGGAGTTTTTTCACATTTGGTGGGTCATTTCCTGCCCAAGGATGTAGCTGTTCAACCAGTGCCCCCTGGTGGTGACTCTTTTGAACCTCTCTAATTTCCCTGACCGGGAAGGTTGGGGTTCAGAGGAGGAAGTACCTAGATGGATGGGGCTTAGGTAAGGAGAATCAGGCCATTGCACCCATGCGTGACCTGCATATTTGCACTGTGGCCACTGTGCCCGTCGTGCCAGCACAGGGGTGTCTAATGACAGAGACTGACCCATGTCCATTGCCTAGGTCATTTCGTGTACTTGGTTGTTTTGTGCCTCTTCCATAGTAGATGCTCTCCGGTGGGTGTTAACATGTGACACAGAGATCTTCACCCTTTGGCCTACTCCCATATGTCTACCCATATCCTCTACCCCAGTCCTCCCCATCTTCATCTACCTATTTTTTTCCTTCCAGGCCCCTGACCAGCCAAGCCATTAGCCACCATCCACGCATTGTACCTATTTTGACTTCAGGACACTTCTCTGTACACACAAAGGAAATGATGAGCTGCACCATCCATAACTCGGCCTATTTACTGGAGGGCTGTCACCCAGTGTTTTTCAAGGCCACCCCTGAGAGAGGCTGTAGTACACTTAGCATCATTTGCAGTTGGCCGTAACCCCAGCTCTGGCTTTTTCTTCCTCCTTCAGCTGGTTGGACAGGAATCCCTATAGCCATGGGTGGGAGCTAAAGGAGGCACATTGGGACAAGAATGTTGGGGTGGGGGGCCATGGCATGGCTGGCCTGTACCTTCTGTTCCTGCCTCTGCTCAGTCCCGGAGGTACCATCTCCATCGTACAGGGGACTGGTGCTGGGCCTGCCGGGCCTTCCATCCTGACCAGACCCAGCTCAGGACGGGCAGTTCTGGCTGCACGGTCGCTTGGTGTCCCGTGGAAGTTTGTTTTGTTTTGCTGGTTGGTGAATAGTTCTCTGCTGCAGATAGCATGGCCTTGCTAAGGGGTCTCATTGTGAGTGTCCCCTGGGAGCTTGCCCCCAACCCCACAAAGCCTCTTTCCCTGCCACTGAACCCTTCGAAACCATAGTGTTGGCCGGTCATACAGTTCAGGGGACAGAGCTGCCAGCCTCTCAGGTAACACAGGGCCACTTGCAGACTCCAGAGTGGGGCAGGCTGAGTCCCCTTCCGTCTCAGACGAAGCTCCGCAAATGAAACATGGTAAGTTGTTAGACGGAAAGAAAATGAGGTTGCTTTTTGCTGGCCCCTCTCATGTTGTTTTGCATCTTTTTATGTACCTGTCTCCCAACTAACTGTGAGTTGCTCTGGGGCAGCATTTAATCGCAGCTCCTCTGCCTACATAGCAATGTGATCCTGGGCGTGCCACCTCCCCTCTCTGAGCCTTGGTGTCCCCCTCTGCAAACTGGGAACATGTCAGTGCCCGCAGTACCGTGGAGCTGTGAGCATTAAGAAAAGAAAGCACGTAGGCCCCTGGAACGGTGTCTGCACGTAATCAGCGATCCTTAAAGGCTGGCTATCATTCTTCTCCCCTGCGAGCCTCCGACGAAAGATTACCCCACCCCACCCCCAGCGCTCGGTGAATCTGTGCTAATGTGTTCGTGGGTGTCGGTGACTTCATGTAACCCTTGGGTCACATGGGATTAACATGTGTGTATTTTAATAGGCTTTTTTACAGTGACTCTAGTGGTGGGTGGGTTGTCTGGGTGCTGTGGGGTTGTGCTCTCGAGTTGTAAACTCACCACTCCTCTGCTCCCCATTATTCTTGGAGTTCTAGCCTAGGTTCTGTGCAGCCCTCACGGGACTGCCGGGTGTTTGCGTGCGGTTTTTGTGGTGTGTGTGTATATGCATGTGTGTTGTTTGTGCGTTGTTAATGTGTTGTATGTATGCATATGTCCTACAGTTAAGTCCCCAGAAGCAGGAAGAAGACAGACAGCCCCTACCTGGGTACCACCACCTCACCCACTTCCACGGCTCGGAGCCCGTCCCTGCTCCCTCAGCTCGACTGTGGGCAGCACCTGTGCCCTGATATCTGTGTCTTAGTCTCTAACCCACGGCTTTGGCTAAATGTGTGCTCAATACAGCAGTACTTTGCTAATTGAATGCGGAAAAAAAGCAGTCCTGGGATAGTCTCTTCTGGGCAGCGCTGCAGTGCCCTCTAGTGGATTTTCTCTGAACTTCTTAAGGTCTGAGGTTCCACTGCTTGGAAGTCTGTTTTGGGAATCCAGCCCGGCTTGGTCTCCGTTGCTGCTGGTCGCTCTGCCTTGCAGAGAGGGAGGCTCAGTAAGAACTGAGGGTGTGTGTGGGCGAGGCTGGGGTGGCCAGGGAGAAGGGTTAATGTCACTAGACCAGATCTGAGACCACTTGGCCCAGGAAAGTAGGGTAACTGGGGGAAAGCCCAACCTTTCCCTTTCTCCCCAACCCTTTCTTCTTTTCTTCTCAAGCAGAAGTGACTCAACAGTTGCCCTGATTCTGTTAAATTTTTTTTAAAGGGTACCTAAAACAAGATGACACATAAAGGTCACAATTCTCTTACACCAAGCTAATCTAATACATCTCTTACACCCACATCTAATACATAAGTAAATCTTGTTGGTCCTGGATCCAAAACACGTCCCAAATCTATCCTCACTGTCAGGCCATTGCCCAAGCCACGTTATCTCCAGTCTGAATTATCCCAATTACTCTACCCTCTGGGTTCTACTCTTACTCCTCTACACTCCAGATTCCATGCAGTACCAGAATGTTCTTTTATTCTTTATTTTTTTTTAAGATTTTATTTATTCAGGGGCGCCTGGGTGGCTCAGTCGGTTAAGCATCAGACTCGTTTTCAGCTCAGGTCATGATCTCAGGGTCGTGAGATTGAGCCCCTCGTTGGGCTCCCTGCTCAGTGAGGAGTCTGCTTGAGATTCTCTCTCCTTCTCCCCTTGCCCCTCCTCTCCCCACTCGCATGTGC
This sequence comes from Phoca vitulina, assembly GCF_004348235.1. NCBI lineage: Eukaryota > Metazoa > Chordata > Mammalia > Carnivora > Phocidae > Phoca > Phoca vitulina. The sequence goes on along the minus strand of NW_022589711.1, from coordinate 58,708,422 downwards.
TAGCTCTCTCTCATAAATAAATTAATTAATTAAATCTTCTTAAAAATAAGATTTAATTTATTTATGAGAGAGAGAGAGCGCATGCACGCGAAGGCTGTGGGTGGGGGTGGGTTGGGGGGAGGAACAGAGGGAGAGGGACAAGCAGACTCCGTGCTGAGCACAGAGCCTGATGTGGGGCTAGATCCCACGACCCCGAGATCATGACCCGAGCTGAAATCAAAAATCAGAAGCTCAACTAACTGAGCCACCCAGGCGCCCCCCAGAGTGTTCTTTTAAAATCGGAAGTCAGATCACATTGCCATGTGTTGTTTAATAATACTTTATTTGTCCCCTGCTTCACTTGAAATAAAACCCAAACTCCTTCCTGTGGCCTATAAGACCCTATGTGTGGAAGAAAAGAACGATGCCACGCTAGAAGGCAGAACAGGACCAATCGCTAGGGGTGACAGAGCGTGAACTTTGACCCAAGGAAGGATGGAATTTTCAGTAATCACAGCTGTGCCAGCTGTCCGCCCAGTGAGGGGTACGGCCCCACCATGGAGAGAGCAGAGCTGCTGCTGGGGACATCTCTGTTCAGGTTGGCTGGAGGCTGGAGTAGTGATCTCCTGTCACCTTCCTGCACTAGAATTGTGTATCTCTAGGAATAAGACATGTGAAGAGCAAATTCCCACTTTATTGGTGGTGGCGAGATAAATAGAATCTGGACAGAGGCAGTAGCTCTTTAGGAAGAGAAACAGCCTCTGCTTCTTCAGGAACACGTCTTCCAGTGAGGCGCTCCATACTTGACTGGCAGCCCTTTCTGTGGGTCGGCACCAAACGTTCTGTCTGCCTTCCCTGAAACCCTCCCCTCACTCATTTCTCTCTTGCAGAGTTCTGGGCACTCTTCCAAAAGCATGCCAGAGACTGTTCTGTGTGTTGGGGCCATAAGGATGGAGGGCACGTACTATGCTGTCAAGAAGTTCATGGACGTGGGGGCTCTGGGCTGGCTAGCAGTTACAGCACCTCAAGGATGCTTGGACTGGTGGGGTAAGTGAGGAGGGCGGAGCACACAGGAACTGGAGTGAGTGAGCCCTCCATCCTGGCTGGGCATCAGCGTCATTTAGGAACCGTGAGGTCAAGGGCTCTGGAGATTCCAAGTCGGGGGGGGGGGGGGGGGGGGGGG
>NW_022589711.1:58634641-58707160 GCF_004348235.1 Phoca vitulina | reverse complement strand
GGGGGGGGGGGGGGGGGGGGGGGGGGGGGGGGGGGGGGGCTCCGTTCAGCTCGGAGTCTGCTTAAGAGTCTCTCCCTCTGCCCCTCCCCCTGCTCGAGTGCACTCTCTCTCTCTCTAAAATAAAATAAATAAATAAAATCTTAAAAAAATTTACACAGTGGAAGCTTCTGTATTCCCCTTCTGATTCCCTTACCTCTCCCCTGCAGCCACTCTCTGGGAGTTGGTGCTTATCACTTTCACGCATCTTTATGTTTGTTTACCATCTATATGAAAACTCATCAACGGCACATAATCCCCTTCTGTGTCACAGACGGTGTCACACGAAAGAAATCCTCCTGCAACTTGCGTTTTTCTCTCAAAATTGTTTTCGACATTTATCCACGTTGATGCGTATATCTCTAATTTACGTATTATCATCCCTTTTTAAAATTTATTTTTTTAAATTGAGATATAATCGACATATATCATTGTATTAGTTTCAGGTGTTTAGTTTCAACACAATGATTTGATATTTGTATCTACTGTGACATGTCACTACAAGGATTCTAATGTCCATCACCACAAACATAGTTATAATTTCTTTTCCTTGTGACAAGAACTTTTAAGATCTACTCTTTTAGCAACTTCAAATCTATGATTCAGTCTTATTAGCTGTGGCCATGATGCTGTACATGACATCCTTAGGGCTTATTTATCTTATAATGGAAGTTTGTACCTTTTGACCACCTTCACCCATTTCACCCATCTCCCTCCCCCAAAGCCACCCCACCCCCCTACCCCCCACCCCACCCAAAGCCAGCCTCTGGCAATTACCAATCTGTTCTCTGAATCTATTAGTTTGTTTTCTTTGTTTTTTTGTGTTTTAGATTCCACATAGAAGTGAGATCATGGAGTATTTGTCCTTCCCCGGTCTGACTTATCTCACTTAGCATAATGCCCTCAGGGTCCATCCATGTTGTTGCAAATGGCAGGATTTCCTTCTTTTCTGTGGCTGAATAATATTCCATTGTATATATGACCACATGTTCTGTATCCATTTATTTGTCGATGGATACTTAGGCTCTTTCTCTGTCTTGGCTATTATAAATGCCATGAACATGGGGGTGCAGCTACATCTCTTTGAGATCATCATTTCACTTCCTTTGGGTAATTATCCAGAATGCTATGACTTGCTGGAAGGCATGGTGGTTCCGTTTTCGTGTTTTTGAGGAACCCCCATACTGTTTTCCAGAGTGGCTGCACCCATTTACTTTCCCATCAAAAATGCACAATGATTCCCTCTTCTCCACATCCTTGCCAATATTTGTTATCTCCTGTATTTTTGATACTAGCCATTCTGACAGGTGTGAGGTGGTATCTCATTATGGTTTTGATTTGCATTTTCCTGATGATTAGAGATGTGGAGCACCTTTCCATGTGTCTGTGGCCATCTGGATGTCTTCTTTGCAAAAATGTCTATTCAGATCTTCTACCCACTTTTAAATTGGATTGTTTGTTTTTATCATCCCTTTTAAAAATCTGTGACTCTACCGATGGACCCTTAGGTCGCCCTCAATTTTTTACTGTTATAGACAACGCTGCTATAAAGATTTTTGCTCAGCTTTCTCTCTGCACACACAGGAGAGTCTCACAAGGGTGTACCCCCGGGAGCGGGATAACTGGGCTGAGGGCGTGCGCTCTTCAAACCCCATCTGCTCTAGCAGCGTACTCTCACCTGTACACGCGCGAGCCTACCTTCTAGTCTGTGCTTGGGAGACTTTTGTAGTAAAGACAATGGAAGAATAGTTCCACAGGAATGCATCTAGACTATGTTCTTGGCTATGAAGGCCTCAGCAAAGTCTGGAGGGGGTCGCTAAGGCAGTCTCTGCCGTTCTGAATTCAGAACATCGTGCTGTGACATAGGGAGTAAGAGACATGAGGCACGCTGGGGATTTGGACGGGCCCGCTGGCCATCTCCACCAGCGATCTGCTTCAAAGCATCATCCTTTTGCCTTGACCTTTTGTTCCAGGGAGTAAAGAGGGAGCCCAAGCTTCTAGGCTTGCCTGTTCGTGACAGTTGTCCCAGTAGAATCACTACTAGCACCTCTTTGACTCTTGGGAATGTTCAGGTTTGAGAGTCACCCTAACTATAAGAGTGGCAATTCAAATCCATTTCCTATCCAGACCGTTCCGATTTCTGATGCTCTGCTGAGATCAGTGTGGATTTGACTGAGGGCCCGAGAGCCCATGTGTTGCAAATCAACAGGGGAAAAGCCACAACTGCTTTTGGATGGAACGAGGAGCCCTCGGAGACTTTCAGAGGGAGCTGACCACAGCCCAGAACCCCTTCCCTGAGAAGGCTCTGCTGCTCTCCCCGCGGAGTCCTGGCCACGCTTCTCGGTCACTGCCCACAGGACAGCCAGCTCCAGGGACAGGTGGTGCCAGGTCCCTCCCCGTCTCCTCAAGATCAGAATCCGTTCCAGGCCACCAGACAGTGCTCCCCGCCAGCCTCCTCACGAAAACAGTTCCTGGATATGCTTTTGTGAGTTGTGGCCAAGCTCTTGTGACAACACCTCCTGGAATAACAAAGGGATCCTTTATGGGCAGCCGGCTCCAGCTAACAGCTTGTGGATGGCTGGACTCCCTCTGGCACTTTTTTTCTAGACGTGCAGGCTCCCCCCATCTCCCATCCATTCAGTTCAAGACAATCTGGGATCCTAGCTAGATAATTGGGCCATTTGATCAACCTGAAGAGGTAGGTCAGGGCGGCATTCCAACACTGAAACTTCCGGAGGAAATGACTGGACACAATGGCAGATCTGTGGTGGGGGACAGCTCCGGGCATCCGCCTTCGGTGGATCCCTTCCAGCACTTTGCTGCCTCCGGAACGAATGCCTCCAGATCTGCGGTGTGCTCATACAACAAAGGCTTCCTCTTAGAAATAAGTCCACACAGGATCTCCAGCTGATCAGCCTCAGAAGCTTAGCCTCTCACTTTAAAGAGTAGACCCATTGAGGATTACTCCTACCAGTGGCATTCAAGACTCCTCTGGGGATCACCACCTCCATGGGGTCTGGGTTGAGCTGCCCCACCCTCCGGTGGCCCAGGTGACAGTGTACCCTCTTGCTTTTGTGCCTCCTCCACGATCCACGATGAGTGTGTGTGTGTGTGTGTGTGTATTCACACACACATGCCTGTCACAGCACAGTTACTCTCGCAAGGACAGTGACGGTATCTTAATGATTTCATGCGCGAGCAGCTCAGTGAAAGTTTGTTGAATGAAGGAATGAGCTACCCCTTCACCTGGAAGGGGTTGGTCCCGGAAGCAGACTGGAGAGAGGAACTCAGCAACACTGGCAAATCTTCTTTTCCCTTCTGCCTTTCTCCTCTGTCTCATTTTCTATCGTCCAGACCATCTCCATGTCTGGGGAGGTTGGCAACCAGCAAGTCCCAATTCACACCATTTCAGCTCTGGGAAACGAAGGCAGCTCCATGGTCTCCTGCTGGTCTTTTGATCACCCCTGGGACCATGGTGTGGGGTACACCTACTGGAGGGTTCCAGTGAACTGGGCAGCCGGCTCCAGCTAACAGCTTGTGGATGGCTGGACTCCCTCTGGCACTTTCTTTTCTAGACGTGCGCCCCCCCCCATCTCCCATCCATTCAGTTCAAGACAATCTGGGATCCTAGCTGACTGGGGGAGAAGCAGTTCCCCAAAGTGGGGGGATTGAGCTGATCTTGAAGAGACAGAAATAACAGACGTGCAGGGCCGGAGCACAGAAGGCTGAGAAGTTCCTAAAAAGACCGATTCTGAGCTGGAGACCAGGACTGCTCTTATAGTAGGGAAGACTCTGGCACCTCTAAACCACAGGCCAGCCAGGTTATACAAGGACCATCCCCTCTGCAAGAATGACAGGTGGTTGTATCTATAGACTCTGAACATCATCAACACTAAGCAGATGTTTATTGAAGACCTGTTAAATGCCAGACACTGTGCAGGCCTGGGGGGGTCTGTGGGAGCAGATCAGATCCAGTCTCTGCCCTCACATGGTTCACCATCTACTGGATGCCCAAGGTCCACTGCATGGCCCCCACTGAGCCTCACCTCCACACTGGCTTTGGTTCCAGGACCACTGGGAAGGGTGGCCATCCATCATCCCCTAAGCTAACATTCTTAGAATGGCGCTTGATAGGCATGGCCCATTTCATCCTGGCTATAGCTCTATGGGGCAGACCTTGGGATTTAGGGTCAGAAACAGGCCTAACATAAGCAGAGAAGGAGAGAGGGAGAAAGGAGGTTGGAAGAGAGAGGGAAGGAGGGAGAGAGAGAATATGTTGGAAAGATACTGCATAGTTCACAGAATTGAAGCAAAAGATGAAGAGCCAGGCCAGGCTTTGGGACGGATTGGGACAGGACCAGGGCTTGCCATGGCTGTGTGTGGACCCTGCTCAGCGGGCAGTCTGCTTCTCCCTCTGCCTGCCGCTCCCCCTGCTTGTGCTCTCTCTCTCTCTCTGATAAATAAATTAAAAAAATCTTAAAAAAAAAGTCTGGGGACCAGTTATTAGGTAACTGCCACCAAACAAGCAGGAGAGGAAGGACTCCCTTATACCAAGGCAGTGGCTGAGATGGGTGTGAGGACACGGAAGAACAGGAGCAGGAAAAGAAGTGCTAAGTAGTTGAAAATCTGTCATGACTGATAATGAAGAGGATGTGTGAAGGAAGGACAGCAGTCTACACGGACACTCCGGTTTCTGTGTGTGGGCACCTGGTAGATGGAACCGCCTGTCCTTCACTGACATCCAGACCCAGAGGGAAGCAGTGGGGCTGGGGGCAAAGGGAGATGAGTATAACTTTGGATGTATTGGATGTGAGGGCATGTTGGTTTTGACACCCAAATGGAGATGTCCAGGGGAGGGGTCTAGGGCCTGGAAAAGAGCCACAGACACAGGTGCTGTCCCCCGGGGACACTGTAGTATGAGACCGACAGAGGTCTGGGGACCGAGTCGGGGATCACGGCATTGAGGAGTAGCTGAGAATACTCTTTGGGTTCTGCAGTTGTGTGAGAAGATGCGGGGAAGGTATCTCATTCGGTACCGCACACCAGAGCGATTCTTCCGGCCTCTTCTGGCCCCACCGCTTCTCCCCGCTCCTCCGACCTGGGTAAGTCAGTCTCAACGTTTCAGCGGCCATAGCGTTTTCCGAGCACGGCCTTGCTGGCTCCCCAGTGTGCTTTATAACATTGCACACCTTGATGGGAAGCTCCAGGAAGGCTGGGACCGTACCCATCTGGCTCATGGTTGTATCCCTGTAGTAGGTGGAATTATTACTCACCCTCACAAGTAATAATAATAATAGTAGTAGTAGTAGTAAATGGTATTAGCATTTATTGAAGACCTACTATGTATTAGGTACTCCATTCAAGCTTTTATATACTTCTCTCACTTAATGCTCAGAACTGTCCCATGAGGTTGGTGTTGCTGTTTTACGAGCGAGGAAACAGAATCAGAGGGGTGGAGTGACTTGCCCGAGGTCACAGAGCTCCTGAGAGGTGGCGTCAGGTTTCCAACCCAAGTGCCACGGATGCTGAAACCCTGCTTTCTCTCCCTGCGCCCTACTTCCAGCTGGGAGCAGGAGGGGCATCACATCGAGGGTGCCGTGGGGAGCAGCAGAGACCGGGGAAGGCCTGACGAAACGCATTCCGACAAGGAAACAGCTGTGAGGTCTGCCCCAAGAGTGGGAGCTTTGGAAAACAGAGAGGAGAAGATGTGTCGCTTGCGCTGTGTCTGCTGGAACCCTGAGGCAGATCGGACACCACTTCTGGCTGGGCCGGGAAAGGAGCCCAGGATGAACTGACCAGAGCCAGTACCCGGGCAGCTGCTGGGGACAGAACACAAGCGGGGAGAAGGGGCTGGGCATCCCGATGACCCTTCGCCCCCTGAGGTGGGTACAAAGGACCCACACTGCCCAGAGACCAAGGCCGGGAGGGCAGAGGAAAGGAGAGCCCCCAGCAGGTCTCGCTGACCCCGGTGGTCCTGAGTGGGCCTCTGTAGGGACCCTTTTATATCAGGCGAGTATGGGGGAAGGAAGGGGAGAAGCTAGACGAAACGGCATAGTTTTATAAAGCAAATGGGACCGATTTAATCATTTGCGTGAAGCTTAAAACCCACCAGGGACTTCCTATCTCCCTCACCTGAACTCCAAACTCCCTAACGTGACCGTGTGGCTACCGCTGACAGTCACCAGTGACTCCTGGACTGTCCCCCCAGCACGTATTTTATGATCTCCCTACCTGCCCCCCAACATAAGCCCCACTTGACATCAGGGCCCAGGCCCTGCCCCCAAACCAGTCTTTCTGGGGGCACCCTTCTTTTTCAAAAACTCCCCGGGTGATTGCATGGTGTGTCTGGAGCCATGGAGCCCCGCTGCCTGGTCTTTTCCCTCTGTCATCCTCCCCTGGCTGCCTCCTCTTATTCTTGGGGCCTCAGCCTGGGCTCCGCTCAGTGTCTGCCACCTCGGGAAGGTGTCTGTGACCCCTCTCCTGGGCAGGGTGGGCCGGTACCTGTCTCTGCCTTTGCCCCACAGCACACAGTAACTGTTCACTAAGTGGGCTGAAATGTCAATATCACGTCAAAATCTGTCTCCCCAAATTTCCCTGAGTCCCCGATAGTCCCTCCTTCCTCGTTAAACCTGAAAGCCCCAGCCTTTTCCATTTTTTTTTTAAACTTTCCCCAGATGTCTATGGATATTGGTCCTTAATTAGCACTTCTGGATCCCTCTGGGTCCTCACTGTCCTCCTGAGCAGGGAGCTGGCTCTCTGTTCCTGCAAACGTTAGAGTTTCCCCAAATAGCTCCTAGAAAAGGGAGTACGGCTGCTCCCCAAGAAAAGACAGTTTGCAACCCAGGGCTCCGCACAGGCAGGCTCAAAGGAACTGAAGCGTCCCCCTCTCTGGGAGACATTTAAAACACCTCCACTTAAGATCACGGAGAGGTTTAGTCAATACTCATCCATTTCTTCCCCGACCCTTCCTCAAGGGAAGCCAGAACCGAGCTCTTGTCAGACAGGCTGTGGAGTAGCTTCAAGAGAGTGGAGGGGATGATGCAGGTTGGATCGGAAGAGGATGAAGGCGAGAAGCTGCCAACTGGCCATTAATTGGCTTTGAAACAGCTAAGAGCCTCGCCTGGGTCCAAACAACTTGAGGCAATTTCCAAAAGCAACCGTGGAGGAAGAGGCCTGCACCTTTCTCCCCTCTTTCGAACGGGCGGCTCGGAAGTGGGGGAAGGAGCCAGGAATCCACAGGGCATCCTTCTCCCGCCGACTGCCAGGGCCTGGAGGGAAGCCAGGGTGCGCGCCTCCTGGGGCTTGGGACGGTGCCCGGGTACAAGGAAGCAGAGCCCCTGGCTCCCCATCACGACGAGGAGGTGCTGACAGCAAGTGCCCTGGCCCCGCCAGCGATCCAGGGAAGGGACTGCTGCTGCCAAAGCACTGGGTGTGGACAGCTAGTCTTTGTTGGATTCCTGGCTCCGTGCACAATCCCTCTCTGATCTGTTTCCTCACCTGAAAAGGAGGGTTTTGTTGGGCCAGGTATCAACGGTCCCTTCTAGCCCCGTCTTCCGGGGCTGGCGAGAAAGCAGAGGGGAACAGAGTGGGAGGAAAGCTCAGAGTGACTCAGGGAAAAGATGGGAACGGAGCGCCCTGTCTGCGGGATCTGGCGCGTCTGCATGGCAGCAGGCTCCCGCCTGGAGGTCCTGCCCATCAAGGAATGGTGGGAAGACAACTTTACATCTTGGAGGAGACATCCGATAAGGAAACTGAGGTCCAAGGAACTTTAAAAGACACACAGAGGCGCCTGGGTGGAGCAGCTGGTTAAGCATCCGACTCTTGGTTTTGGCTCAGGTCATGATCTCAGAGTTGTGAGATCGAGCCCTGCATTGGGCTCCTGGCTCAGCACTGAGTCTGCTTGGGATTCTCTCTCTCCCTCTCCCCCTTCCACTTGTGCTCTCTCTCTCTCTAAAAATAAATAAATCTCTCTAAAAAAAAAAAAAGACTCACACAAAGTCGCACTGGTAGCAAAAAGGGGACCTTTGTCCACCACAGGGATGGCAGGTAGGTTTGACTTCAGGTGCCAACCCTGATTTACCAGGGCTGTCTGTAACACCATGCTGAAGGAAAAGTTCAGAATCAATGAGTGATGTCCGCCAAAGTCTTGGGAAGAAGAAGTGGCAGCATGAATACCACCTAGTGGCCGTACTTCCTGACTTGGTCAGTAAATTGTTACTGAGAGGCCACTTCATGCAGAGCACTGGGCCTTACACCGGGGATTCATTGTTCTTAGAAAGCTTACATTCTAGAAGGGGAGACAGGCAATACACGTATAAACAAATGACTAAATAGTATAATCTCAATTAGTGCTCAGTAGTATAAGGAAATGAAACAGTGCAATGGGCTAGACAGTGACGGTGTGGAGGACGAGGGAGGGAATCAAAGTGGGCTAGGGGGTCACCTCTAAGTGGAGACCTAAATTCTGAGAGACGGCAGCTCTGTAAGAACTGGAAAAAGAGCATCCAGGCAGAAGGAACAGGCAGTGCCAAGGCCCTGAGGTCATGCCTCCAAGGGACAGAGAGAGACCAGAGTTGAGGCTGTGTAGATGGCAAGGCCGGGGGTGGAGGGGTGGGGTGTGGTCAGTGGAGGAGGTGGGAGTGGTGAAGCCAGCTCTCTGCTCGACGTGCACATGTGGATCTCTAACCAGCCTCCTAAACGTAGCCAGTCCGAAATGACACCCTCAGTCCTCAACCCTGCCCCTCCCCAACCAAATGGCTCCTCCTCAAGTCTTTACTTCTCTTCCTGTAAATGACCACCCACGCTGCTGTTCAGACCACTGTGCTACCACCAGCTCGGTCATCATCAACTCTTGCCTGCGGTCTCTTCACTGGTCTCCTTGCCCCCACCCTGGTCCTCGATTGGAGCCCAAAAAGCACTCATCAGATCCATCCCACCGTCATTTACTGCACCCAAGCTCTCCTTCCCAGTTTCAACTTTCTTGCAACAATCCCCAACCCACAAACCCAGGGACACATATTTATTATCTTTCTTTCTTAAAAGATTATTTATTTATTTATTTATTTATTTATTTATTTATTTATTTACAATATATTGCAGAGGGAGAAGCAGGCTTCTCGCTGAGCAGGGAGCCCGATGCGGGGCTCCATCCCAGGACCCTGGGATCATGACCTGAGCTGAAGGCAGACGCTTAACCGACTGAGCCACCCAGGTGTCCCTATTTATTATCTTTTTAAAAGAGAATCTGAAGTTGGTCACAGCCACAGGGGGCATTAAGCCCCAATTCAATTCATAGTCATTCCTCTAGTTGTCAGCATTTCCAGAGAGGTTCGGGGACTGGGTATTAATTATCATGGGGACCATTTAACAGGCACCTGCTGTGCTCCTGCCCTGTGGCCAGAGTATCACAATAGGCCTGCGAGGGAGGTATGGTCATCAACCCACCTTCATTCCTGTGGATGCTTGGACTCGGGAAGGTTCAGCTTCTTATCACCCAGCTGGTGAATGACCATGCCAGGATTTGTACTCAGGTCTCAGCAAGCTCTGGCTTCTACGTTAAGCTTCCTCCTAGTTTCAAATGGGCAAAGGATGATGGGCTCAGAGAGAGGGACCTTGACCTCCCTCTGAACATTTTCCCTTCATTCCAAATCAAAGTTCAGAGGCTGCTCCTTGGGTTCCTTGGCACCTTCTCAGCCTGGAAGGATAGGTTAGGACCTTCTGCCCGCCTAGCCCCAAAGAGATGGAGGTGGCCCAGCTTTCCTGATCTGGCCTGGCTTTCGGTCCCCATGCCTCCACCTGCCCCCCGCTCCTCTCCCTCTGTTGCCAGGTGGTCACCTTCCTGCCCCAGGCTGTTGTAGCCAGTACCTGGGTGCCCTTCAGCCTGTCGGCCTCTTGATCAGGAAGCATTCCCGTGGGAACCATGGTGCCAACATCCGGTGAGGACGGGCCCTCTGTTACCTGCTAGCCCTGCTATCAGGCGCAAGAACAAAGGAGCTTGGTGCCTGCCGCTGGGCAGGCTATGTTTGTCCAGGGCGAGGCCTAGCCTGGCACAGCTGCTGAGCAAACAGGACTGCCGGCCTCACAGATCCACCTTACAACGAGCAGGGCTTCGGCTGAGAGGTGTTGCTGTCAGGCCACCTGCCAAAATACTACCCTGCCCAATGCCAACCAGCACCCAAGGGCAGAGGGGGCTGTAGGGCAAACAGTCCTCTCTGGGCCTCAGGTTTTCTAGCTCTACAATGGGAGGGTTGCACAAGATGAGCTCCAAGATCCCGTCTGTGGTCTAGAGCCTTGAATGATGTTGGTAGAGGTCTCTAGGGCTTGAGAACAGATCTGGAGGTAGAAGTGCCTGGGAGGCTGAGGTGGAATCCGGGCCTCTGTCTCATGGCCACCCCTTACCTCAGCCCTGTGGACCCACACATACCCCTGTCTCTGGCTGGGAGGATGGACCGCTTTCAGAGCAATGTCGTCAAGCACCAGATCATGACTTCATTTGCTCTCATGGAGCTTCTAGGACTGGAACTGAGGCACTTCATGATCCAGAGGATTAACTATGACCATCTTGTTTCTGAGGCCACCTAGAGTCTCCTCTTTTACATTGTCCCCCAGGAATCTCAGGGTAGCTGGGGAAGGCCCTGAGAGGGCTCATGGAAGGATGTTTCTCCAGCTAGGACACTGAGAGGCTGCATGGTGATAGTCATTCTCAGATGTCAGCATGCATCAGCAGCACCTGGAATGCTTATTTAAAATGCAGAATCCTGGGGCGCCTGGGTGGCTCAGTTGTTAAGCGTCTGCCTTCGGCTCAGGTCATGATCCCAGGGTCCTGGGATCGAGCCCCACATCGGGCTCCCTGCTCTGTGGGAAGTCTGCTTCTCCCTCTCCCACTCCCCCTGCTTGTGTTCCCTCTCTCACTGTGTCTCTCTCTGTCAAATAAATAAAATCTTAAAAAAATAAAAATAAAAAATAAAATAAAATAAAATAAAATAAAATATAATGCAGAATCCTGGGCCCCATACCCCAGAGATTCTGAGTCCCAAGGTCCAAGGTGGAATGGGTGGCTCAGGATTCTGAGTTTTTAAAAAGCACGTAGGTGATCCTAAGGTCTCTGATGAAGTGGAATTAGGGAGTCTAAAAGCTATATGGTCCTAGATTCAAATCCCACCCCTGTCACTTATTTGCACTATGACTTGGGGCAAGTCACCAAGCCTTTCTAGATGTCAATTTTGTTTGTAAAATGAGGTTATAATAACACCTTCTGCTTAATAAACAAGACCTATTTTTTCAGTGTTTATTGCCCGTTGTAAACATTTGTTGAGCAAATGGGGTAGAAGTTCGTTGCCCTCCAGAAACCTGGGGGGGAGGGTTCCTCCTTCATGGCTCCATCCACCACATATCTCTCAACTACTCAGTCACAAATCTCATGAATTCTACCTCCTAAAACATCTTAGACCTGCCCACTTTTCTCCATCCCCACAGTCTCCACCCTAGTCCAAGCCACCACCTTCCTCTACCTGACCACTGCATAGCTTCCTCTCCATCTCCCTATTTCTACCCTTACTTCCCAGGGCAGCCATGCTAATCGGATAAGGCAAAGCTTTTGCTTCAAGCTCCAGCTCTCAGGAAGGCCTTTTGAGTCTAAAAACAATTCCTCTTGGCCCCCTACACCTACTTCTAAGCCTCCTTTCTGCCTCTATCTAACTCTACACTCAAGATATTCTGAACTTCGTTCAGATTCTTCTAGTGAAATCAGTTTCTCTTGCCACTGGGACTTCACACAAAGTGTGTTTGCTGTGTCCGAAAACAGCCACCCCACCCAACCCCGTCTCCAAACACATATCTTTCACCTACTACTCATCTTTCATATTTCAGCTGAAATGTCATTTACTCAGGGCCAGATGTAGCTATTCCCCTCACATGTGCTCTGGCAACTCTGTCTTTCCTCCACGATAATACCTATTATGCTCTGCCGTGATGACCTCATGCCTGCCTCCATCACTAAACTAGCTCCAAGAGAACGCAGGCCTCTGTCTATTGCCGTAGCGCCGGCAGCAATAGAGTCTATGCTCAAAGAACGGCTGAATGAGTGAATGAATGAATAAATAAAAAAGCAGAAGGCCCTGGTGGCAGGATGTGTTGCGGATGGGCGCCCCCTTGATAGTGCCTAAACTCAGTTCAGGGTCTGGAGGTGCCTGGAGAAAAGACAGCCACGTGGGGGCGTCCCTGGGCGCGTGTAGACCACAGGGGGGCGCCCTCAGCTTGTTGTATGTGACTGGCATCACTTCACACTCAGGTTCGGTTACTAGTGGCCAATTGGAAACAGGAGGCGGGGTTTCCGTTTGATTGACGGCATCGCTCCGCCCAATCTAATTCATCTTTTCCTTGGCCCCGCCCACTCCAGGCTTCGGAGACCCTGAAGGTGGGCCTGATGGAGGCGCCGCCAACTGGACTCCAGCAGAGAGCTCCCGAGGCCGAACCAGTGCGCCTGGCGGTCTGTGAGTGGGCGGCCCGCGGCTAGGGGCGGGGCCACGGCGCTGACAGGCAGGAGGCCGGTCCCGCCCCTCTCGCCCAGAACGGCAGAGCCGGCGCTGGGGACAGCAGAAGTGAGTAGGTGAGCGGCGCAGCAAGATCCCTGCTCGGACCCCGGACGGCGCGCGCACCCGGAGCCCCGGATCCGAGTCGGGCCCGCGGCAGACCGCCAGATAACTGTGCCCCCGAACTACCACCACTTGCGCCCTTCCGCTCCGGCCCGCCTCCCGGAGCTCTCGGCTCCGAGCTCTCCAGCGCCCGTGATCCTCCTGGACCGGTCTGTCCAGATTCCCGCGGGTCCGACCTGCCTGCATCCCCCAGCATCGCCAGGCTCGGGCCGCCGCCTCGGTCCCGGAGCCGCCCGCCTGGATCGCACCCTTTCCTTGCCCGGATCTCCTGGGACCGTACGCGAACGTTCCTCGGAGCCCGAGGAGCGGACCTTCCCCGGGTGCCCGCAGCCCCGCCGGCGCGGCCCGGCGCGGCCCGGCTCGGCTCCCGGAGCCCGCCCCGGCCATGGCCCGAGCCCGCCCGCCGCCGCCACCGCCGCCGCCGCCGCCGCCGGGGCTCCTGCCGCTGCTCCCTCCGCTGCTGCTGCTGCCGCTGCTGCTGTCCACCGGCTGCCGGGCGCTGGAAGGTGAGCGGCGTCGGGGGGCGCGTCCAAGGCTTACGGTGCCCGGGGTCACCCGAGCGTAGGCCGGAGGGGACCCGCGGGGTGGGTCAGATGCCAGCTGGGCGCACGTCGGAGGAGGCTCCGTCACCCGCGCCGCCGCTCCGGGGGCCGGAGGATGGGGTGGGGAGGACGCCCCCGGAGCCGCCTCGCAGGCTCCAGCTGGCTCCGAGGCCGGCGGTACGCGGATCGTGGCTCTCCGGCAGCTGGACTCGGGTTGAGCGTCCCCGAAAGTCACGGCAGCGCTGTGAGCTCTTGGGGGAGAACCCCGCACTCACCGCAGAGGAGCGGGGCCCCCAGCGGCCCGGGGAGGCGAGGGAGTGTGGGCGACCCACCGGGCGAGGCGGGGGCCTCTGAGGCTGCCGCGGGGCTGTGGCGGGTGGGGGCGAAGCGGGACTCCCAGGTTGGGGGGCGGCGTTGGTTAAGAAGCCGTTGGAGTTGACTGTGAGAGGTGTGAGTGCGTGCACCCCGCTTTGTCAGGGGATGGCTGCGGGGTGGAGAGGCGGGGGCCTGTTATTGTTTATGGTTTACGGAGCGCCAGTTACCCACGAGGTGCTGCGTGCACGGGCAGTGCGCGCTGCTCTGCGGCTCTCCTCCGCCTTCTAGCAGGACATCCGAGTGCTCGGGTCTCCGTTGAACCCCCGAAGTTCAGGGGTTTGCCCCATTTGCCGGTGGGGAAAGGCCGAGTTTCTCAATAGGTTGTGTGAAGCCGACCCAGACGGTGCTGGCGGGGGGGGGGGGGGGGGTAGCTCCAACTTGCAAGCGACTGTACTTGGGGGAACAGGATGCTGTTGGCCCTGGTGGGAGAGCTCACACGCATGTGGCCACTTGACACGAGCCTGCGGGAGACAGAGGCGCTGACACTGGTCACGAACAATAGACGCGCACACACAGAGTTTCCAAAAAAACTGAAGCCATTAAATGAGAGAAGAAAAACCTTCCTTAATGTGGAGGGCAGGACACCACAGAAATCTGGGGGAAATTGGAATATAGCCAGTTTTTATTTTCGGCGTCTTTCACAGCCAACTAGTCACTTTCTTCGTACAGAAACAAAAATATGAATTCTGTGTAACTTGGTTTGTTTGTATGTTCACAATTGGTAAACTTAAAGGTTGGAAGGAAGAAAGAGCACAGTTCTGAAAGAAAGGCATCTTCTGGTGCTTTCCAGTGTTCTCTATGGAAGAAATGTTCCTATGAACCCCCACCCCCTTTTATCTCTGAGCCCACCAGCCCTGACAGACCGATTCACACGGGTGGACACATGCAAATCCAAGCAGACACACTGAGGTCGCGCCCACATGTGTGTGATAGGATCTCAGGCGTGAGAAACCAGTGTGGGGCTTTGTTGTTGATTGCCTCAAGGGTGTGAGCCAGGGAGCCTGTTGGAGTTCCCAGGTCTATGTCTCTGTGTCTTAGGCCAGGAGGGGCGACGCAAGCACAGGCGCTTCTGGGGCGCTGTGTGTGTGCTAGGCGCGGGGTCCTTGTCAGGTGTGGTGGTGCTGGTGCTCCCAGTGGGGCGGAGGGGGTGTGGTTTGGGTCAGGTGAGCAGGGGCTACCCGAAGAGGCTCACTCCTTCCTCCCTTTCTTCCTCCTCTTCACCCCTCGCCATCTGCTAGACCCTCAGTGGCAGGCCGTAGCTGGGAGCTGGCATCCAGGTCTCCAGGCCTCCAGGCCAGAACGCTGAGGGGCTGACCAGGAGACAGAGGGCCCATGAGCAGTAGCAGCACAAGAAAGAGAGGGTGGCAGGGCCCCAGCCTTGTCCCTCCTTCCCCCCTCGGCTGTGTCTGGGGCTACTCCCCGACTGGGCAGGTGGTGGCTGGCAGGCCAGGCCAGTGTGGGATGCCCCAAGGAAGCAGCAGTGCCTTCCATGTGTGGCTTTTACCAGTTCCTTTACTTTTGCCATACCTCAGACCTTAGGGTTTTCAGTTTGTGTGCGGGAGAATGAAAGGAAAAAGAGAGATGCTTTGGGGTGCAGACCCCCACACAGAAGTACGCCTGCCCACTCAGTTCTCCCTCGTTGTGAGATGGGTCAGTAATAGCACCCACTATCCTAGAGTTGTAGGGAAGATTGTGTCCTTAATGTGTGTGGGGTGCTTAGCACACAGCCATTATTATTCAGGGATTAACTGCTATTATTGTTACCCTAGGGTCTGCTCTCTGAGGAGGGACAGAAGTGAAACTGGTGTGTGCCTTACCTGCTGGAGGGAGGTTAGAGGAAGGGGTGAGGGGGGCGGTGTGACGGGGGAAGGTTGGTCTGAAGAGAAAATTGTCTCCCCACTTCCATCTCCCTTCAGCTCTGGGAGGGATGGGATGGGATGGGATGAGAGCGAGGTCAGGGGCAGCTGTCTGTGTCCTGCCCATCCCCCAGCCCTGTCTGGAGCTTGAAGGGTGAGGTGGGAAGCCTTGGTGGTTCTGGGCTATGGCCACCTGGCAGGGCTAGCTGGGACTCTCCCCACTCCCAAACTTTACAGGCAGAGGATCCAGGCTCCTTGCTCCAACCTTCCATTTGGCTTTGCCAGGATTTGGTTTGCCCTGGGCCTAGGGGAGCCTTTTGGCTCTCTGCATCCGGGGGCCATTATATCTAGGCCCAGAGTCCTGAGTTGTGTGTACTGTTTCGTCATGGACCCCCTGGTTAGGTGCTGTCTAGCACCTGGTTGCTCTACCTCCCTACATACTTGGGGTCCACCAAGACTGCGTCCAAGGACCTCATCAGTTTTCCATGAGGATGGAGCCAGGGTCCTTGCTCGTCCTCCTTGGTTGAGGAAACTCCTCTCACCTTGCCCTCTGACTGCTTACCTCTCCCTGCAAACACACGCTGATTTTACCCTCAGATTTACCCTTAGTCATAAGAAAACGGGGCCACCTCGTTGCTGACTCTCCTTTTGAGTAGTGTCTCCCAGGCCCTCGAGCCAAGATCCTTCTCCCCTTCAGGACCACGAACCGGAAGGTGAGCAGACCAGGAACAAGCGTGGGATGAGGAAGGAAGTCTGGGCCGTAGGGGCCTTACCCCTTAGATGGGACGGGGAGGTCTGCAGAGAGCCTACCCTTGTGAGGAAAGAGAACCGGTTGCCAGGTGCAAGAGGTGGGGACGGCCTCAGTGCCCCTGGTGTGTGAGGGAAGGAGGCGGTGTGTGAGTCCCTCTCGCCCGCCGAGGCAGCAGCAGTGGCCCCTGAGGAGGTGCTCGCTGAGAGGGGACGCCAGGCCTGGGATTTCTGGGCTGGCTCACTCCTAGAGTTGCCTCTGGCGCCCCCACCCCATCCCTGTTTGTCACGAGCTGGCACCTCAGAGCTGCCGCCGAAGGACGGTGGCAGGTATTTGGGGGAACCAGTTTGCTCGTCACTGCCTTCCCTTTAGCCAGAGCTGCTGCTACCTCCCGCTCTGTGGCCTCAGCGGCGGGGAGCTAAAGCCTAAGCTGCCGTGGGCAAGGCCTCCGCCACCCGGCCTTACACTAATTAAACAGCATGAAGAGGCTGAATCACCAGGCCTGCATAGTTTGAAAATTGTAGCCCTGCCTGTTGTGCTGAGTCAAACTGGTTTGTCGGGATTGGGCAGCTGGGGAGGTGGGGGGGGGAGGGAGACTGGGTACAGCTGGGCACCTGATGGGGTGGGAGAGGCCCCCTGCCCCAAGGGCTGCCCTGGCCCCAGATCTCCTATTGCCTTCTGCCCCCAGACCCCTGGCCAGAGCCACTGTGGCTGGGATCCCAGGGAAGGGCTCAGAGGCCTCACTGAAGGGCTAGCTGTCCATCCGTCCTGGCTGGCTGGCAAGGCCAGGACTAGGGTGGGGGCATGGATGAACACTGAGGCATCTGGGCTCCTTGCTCTGTGCTTTCTCCTCCCTTCTCCCTCTCAGGTTTATTTAATTATAAATCCCCACGATCTGAAGAGAGGAATGGAAAACAAAATGTGTTCTCTGTTTTGAGATGCTCCCCTCCCCTCCATCCTAGAATGGAGGGCCAAGGGGCCATGGGTGGAGAAAGGGAGAGGTAGCTGGGGGGGTGAGTTAGGCTCTTCTAGGTCCCATAGCAACCCTCCCCCAGGCCCCCTTCCTCCTCAGGCTGACCACCCTGAGTGTGCAGCTTGGTACACACATGTGCACCCACTGACACGCAGGGTAGGGGCAAGATGGGAGAAGATGGGACAGCGCCCTTGGGTTGGTTGGCCGAGGTCGGGACCCCATCAAGGAGGAGGGAGACCAACTCAGGGCCGGCGTGGGGTTTTTCTCCCTCTCTTTGCAGGCAGGGCTATGCACCTTCTTGTCCGGATTCTGCCCCTCGGTCCACCTGCCCCTGCACACTCCGCTGGCCCAGCCCAGGAGCATGACCTTCCCCACCGCCTTAAAGTCCCTCATCTGGAGCTTGGGCTTCTTGCTTTTGTCTCTGGGGTTTTTTGATTCCCTGGGTCTCACTGACACAGAGCAGTGTGCTCTGTGTGACTTGGGACCTGGGGTGCTGTGGGGTCTGGCAGTTCCATAAAGTTGTGTGTACTTGGCCCTTCACCAGGGTTGGTGGCTGGCTCCCAGCTGCCCAGTGAGGCCCTCAGACACAGGCTGGGTGCCCACGATATTCTCTTCTTGCTGGGTGCCCAATGTATGTGTGGAAGTGTTGCCCAAAGCTCCTGGGGCTGAGTCTCTTCATGATGCCACCCCTCTCCAAGGGCTCAGTGCTGAGGACAGTGCCATTGTGCTGGCCAGGAAGTACCTGGGGAGGCTACACCCAGCCACACCCAGAATCATCTTCAGGCCCTTGCCCCAGCCCCAGCCTCGTGACCAGTGACCGCTCCGGCCTCGGCCAGGGCCACGGGAGGCAGGTCTGGGGTTTGCTCCTTCCCTGCACCTCTGGCCAAGACTGGCCCAGTCCCTCTGCTTTCTTAGCAGACATTGCCTTCTCCTAGCCCATCCTCCACCCCACCTGAAGACTCAGCTCATAGAAAGAACATGCTTGCAATGTGTGTGTGTGCGTGTGTTGCATGTGTGTGGAGGATGCACCTCTGAGGCTTTATCCAAACCGTAGACGTGGGCATTAGCACTGCGTGCTCCTGTGGCATGTTGGAGTGCACACGCACATCAGCGTGTGCAGCCGATGCCCGCTGGGCGTGACTGCGTAAGAGCACGTCGTCGAGTCTGTATGGAGAACCTGGTGTTTGGGTTTGCACTTGGCTACACTCAAGACTGTGACTTGGGGCTGGCAATCGTGGGCAGTTGGGTGTGTAAGGAGAATGTACTGTTTGGTGTGCGTGCCCTCCGCGTACGCCGAGGTCTCTGGAAATCTGCACACATGAAGACTCTAAGAGTGAGTGTTTGCCTAAGACAAACCAAATCCGTGTGTAGGGAAGCTTCACTGTATGTGAATGTCTAAGGGAGACTAATCTGTTTGTACCATATGCATCTGTGTGTCTGAAAAAGACAGACCGTGGCTGTGTATGAAGCCGTGTGTGTGTGTGTGTGTGTGTGTGTGTGTGTGTGTTTGCGGGAGGCTGTGGCTTTGTGTGTTTTTGTCCACCATATGTGTTGACTTGTCATTCTTTGGCCCCAGTGGCAGAGAATGAGCCCAGCCACTGAGAACTGGGGAATGCTTGTGCGGGTGTGTATTTGTGCACAGGCAAGAGCCACACAGCTGCCGCCACGTGGCCGTTCTCTGTGGCCCTTTGGAAACCTGAAAGGGGTGCTGGTTCACTTCTGAGCATTGAAGCCCCAGTTCCAGAAAGCCCCCAGGCCTGCTGTCCACTTCCCTGCTCGCTTTGGAGGGGCCGGTGGGGTTTCCGGCCTGACAGAGCCCTGTAGCAGAGAGTGGCTGTCTGCCTTCTGGTCTCCCTCCAGCAGCCACATGGGGGGCAAAGGAGGATGGGGGTGCAATTGGCAGCTGGGGAGCTTGGAAACTGCTCACTCAGTCCTCTTTTGTCCTTACTCCTGTACCTCATATTCTTCACCCCAGCTTGCGTACGTGCACGCGCGTGCGGCACACACGTAGCAGAGGAAGGTGGGCTCTGTCGGGTTGGGTCTGTCCCTCCCCATGCCACAGACAGATGGATGCTGAGACCCCCCCATGCCCTTCCTGAGTCTGGGACACAGGCACCTCAGGGTCTCCCTCTTGCTGAAGGGAGCGGGCCCCTCCCCTCCCCAGAGAGCAAGCCCCCTCCCCACCAGGGTGACCGGAGCCCTTCCTCGGGCACACATGACTCAAAATCCAAGTCCTCTCCTCATTAATGGGAAAAATGTGCCGAGATTGAGCGATGGCCAAGGCTGAGCGATGGCCAAGGGCCGATCCCCGCCCCCTCCCTCTCCCGCTCCCCAGAAATTAAACAGAAATGAAGAGCCTCCCTCCACCCCTGCCTACCCCCTCCCCTCCTGGTCCCCACCGTCCCCTCCCTCCCCTCAGTCCTCTCAGAGCCAGCACAGGGCTTGTTTTAAACTGTGGAGGAATCTGGCTGTAGGGGGGAGGGGGCTGAATATTTGGGTTTAAACAGTTCCAGATGGGTTTGGCACAGGCTGAGCAGAAGGAAGTGAGGGAGAGGGAGGAGGGAGGCAGCTCGAGGGAGCGGTGGGAGCCCCTGCCTGCTCGGGGCGGGCGGGTGGCGGGCAGCGGGCAGACAAGCAGGCGGACTGGCTGGCTGGCTGGCTGGTTTGGGGGGGAGGGGGTGCGCTGGGCTCGACTGGCTCCAGGGACAGGAATACTCTGGGCTGCTGGCTGGGGAAGAGGCTACTTGGAAACCTCCCTCTCTGTCTCTGTCTCCTCGGGCCTCCTTGTCTCTCCAGCTCACCGTCTTCTGTAGTCCTCAGCTGACCACCCCACCGGCTGGGCCTAGCCAGCCGGCTCTGCGCGTCCTTCCAGCTCGGAGCCACCCACCGTCCGCCTTGGCGAGGCCCCTGCTCCACCACCTCTCTCCCTGCCTGTCTCTGGGCCCCTGCTTCTGCCCATCTCTCCTTGCCTCCTAGCCCCCTGCCAGATGTCTGTGTCTGTCTGTCTGTCTGCCAGAGAGGCCTGTCGGGCCACCGACCGATGAGGCTGGGATGGCTCACCCTGCAGCCAGGTCCTCCAGGGGCCAGCCACCTCTAATAGAAGAAGAGGGAGCTTCACTCCCCCTTTGCCTTACATGAGGGTCTGGGGCCACAGCTGCCTCACCCACCATCCTCAGCTCAGACCCAGACTGCAGGAAACCAGTGAAGGCCATAAGCCTGGAACCTGTGGGGTTTGGGTCTTTCTCCTCCCGGGCAGCCCCAACCTGCCCCCTTCCAGCTCAGGGCAGAGGGGAGAACTGCTGCTGCCCTGTCTCCCAGGCTCTAAGAAAGGAGTTGGCGTCTCTCTCCTCTCAGAGAGCAGAATTGTTCAGTCAGAACCCAGAACCTGATTCCTAGGGGAGTGAGTTTATGTCAGAAACGTTAACGGGCCCCTCCTATGGGTGAGCAAGGGGAAACAGATAAGAAACTGAAGCTTGGAACAGGATTGGTGCTATGACAAAGCCCCTGGCCCTGGATGCACAGAGGAAGGAATCTAACCCTAATTTGGTGGTTCAGGGAAGGCTTCCTGGAGGAGGTGACAGCTGGATTGGGACTTACAGGATTTACAGGAGCTTTCTAGGCTTTCTTTCTTCTTCCCTTCACACTGTAGTCAGAGTGCTCTGGTTAAGGGGTTAGTTATGGAGTCTGCTACCTTTCAACCCTTCACCCCAAGTCCTAGCAGTTTTACCTTAGACCGTATATTTACTTTATCTGGGCCTCTGTTTTCTCACCTGTAAAAGGGGTACACCAACAGTCCTTATCCAAGGACTGTGGAAAGAACTGAACTAGCTTGTCTTGGTGGCCCTCAGCCCAGCCTCAAAGAGTATTCGTGCCCCATCCCCCAGAGGTGTTTGAGTGGGAGGCTGGGTGGGAGCAGGCTCTGCCGTGTAGCTGCCCTCCCATTCCCCTGGGCATGTGTGGTGCCGGGCCTTTGTGTTGGGAATGGAGTCAGGGGAGGCCTGGGCAGCAGCGTCTGAAGGACACGGTCCTTTGTTCCAGGATAAAGGGCCTGCTACCCCCTTGTGTGGAGATTAGCCGAGCCTGTAGGTGTGTGAACTGGGCCTGGCTTTTACCTCTGGAACCCCGGCTGGTGTCGGTAGCACACACCCACCTCCGACTGGCTGACCTGACGGCTCACGTCTCTGGGGCTATCACGTTTCTGGGGATGGCTGCAGGCTCTTCTCCAGGGCAGGGTGGCTGAGAGCTTCGAGGACTTGGGGGTGGGGTGGGGTGGGATGGGCTGGTACCTGGTGGGAATCATTCTCTGGTGTCCTGGCCTTTCTTGGACGACCTCTTTCTCCCCATCCTGAGCATGGCTTCTGACCTTTGTTCTTCTCTTGCTCCCCAGAAACCCTCATGGACACAAAATGGGTGACATCGGAGTTGGCATGGACATCTCATCCAGAAAGTGGGGTAAGCCTTCCCCACCATCTCCCCTGAGTGCTGGTTGTCAAGTAGGCCACTTCCTCCATCAGCGTCCATTTCCCTCGCCTCACCGGGGCTTGAGAAGGGCTGCCTCTGCCCCCCTTGCCTATCAGTTTCACCTTCTGCGTCATTCCCATCCCTGCACCTGTCACCTTCCTTCTTTGCCTATGGGTAATTCTCACCCTTTCAGCCTTCAGCCTGTCTGTGTCTTCCTCCCCCACACACACCATCTTTGTCCCACTCTCCCTCTGCCCACCCCTCAGCCTGCCTTCAGCCTGTCACCATCCCTCTCCTGCCTGAGAGCTCTTTGCCTATCTTCTCCAACCATCTCCCTCCTTCCTGGGTCCCTGGGTAGGGCACTGTCTTGGGGACCAGGAAACCTTGGCTCCAGATTTCTAACTTGCTATGTGACTTTTAGCAAGGCAACTTACTTTTCTGGGCTTCCATTTCTAAACAGTTAAATTCCTGTAGTTCTGACATTTCTAACATATTCTAATTAACCTCCCTAGATGGCCTTCACAACTCCACTGAGCTCTGGAACACTGGGGTGGGATGGCGCTCCAGGCCCTCATTCACCAGACCTGACTGTGTGACCTTGGGCAAGTCTCTACCTTTGAGAGTCTTGGCTTCCTCTTCTGTAGAGTGGGGGCAAGACAACAGATGTACCTTCTCATGGGGTTGTAGTGAAGGTTAAATGTGATAGTGACAGCCAGTGTTTATTGAATGCGTGCTCTGTATGGGACATTGTTACAGGCCCATTGTATATATTAAACTGATTTGATTCCCTACCATGTCATTTACATCCAATCAGCCCCATTTATAGACAGTGAAACTGAGGCACAAAGATAACAAATATTATAGTCCCATAATACTTATCAAATGCTCTAAGTTTTTTATTCACTTAAACTCATTTATTCCTTATATGGCTTTATTCTCGCCATGTTACAGATGGGGAAACGGTGGTACAGGGAGGTTAAGTGGCTTGACCCATAGTCACACAGCAAGGACTGGGATTTGAACCCATGTAGTCTGCATGCCCAGCCAGTACACCACAGAAGCATCCCTGTGAAGTAAACACGGATCTGGGCACGTGGTAAGCACCTGGCACGTGCTGGCGCTCATTCTGTCTTTTTCACTTGGCCCATGCACAGTGGGAAGAGGTGAGTGGCTACGATGAGGCCATGAACCCCATCCGCACGTACCAGGTGTGTAACGTGCGGGAGTCAAGCCAGAACAACTGGCTGCGCACGGGCTTCATCTGGCGGCGAGAGGTGCAGCGCGTCTACGTGGAGCTCAAGTTCACCGTGCGTGACTGCAACAGCATCCCCAACATCCCTGGCTCCTGCAAAGAGACCTTCAACCTCTTCTACTACGAGGCTGACAGTGATGTGGCCTCGGCCTCCTCCCCCTTCTGGATGGAGAACCCCTACGTGAAGGTGGACACCATCGCGCCCGATGAGAGCTTCTCGCGGCTTGACGCTGGCCGCGTCAACACCAAGGTGCGAAGCTTTGGGCCGCTCTCCAAGGCCGGTTTCTACTTGGCCTTCCAGGACCAGGGCGCCTGCATGTCGCTCATCTCTGTGCGGGCCTTCTACAAGAAGTGTGCGTCCACCACCGCAGGCTTCGCCCTCTTCCCCGAGACCCTCACTGGGGCCGAGCCCACCTCTCTGGTCATTGCCCCTGGCACCTGCATCGCTAACGCTGTGGAGGTGTCCGTACCACTCAAGCTCTACTGCAACGGCGATGGGGAGTGGATGGTGCCCGTGGGAGCCTGCACCTGTGCAACCGGCCACGAGCCAGCTGCCAAGGAGTCCCAGTGCCGCCGTGAGTGGGGGCTGGCCTGGGGCCGGGGGGGGGGGGGGGGGGGGACTCCTGCGTGCCAGTCAAGGAGCTCTGGCTTCGGGTCTGAGGCAGAGGGAGGGAAGGGAAGAGGGGTATCGAGTGCATAGAATGTGCTGCGAGGAGGGAGAGGAGAGACAATGAGGAGACGCACCAGCATCATGAGATAAAAAAGAAACTAAAGAGACAGGAAGAGAAACATGGAGAATCCTTGGTAAGGAGGCCCCTGGGCAGAGAGGCAGGAAGCCGGCCGAGATGCCTGCTTTGTTTGGCCCCAAGTGGACAGCCCTCCCTGGAAGTACTAGTTGGGCCTCCGAGCTGTGGGGACAGGGGCTGTGGGCACTCACGCTTGGCCCTTTTACCTTGAAGTCTCATCTGCTCCTCGAGAGGCGGCGTTTACAGCACAGTGGTCGGGGGCCCAGTCCCTGAAGTCTGAGTCCTAACTCTGTCACTTAGCACTGGTGGGACCTTGGGCACGTTACTTAACTCTTGGAACCTCGGTTTCCTCGTGTGCTGGATGGGGACAATC
Source organism: Phoca vitulina (assembly GCF_004348235.1). Lineage (NCBI taxonomy): Eukaryota > Metazoa > Chordata > Mammalia > Carnivora > Phocidae > Phoca > Phoca vitulina. The sequence goes on along the minus strand of NW_022589711.1, from coordinate 58,683,145 downwards.
GTGGGGCTTCCTCTATGGACTCATAGTGGGCTTAAGTGAGTCGATGCATGTGAAGCTCTTGGAAAAGTGCCTGGCACATGGCAACACCATCACCACCTAAGTGTCAGTCATGACTCTCTCGGGAGCCAGGGGATGCGTGGGGACAGGGATTCTCTTGTCCTTATTTCATATAGGAGGAGGTTCAGGAGGCTTGTCCGTGGTGGCTTGCCGAGACTCCTAAGACCTTACAGTGTACTAGACTTCCGGTTCTAAAACCCATTCACGAAGGGTTCTCATTCGAGCCTCCGTTTGCCAGTAAGGAAACGGAGTCCCCGAGAACAACTATACTCAAAGTGTCATAGCTGGGAATGTGGGAGTTGGGGCTACAGCCTTGTCCAGTGCTCTACCATGCAGGGCAAGATGCTAAGGGCCTTGCCTTCTATCCCTTCTGCCCCGGCACTTGCAGCCTGTAACTCTGAAGGGTGGGGGCTGGCTCTTAGCACAGCGCGAGGTGTGAGAGGGGCTGGCTGCCCCACCTGGCCGGGATGCCCTGTGTTGGGTGTTGGCATGGCAAGGTGAATAGTGCCTTGCCCGGCCCCTCTCCACTTCTCTATGGGAACCTGCCCCAGACTTCCTCTTCCTAAGTGGAGAAAGGGGGTGGGGGTGATGAGCCTGACAGCCTGAAGAGGGGCTAACACTCTGCAGGTCCTTGGCAGGAAATGCATGCTGGTTCCCATAGCAACCAGCCTGGCCTGGCCTCTGCCCCCTCCCCCACTGGCTCAAAAGAGCTTGGGTGGAATATCACCTTAGTGAGGGGGAGATTAAATCCCAGAGAAAAGCATAGCCCCAACTCTGGGCATTCCACACTCTGGATGACCTCCCCAGGGGCAGTCATATATGGATAGAGTGACCATATGCTTTCACATGTCTGGGGCAGTCCTGGCTTATGCTCATTATCACATGATTATTACTAGCGGCCCCTTTTGCTCTCAAAATATTCCAGTTTGAATAATAAATCCTATGGCTGTCATAGACAGGCAGAACCCCACAGCCCAGGACCAGGGGCCCCAGTGTAGATGACAAGAGAGGAAACTGAGGAGAAGGGATGTTCAGGTACCCAGCTCTGGGCTCTCTTTGGGGCCTGGGGTGCCCCTTGTGGATGCTTTGAGGCCTCTGAACTCCTGGTGACCCCAGCCTTCCTGCCTGCTGTCTTTTTCTCCTTTTCTCAGCCCTCTTCAGCCCCCACCCCTGCCCAAGGGCAGGAAGGAGCCGCTGCCCTGCTCCTGGTGGGTGGGGAGAGAGGCTGGTCCTGGGAGCAAGGCCCCGCCTCTGGCTGTTCCGGGGCGGCCATGAGGGTCCTAGCAGTGATTTTCCTCCACTTTCAGGGAGGGGGCGGGAGCATCCTGGCAGAGTAGAGGGTGCTGCCAACCTGCCAGTGGTCTCTTCCCCACCCCTCCTCTTCCTTCTCTCTCCCTTCCGTGCCTCAACAAGCCCAGGCTGCCCAGGTGATGGGGCTGACGTCTTCGCCCGTGAGGCCCTGGGGTAGGGGTGGGGGGCCGGGGCGGGGAGGAATCCGCTGACGTGGGGTTTCCACAGGGCAAAAGGGCCTTTTGTAGCTGTACCGGAGTTAGGCAATCCCAGCGTAGCCCCCACAGTCTAGGAGCTGGAGGGGCCAAGACCAGGGCTGGGGGAGGGCCAGAGTCTCACCGATCTGAAGGGCATGCCCATCCTCTTCTCCCACGCAGCCTGTCCCCCTGGGAGTTACAAGGCGAAGCAGGGAGAGGGGCCCTGCCTCCCCTGCCCGCCCCACAGCCGCACCGCCTCGCCAGCTGCCAGCATCTGCACCTGCTACAGTAACTTCTACCGTGCGGATTCGGACTCTGCAGACAGTGCCTGTACCAGTAAGTGAGCTCATGGCCCCGCTCGGGGGCCCGAGACAGTCGCTATGAACGGCCGCTTTCCAGATAGGGAAACTGAGGCTTGGGGAGGTGCGATGTTGTGCGCAACATGGCACAGCTGAGAAGTGACTGGCCCGGAGCCAGAATCTAGGTCAGCCGCCTCAGCCTTTCCACCAACACTGAGGAAGCGCCCACCAGCTCCTAGCCAGGCATCCGGAGCCATTGGGCCTCTAGCCCCTCACTCCTCCCACTGTGTAGAACTGCTGTTCTCCTGGCCCAACCCCAACCATAGAGGGGGCCTCACGTCCTTGGGGCAGCCTAGTGCCCTGCTTCCTCCCTGCTCTGGCCTTTGGTGCCAGGCATTGTGCCAGGTGCCAGTGATGTGGAGGAGAATAAGATTCAGTCACTGTCCTAAAGGAGCTTGCCACCTGGTGGGAGAAACAGATATAAAAACAGATAATGACCATATAATGTGCTAAGTGCCGGGCTGGAAGGATGCCCAGGAATTGTGCTATGGGGGTGCAGAGGACAGGAAGGAGAAGAATCAAGGAAGGCTTCCAAGAGGTGGTGACATCTCAGGTTGAGCCTTGAAGGCTAACTAGCGTCTTCCCAGTGGAGAATTGTAGGAAAGCTATTCTGCTTATTAACGCGGAGTCAAGAGCAAGGCGGTAGGAAGCTGCTTGCGGTACACAGGAACCCTGGGTGGAAGGGTGGTGCTGGGGCCCTAGCTTACTGCCCTCTCCCTCCACCTTCCCTACAGCGGTGCCATCTCCCCCCCGGGGTGTGATCTCCAATGTGAATGAGACCTCACTGATCCTCGAGTGGAGCGAGCCCCGGGACCTGGGTGGCCGGGACGACCTCCTATACAACGTCATCTGCAAGAAGTGCCACGGGGGCCCTGGGGCCGGGGGCGCCTCAGCCTGCTCTCGCTGTGATGACAATGTGGAGTTTGTGCCTCGGCAGCTGGGCCTGACAGAGCGCCGGGTCCACATCAGCCATCTGCTGGCCCACACACGCTACACCTTTGAGGTGCAGGCCGTCAACGGTGTCTCGGGCAAGAGCCCACTGCCCCCCCGCTACGCGGCTGTGAATATCACCACCAACCAGGCTGGTGAGGAGGGGGCACGGGAGGGTAGGGCCTGGGTCATTTTCTCCCACACGGAGCTTAGGTTGTCCAGGGCCTGCCAATGGACCACCAGGGGTCCCCTGGGCACCGGGTCCTTGGGAAGGATGCCAGGGCCCGAGAAGCCCGTTGTGAGCCCCGCCCCCATCTTCCCTTAGCCCCGTCCGAAGTGCCTACACTACATCTGCACAGCAGCTCCGGCAGCAGCCTGACCCTGTCCTGGGCACCCCCAGAGCGGCCCAATGGAGTCATCCTGGACTACGAGATGAAGTACTTTGAGAAGGTCAGAGCCTTGGGGGGCAGGCGGAGGCCTTGGGGTGAGAAGATGACCCCCAGATAGTGTCAGGGGCCCCTGGAAGCAAGTACCTCTTGGGTACTGAGGCAGCCACAGGTGGGCCCTGGGGGGCGGCAGGGGCGATGGGCCTCAGGGCCACTGAGGCGCCTCATTTCTCGCGGTGTTGCAGAGTGAGGGCATCGCCTCCACGGTGACCAGCCAGAAGAACTCGGTGCAGCTGGGCGGGTTGCGGCCTGACGCCCGCTACGTGGTCCAGGTCCGTGCCCGCACCGTAGCCGGCTACGGGCAGTACAGCCGTCCGGCTGAGTTTGAGACCACAAGCGAGAGAGGTACGGACCCCACTGCCCCTGTTCCTGCTCACCTCCGTCCCTCCTCACTTTCTGTCCCTCCACTTACCCAGTCCCCTTCCGGTCTCCAGGCTCCGGTGCCCAGCAGCTCCAGGAGCAGCTTCCCCTCATCGTGGGTTCTGCCACGGCTGGGCTTGTCTTCGTGGTGGCTGTCGTGGTCATCGCTGTCGTCTGCCTCAGGTACTCCCAGGCCCGGCTTGCTCCCTCGGGCTGGCGAGAGCTTCCCTGGAGCACCCTAGAGCCCACATGCCACAGAGGCCTTTGGTAGGCCCAGACTCTCCTCGCTGCCAAGGCCATCTCTAGTCCACACCCCTGTCCTCATCCCATCCCCTGCCCATCCCCTGGCAGATCCCCTCGGGGACTGAGTCCACTGAGTCCCTTGCCCAGAGACCCAGTAGCTGCTGTTACCACTACCTGTGGGGCCAGGCAGCAGGCCATCCCCTGTGCACCCTGCCCCTCCTGGGAGCCCGAGGGTCCCCTGGACAGAGGGAGCTGTCGGGCTTGTCTCAGGCCGCACCCCTGCCCTGCCCCCTCCAGGAAGCAGCGGCGCGGCTCTGACTCCGAGTATACCGAGAAGCTGCAGCAGTACGGTGAGTTTGTCTTTTCATCCTCATCCTGCCGCCCCCCAGTTCCCTTGGTCCCTGCAGGGCTTGGAGATACCCTTTTCCCCTGCCTGGGATTTCATCCCTCGTACTCCTATCCCGGATAGCCCCTCCTGCTTCCACTCAAGTGCCATTTCCTGAGCCCCTACCTCCCTCCTGCTAGCCCCAGAGATGCATGAGAAGTGACCCCTTTCCTCAAAGGCAGCTAATCCTAGGAGAAAGACAAGATACGTACACATAGGAAAAAATGAGAGGACAGTTTAGTGTTAAGCTGGGTGTTCCTGTTACAAAGGGCAGTAAGAGTTCAGAAAAAAGGAAGCCTTCCTGGAGGAGGTGGCCTGGGCTGAGCTGAGCCAGGCGGGTTGAACAGGGTTTAGGGAGGTGGGGGAGAGCATTCCTGGCTAGAGAAGCCTCTGGAAGGTAGTGGGTGGGGTGGGGAGAGTGCCCGACTGTGGGGGCAGTGAGAAGACTGGTTTGACAGCTGCTGGGGAGCGAGACTGGGTAGTTGTGGCCAGTCCTTGGAGGGTCGTGAAAGGCAGGCAGAGGAGTTTGGACTTGACTCCACCATAGGTAATCCAAAAGGCTCTCAAGCTGGGGAGTAATACAATGTGAGTATTGTTTTAGGGAGACAGGTATGCAGGATAGATTGGTGGGAAAAGTCCAGAGGCAGAGAGCCCAGCTGGGAGACTATTGCAATAGTCTGAGTGTTGAAGGCCTGGATAAGGTCAGGGGCAGTGGGAATGAGGAGAGGGATGAATCTGAGAGATGTTTTGACATGATGAGAGATGAGGGAGAAAGAAGAATAAGAATCCTAGGTGTCTAGCTTTTATGGCCACTAGTTCTCATGGAGGGAATGGTGAGGGGGTGGAGAAGGGGCGGGTTGGGACTCCAGCAGGGAGGAAAGACTTAGGAGGGAGGGTGTGAAATGTGCTCCCATCAGGGTTTGGGGGGGAGGGGCAGTAGGGCAGTACGCTGGGCCTGAGGGCGCAGCCTGAGGAGTTCCCTCACTGACCCCCACCGCAGGCCAAAGATCTGGCCTCTCTCATGCCTGCCTTTTCTCCCTCTAGTTGCTCCTGGAATGAAGGTTTATATTGACCCTTTTACGTATGAGGACCCTAATGAGGCTGTGCGAGAGTTTGCCAAGGAAATCGATGTCTCCTGTGTCAAGATTGAGGAGGTGATTGGAGCTGGTGAGTCCCCTAGTGTACAGTGGAGAGGAGAGGTGTCGGGGGTGGGGGGTGTTACCCCAGGGAGGGGCCAGCATGCACTGGATACAAGGCCAATCCCAGAAGCCCCTTCCTACCTGTGCCCTCTGCCCTGCAGGGGAATTTGGGGAAGTGTGCCGGGGTCGGCTGAAACAGCCAGGCCGCAGGGAGGTGTTCGTGGCCATCAAGACGCTGAAGGTGGGCTACACAGAGAGGCAGCGGCGGGACTTCCTCAGTGAGGCCTCCATCATGGGTCAGTTTGACCACCCCAACATAATCCGACTAGAGGGCGTGGTCACTAAAAGTCGGCCAGTCATGATTCTCACCGAGTTCATGGAGAACTGTGCCCTGGACTCCTTCCTCCGGGTAAGAGCCAGCCCCCAGCCCCTCTCCCTGCCCTGCCCCACAGAGCTGGTGCAGGGAAACAGCCAGGTCCTCAGAGCCAGAAAGACCCAAGTTCCCATCGCGACTCTGCCTGTGTGACCTCAGGCTTTACGTAACCTCTCTGAGTCTGAGCTGCCTTAGTTATAAAATGAAAGCGGTGAGAGCTATTTGGATCCTCACCGGGGTCCGTCGGGATGTTGTATACAGATACCCGCCACACAGTGGGCCGCTTACTTTCAGTGCACTCGGCACATAGTCACAGGGATAGGTGAGGCATGGTCTCCAAGGCCTTAGAGAGGGTAGGTGGAGGCACAGGGGGGCGGGCATGAAGGTCTCGGGCGGGCCCTGGGCCAGTAGGGAGGTGATGGGCCCACCTGAGCCTGCTCGTTGCCTCCAGCTCAACGACGGACAGTTCACGGTCATCCAGCTGGTGGGCATGTTGCGGGGCATTGCTGCTGGCATGAAATACCTATCCGAGATGAACTACGTGCACCGAGACCTGGCTGCCCGCAACATTCTTGTCAATAGCAACCTGGTCTGCAAAGTCTCAGACTTCGGCCTCTCCCGCTTCCTGGAGGATGATCCCTCTGATCCTACCTACACCAGCTCCCTGGTACAGGAAGCAGCTGGGAGGGAGACCGGGGGCGGGGCCAACCAGGCAGGGGCTCGGGGCTGGGGACCAGCCCCGAGTCATAGGGTGAAGGGCGTGTGCCCCCCCCCACCAGGGCGGGAAGATCCCCATCCGCTGGACTGCCCCAGAGGCCATAGCCTATCGGAAGTTCACCTCTGCTAGTGATGTCTGGAGCTATGGAATCGTCATGTGGGAGGTCATGAGCTATGGAGAGCGACCCTACTGGGACATGAGCAACCAGGATGTGAGTGGGGCCAGCCAGAGTGGCCAGGTGGGTGGGAGTCAGCTGGGGAGCGAAGTGGTGGCTCACTCCAGGTTTCCCTGTTCTCTCTTCAGGTCATCAATGCCGTAGAGCAGGATTACCGGCTGCCCCCACCCATGGACTGCCCCACAGCACTGCACCAGCTCATGCTGGACTGCTGGGTGCGGGACCGGAACCTCAGGCCCAAATTCTCCCAGATTGTCAACACCCTGGACAAGCTCATCCGCAATGCTGCCAGCCTCAAGGTCATTGCCAGTGCCCAGTCTGGGTCAGTATCTCTGCCTCTGCTCCCACTCTGCTTCTGAAGATTTATTTATTTATTGGGGGGGGAGCACATGAGCAGGGGGGAGGGGAAGAGGGAGAAGGAGAGAGAGAATCCCAAGCGGACTCCCTGCTGATCGCAGAGCCCGACATAGGGCTCGACCCCACTACCCAGGGATCATGACCTGAGCCAAAATCAAGAGTTGGACGCTTAACCGACTGAACCATCCAGGCACCCCATGTTCCCACTCTGCTCTTGGGCCAGCAGCCCCACCCCTGCTTCCCTTGCCATTAGGATTCACCCAAGTCTCTGTCTTCTCCCCACAGCATGTCACAGCCCCTTCTGGACCGCACGGTCCCGGATTACACAACCTTCACGACAGTTGGTGACTGGCTAGATGCCATCAAGATGGGGCGGTACAAGGAGAGCTTTGTCAGCGCGGGGTTTGCAACCTTTGACCTGGTGGCTCAGATGACTGCAGAGTGAGTGTGCCTCAGATTTGGAGGGGCAGGGCCCAGAGCGGTGGGCAGGAGGGGAGGGACTGACCCTGGCCTTGGTCCCTCTGCAGAGACCTGCTCCGGATTGGGGTCACCTTGGCTGGCCATCAGAAGAAGATCCTTAGCAGTATCCAGGACATGCGGCTACAGATGAACCAGACGCTGCCCGTGCAGGTCTGACACCCGACTCCCACTGGGTGGGTGCCCCCCAAGGACTGTGCAGGGACTCTGACCAGCCGGCTGGACTTTTGGACTTTTGGATGCCTGGCCTTAGGCTGTGGCCCAGAAGATGGAAGTTTGGGGAAGGCCCAAACTGGGACTTCTCCTCCAGGCCTGTGCTCCCTCCCCAGGAAGTGTGCCCCAAACCTCTTCATATTGAAGATGGATTAGGAGAGGGGGTGATGACCCCTCCCCAAGCCCCTCAGGGCCCAGGCCTTCCTGCTCTCCAGTGGGGGATCCCCACCACCTCAGACTTCGTTGTTCTTCAGTGCTGGAGGTCCTGGCAGGGTCAGGTGGAGGATAAGCCTGGGTTCTATAGGGCCCAGCCCTGGCAGGGGTCTGGCCCCCCCAGGTAGGCAGAGTAGTCCCTCCCTCAGGAACTGGAGGAGGGGACTCCGGGAATGGGGAAATGTGACACCCCATCCTGAAGCCAGCTGGCACCTCCAGTTTGCACAGGGACTTGTTCTGGGGGCTGAGGGCCCTGCCCCACCCCCACCCTTGGTGCTGTCATAAAAGGGCAGGCAGGGGCAGGCTGAGGAGTAGCCCCTTGCCCCCCAGAGACTGACTCTCAGAGCCAGAGTTTGGATGTGTATGTGAGTGTGTTCGTGTGTGTGTGTGTGCGCGCGCGTGTGTGTCTGTGCATGCACTGGCCTGCACAGAGAGCATGGGTGAGCGTGTAAAAGCTTGGCCCTGTGCCCTGCAGTGGGGCGAGCTGGGCCGTCAGCGGAATAAAGGCAATAAGATGATTCTCTTGCCCCTTCTCTTTGCACCTCCCGAGGTGGGATTCCCTCATGCCCTCAGATTCACAGTCACTCAGTGCCGGCCCTCTTCAGAATTCCCTGGAGTCTTTTGGAGACCAGACTTACTGCATCTAACTTATTGCATCTTGCGCTTCAGCCTTATTGCATCGAACCTCTGGGAAGTGGGCAGTAACAGGAGAGCAAACTGCCCCGGAGTGCCTTCCTGCTAAGGCCCAGGTGTTCCTGGGGTCAGGACAGACACTTCCCAGTCGCCTGGTGTTTTAGAGTCCTTTCACACCCATTGTCTCTGAGGGAGCTGAAGGTGTAGGGGCCAAGTGACCTTGGGACACAGAGGGCAAGAGCCTACGCTGGCGTTCGTATACAGAGGCTAGCTCCTTTCAGCAAACATCAGCCCAGAAGTGCAGCTACTCTTTACTGAGCGCTTACTACACTCCAGGCACTGGGCGAAAATGCTCCATTTATACATGGATCTTATTTAATCTCACAACAACCAGCCAGGGACGGAAGTATTTTTATCTCTTCTTTACAGAGGAGGAAAGGGAGAGGTTAAGTAACTTGCCCAAAGTCGCTGAGCCAGTAAGTGAGGCCTGGGGCTGGGATTCCCACCCAGAGACTGCCTGCACACTTGAAAGGTTCAGAGGATAAATAACAAGAACCAGGAAGAGGATTAGGAAAACAGCTTCTGGAAATGTCAAAGGAGAAATTGTGGGGGGCGCTCAGAGGCCCCTTGGATACAGAAAGAGACCAGATTGGGGGGGGGGGGCAAATGCAGTCCTTTTTCCCAGTGTCAGGAGGGACCCTCCAGGCAGTAAACCTTTTCTGGGCGTGGAACACGTTTCCAAGGTACCCGCAAACCCTAAATTAGAGGGTCTCGACCAGACCCGGGAGGGGGAGGGGCGTGGGCAAAGCCTCGTAGATCTCGGGGTTCACGCCTCGCGGGCCCGCACATCTCCCAGACGTCTGGCAGGGCAGAGTTCTCGGTGGGGCAGGTAGCGCGGGGTGGGGCAGCCGCAGGCCCGGAGGCGCGGGGCAGCTACTTCAGGCGCAGAGCAGCAGGCCTGCGAGGCGGCCGAGCGCGGAGGCTGCGGCTTCGTGCAGCGCCGGGGCGGCTGGGCGGCGGCCTGCGAGCCGGGAGCGGGGGCAGGGGAGCGGACGGCGCGCGGGGCGGACTCCCGGCCCGCTCCCCTGCCCTGCGGCTGCGCGCTCCCGCGCTCCGCTGCTCCCGCCGCGCCCGCTCCTTAGTATTCCCCCCACGGAGCCGAGCGCCGCGCTGCAGCGGCTGGCCCGGGGGAGGGGCGCCCTGCCAGGCTCTGCCCGCGGCGGGGCGGGGGGGGGGGGGGAGTTCGGGAGGGAGGTGGGCACGGAGCTCCAACGCCGAGCCCTCCAGCCCCGGCTGGGGACTGCTGAGAAGGGAGTGGGGGTGTGTTGGGGGGGGGTCCGAGGTCGCCTTGGGCCCAGGCGCCGGAGCTGTCAACGGCGCGAGGTGTCGCGGGCGGCCAGGGGGGGGGGACGCGGGGCTGAGTGGCGTCCTGCACACCCCGCGCCGCATTCCCGGGCTGAGGGTTCAGATAAAGAGGAGGGGCGCCCCCAGCGCCTGCTCAAGTGTCCACTTCCTGGTCCTGAGGCTCCGAGGTGAGAGAGGGCCGGCGGCCCATGTGTCCTGGACTGCCCCCCTCAGCGCCCTACCCGTCACTTTAACAGTCTTAGCGGGAGTCTGGGACGGGGGCTCCGCCCGCAGAGGTAAGGTATCGCCCCCTACTGGGTCCGCGAGGAGGGCGGGCTGGTGGACGTTGAGCGCCGGGGGCGGAGTGGGGGCCAGGAGCGGCACAGAGGCGGCACTTGGGTGCGTGCGCCCCAGGCGGAAGATTCCGAGGGAGGTCTTGAATCCAGAAATCCGGGGTAGGTAAGGTATTGTGTTGGATGTGCCCTGTGCAGCCCACCGCACACACCTCCCTCCAAGTGTGTTCAGATTTGTACTCCCCTGCATACACACCTCTCTCCTTTCACTTAACCCCTGAAACAGCAGACAGGGCCACGCTGCACTTACCCAAGCCATACCCACAGCAGGTCCTCAAGTCACCGCCTTTATTCAGGTTCACAGATTCACACGTCCTCAGTGGCAGACCTTCCCGTCCCAACCATCCAACCTACACAGGCTAGAGCTTCCATGACCGAGAAGGGGTGGGAGAAGGGATGCAAAGACCAGAAGCGCTAAAGCCACCCCCCTCTTGAAGGCACCTGCTTTGGTGCATTCCTACCTGGGCAGCCTAACCCAGCCAGCCTGTGTGTCACGGGGTGGTGGTGGTGGGGGGGGTGTTGGGATGAGTCCTCAAGACCTCAGAGCAGGAGTGCAAGGAGGGGTGGGGAGTGGTTAGTGCAGAGAAAGAATGAGGGTACTCACGAGGGGTCTGTCTGGCTTTTCTGGCAGCAGATAAGGAATGAGAGGTAGTGAGGTCTTACTCTGCCCAGTCTTAATTACACACTCCTGGGGGCAGAAAATTAGATCTTCCAAGTTAGTGCTTGAAGAGGGAAGCCAGTAGGGGGGCGGGGGGAGGTATTGAGGCTGGGGGAGGGGCAGCTCTGGCGAACCTCCCTTATCCCATCTGCCTCAGAGGGGCAGTTGCGGCCCAGATGACCCATTTCATGCCCCTCGCTGTGCCTAACCTCAGAGTATGGACAGGTAGGGAAAGTAAGGTGCTCTAGGCTGTACTCAGCCCTTGACAGTATCCCCCTCCTCCAGGGTGGCCCCAGGGAGAGGGACCTGCACAGCAGCCCCTAGATCTAAGCCTGCGTGGCCAGACCGTGAATTAGCACCTGGAAAGCTGGGGTGACTGTGGGGTAGTGAGTGGGAAGGGCTGCAGACTTAGAGTCAAAGCCCAGCTTCCTAGTCTGTGACCTTGGGCAGATTGACTTCTCTGTGCCTCAGTGCCCTCATCTGTAAAAAGGTATAGTAATCCGTCCAACTTCATGAGATGGTTACAAACATTCAGTCAGTGAATAAACGTAAAGGGTGTGCCAAGATCATAGGATGTACTAAAAAATATCAGCTAATATTTTTATTGGTAGTTTAAAAGTTAAAATTAGAAGTTTAAATAAAATATAGGAAAAGATAGGAAAATGCTGACTAGTGCTTGATGCATACATAGCAGGCACCGAATAAAGCAAGGCCCTTGGGGAAATCCACTAAGCCCTCCTACTCACAGGGTGCCGGACACTGTGCTGCAGGCTTAGGCCAGGCCCTGGCCCACTTCCTGGGATAGGGCTGCTGGGGCCTGGGTGGTTGGAAGGCAGGGAGGGTACAGGACCTTAGGAAGGGGTAGAGAATGCACGTTGTGAAGGGAACGTGGTTTCTGCATTTCTCCCCTTAGCACACTGTTCCCGGATCTGGCTTGGGGTGGAGGGCTCCTTCTCTCCAATATTCATTCATTCTTCAAATATTTGCCGGATATCTACTATGGACCAGGTGTTGTGCTGGGCACTAGGAGTTGGTGATGAGCAAAAATAGAGACAGCCGCTGCTTCAAAGAGCTCAGTCTAATAGGGACATGGATGCTATTCAAATAATCGTACGAAGAAAGGAATAAAATTACAAGTCAATGTAAATATTAATGGGTGTGGGACCAAATCACAGCTCTAGAGACCTGACATAGTCTTGGGCAAGGCTGAGGGTCCTCTAACCAGTTATCTGGTTCCCAGGAGGGGGAGCCGGGGCCCCCATTACCAACCAACTCCCCTTAACCTTTCAGTATCTGACCCTGAGTATATCTTCATTCACTCCCTCCCTCCCTCATTCATTTATTCAGTTGGGCCCTTCCATATGCCAGTCCCAGTATATGGAGTTGAGGATATGGAGGTGAACCAGCTACAGCTCCTACTCTTTGGAGGTACCCACAGCTCAGAGGGGATCACTGATCTCTAAATCAGCCGATGCAATGTGGTGTGGTACGTTCTACAGTGAGGTAAGCACCAGGCACTGCAAAGAAGGGACCCAGGCTGGAAATTCTGTCAAAGAAGGCTGCTTGAAAAGATGACCTAAGTTAAGCCTTGGGGGCTGTTAGCAGTTAGCAGGAAGGAGAAGGAAACATATGCAAAAATCCTGGGGCTTGTACGAGTAGGGCAGTCTAGGGGCACAGAGGCTGTCCTAACTCAGAGGATGAGGAAGGAAGAGGGTCAGGGACATACAATGTTGACTAAGCCTTCCCCTCCTTGTAATTCATCCCCAGCTAAGCCGGCGGCTTCTCAAAGCCCAGAGGGCCAGTCTTGGGCACCTAGAACCAGTATTCTAGGACTCCACTCCTTCTGTAGCCCTCTGCTCTACCTCTTCCCCGCTGCGAGGCGTATTTGTCCACAAGCGTTTCTGAGTACACGATGCGTTCTATCCCTGTTTCTACAGAAGAACTCAGAAAGATTACATGGCTTGCCTGAGGTCACAGAGCCAGTCAATGGCAAAGCCAAGATCTGAATTGGACCTAAGCTGTCTACTGTTCTGTGCTCTTCCCACTGCATCAGGATACCTTGGGAGAGGCCCTAGGGGAACCTCGGAGCACTGCATCTGGATGGCACACCCAGGCCCTTCCTGGGCCACTTCAAAATGACACTTTGCCCACCAAGGAGGGGGCTCTGCACACACAGGCAAGGGCTACCTAAGCTTTCCTTTTTCAGAGAGGGAAGGAGAGAGAGGAGAGCCGGGCCCCAGGCACTAAAGGCATTTGTCAGGAGCACAGTCCAGGAATACATAGGGTTGCAGCTTCGGGGTGGGGGCACAGGTTTGACAGGCAAGCAGCTCTGTCCCTCCACTGTTCCTCCCTGCCCCTCTCTGTTTCTCATTAGTTATTCCCGTCTCATGGAGCAGGAATGAAAACAGACTCGGGATCTGGCTGAAGGCCTGCTGTGACATCAGCCCATAGGTGGCTGCCTTGACCCTGACTACTGGGGGCTGGGGAAGACCCTGTTCCCCACTTTGTCCTGCCATGACAGGGAGAAGGAGAGGCAGGAAACAATTCTCCTGAACCCCTGTCCCTTCTCTGGGCACTGAACGTGGGGCAGGGGAGAGAGGTGGTACTGGCCTGGAGGGACCAGGCAAGGGTGTGTCTGCAGGAATGTGAGGGGTACAGAAACTGGCTTTCCCCAGACACCACGGCCTCCCACACACCCTGCCCCTCCTGCCTGTACCGCTCCCCTGTACTGTTCCCCCAGTTTCCTCTCTGCTTACCTTTGAAGGCACCTCCACTGCTGAATCTTCCCTTAGGCTCCCTTTGACCCATCTTCACCTCCTTCGTTTTTCCTGAGCTCACGTTCATAGTCAGGCTTCTTCTGGGACTTGGTACCTGGCCCACCAGCTTCTTCTCAGCTCTAGCTTGACTTCTCACCTCCAGTGATCTTTGTCATCATCTTCTTCTTCTTCTTCTTTTTTAAAGTAGGCTCCATGCCCAACATAGGTCTTGAATCACGACCCAAGATCAAGGGTGGCATGCTCTACTGACTGAGCCAGCCAGGCACCCCCTCCAGTGATGTTCATTCCCAATTGGCTTCCAACATCACATTGAGCTACACATGGACCTTGTTATCATCTAGCCATCTCCAAGATTGGAAGTCTGATGCCCCAGGCTCCCACCACTTCCTCCTGTCTGCCCAGTTTTGAAATCTCTGGTCCCCAGACCCCTTTTTCTCCCCACCTGGAGGCCTTCTGGGGTACACTTCTCTCCCTACCCAACTTGGGCTATTTTCACTCCCAGACATTGCCTCCGTGACCTCTGTGACCCATCCTTTTCTTGTTTTGCTAATTTTTAACAAAATTCTCTGATAGCAGCTGGTGCACTTTCCTATACTACTCGAGAGCCCCCAGTTGCACCTTCTTCCATTCTCACCTCCTACTTTACTAAAATAACACATCCTCTCAACAAACACCTGTTGAGATTTCCTCTTTGCCAGGCACTGAGCCTCAGGCAATGGAGATAAGTGAGCTGCCCTCAAGAAGCCTGCAGTCCGGTGGAAGAGAAAGACAAGTGACAGGGTGACATAGAAATATTCCAGGCGTCACTGTTGGATTTTGAGTGACATCATGAGAACAGTGTCTTGGGAAGTGAGGTGAGACAGGTGTGGGATGCACGGGAGGACACAGAGCTGGCAGCAGGAAGGCAGGGAGGAGGCCACAGTGTAGGTGAAGGGTAATAAGGCCCTACGTGGAGATGGGGTGAGGAGGAGGTGCTGTAGAGATGACAAGGAGGAGGCAGGTGTAAGGGATCTTGCAGAGGTAAGAAGCAACATGCTTAGTGACTGCCAGGATGTGGGAGGGGAGAGGCAGAAGTCTGAGCCTGGGTGATTCTAAACATTGGGCATTTAGGTGTACTTTGGCACCATTTATAGATTCAGAAAGTACAGGAAGAAGACAGTGTGAAGGCGAATAATGGGTTTGGTTTGAAGCTTTCCAGGAGAGATGCCCAGTAAGCCACTGTATATGTGGATCTAGAGCTCAGGAATGAGGTCTGGGCATGGAGGCCAGGGATGAAGTTCAGAGAGTGGGTGAGATGGCCTACAAGAGCTATAGAGCGAAGAGACCAGGCCGAGGTGTGTGTGTGGGGAATGCCCCCTCACTGCTCCTATGGGCATCCTTCATGCCTCTCTGAGAGTTCTCATCACACTACATTGTAAATGTTCCTGTTTGCCTTCTCTGCCTTGCTGTGTGCTCCTTGAAGGACTACCACATCTTTATGATGCATGTTCCCCAGGAAGATGGGCCTGGGTCTGGCGCAAGATAGGGGCTCAGTAATGCCTGGGGGAATGAAAGGATAGTAATAGTTATGTGTTGAGGGCTTACTGTGTGGGGGCACCATTCTGAGTGTTTTACATTTAGTAATTCATTTACTCCTTAGGACAGCTCTCCATTTCCAGTTCTCAGTTGAAATGTACTCTTATCATTTCCATTTTACAGACGGGAAAGCTTGGTTAAGAGAAGTTAAGTAACTTGTCCAAGGTCACAGAACCAGTAAGTGACAGAGCCAAGATTTGAATCCAGGTAGTCTAGCTTCAGAGCTGATGCTTTCTACTCCCACACTATTCTGCTTCTCAAATAAAATCTTAAAATAAGAACGTCTGCTATGATTACCATTATTGAATGTTTACTGTGTTGGGCACTGTGCTGAGAACCTTATTAGATTATTTAATTTAATTCCATATAAGTAAGTTAATAGATGAATGTATTGATGGGTGGAGTAAAATGTGTATGTACATACGTAGGTATATATGGGCAAGTGGATGAATGGATGGGTGAATGAATGGGTAGATGAGAAAGTAAATGGAAGGATAGATGGAAAGATGAATAGATAAGTGAATGTTTATACAAATGAAGAATAGTTGGGTGAATGAGTGATGGGTAGGTGAATGGATATGTGGCTGGATGGGTGGCTGGATGAAAGGATATGCAAGCAGGTGTATGGGTGAGAAAATGCATGGATGAATACATGAATAGATGGAAGAATAGGTGAATGGACGAGTAGATAGAAGGATGAATAGAGAGATGGAAAGACTAATGGATACACAAGCATAGATGAGAAGATGGATAACTAGATGAATGGGGTGATAGATGGATGAGTAGATAAATGAAGGTGAATGGAAAGATGGATGAATGGTAGGATCAATGAATGGATAGACAATGGATATATGGATGAAAGGATGAATGAATGGAAGACAACTCGATGATTAGATGGCTGAATGATTAGATGAATGGATGGTTGGATGGATGAGTGGATGTTTAGGTGGTCGAATGGATAGAGGAAAGAACTCCTATATTTAGGGCTATAAAAGAGAATAAGAAATGCACAAATTATGGCCCCTACCTTTTCCCTTAGATACATCTATGCCTTCTCCTGACCATTTCTTCCACATTGGTATATAGAATCTGTCCTGCCCTACCCACCACTCCCCTAATCCCTAACCAGGCACCAAAGCCTGGTCCTCACCTATCTACCATCACCCCCAAGTACAGAGACATTCTGGAATGGATTCCAGCCATCCTGTTTCTTTTCCTGCTCTTCTGTCTTGATGTCCAGGGAAATGACCAGCCAGAGAAAAGGCAAGTGGTGATTGTGAGGGCTCCTCCCTCTATCCCCTGGTGTGTCTTTAATAGGCCTAACCCTGGAGCCCCAGGACCCAAGCAAGATGCCAGGGTTGGAAGGTTGTGATTAGAGTGGGAAATTAACAGGCATCGCAGAAAGTGTTAGGGGCACAGTGTCAGGGGGAGGTGTGTTCTGTGGGGCTGGCAGGCCAGCTATATCTATTCTCAGGCAGAGAAGGGGTTTTTGGAAGAAGGAGCATTCAGGCAGACTGGAGGGAATAAGACCTTGCTGAGTCTGAAGACAGTATCCACTTCTGAAGGCATCCAATTTTAAGTCCTCAGCTCTATTACGTGGGAACTGTGTGACCTTGGACAATTCACTTAGCCTTTCTGAGTCTCCTTATCTGCAAAATGAACTAATAACATCCACCTCCCATGACCACTGAGAAGATGAAACAAGATGATGCAAAGAGAGTGTGTGGCACATAGTAGGCCATTAATAAAATGCTTTCAAGAGGTAATAAAGTATGTAGATTTCATTTTGTTTTCTGGAAAGATAAACTCAGGAACCTCTGTTCTGTGTCTGTTTAGGAAGAAGTGTGCGTTTGGGGGGATGATTACATCATGGGTCTAGGGTCCCCATGGCTTCTGGGTACCAGCATAGCCTCATGGGAAACTCCTTGAGAAGCCGTGTCCTGTTTCCTGTCCCCACAAGCTTGGAAATTTCCAAGGCCTGAGGAGAAAGAAATAGTGTCAGGGTGCAGGTGGGAGTGGGAGCTCGTCTTGGAACCCCTGAAGAGGGTAGACCCTCCCCAGAGCTCCTGACCCTCCTTTTCTGGGCCAGGCGCCAGCAGGCAGGGCACCCAGCTCGGTGCTTAACAAAAAAGAGCTGCTTGTTGTGGAGGATGAGTCATGGAGACCCTAGAATGGCCCTGGGACGAAAGAGGGGGAGAGGGTTCCTCCCCAACCCAGGAAAGGGCCTTCTCCCACAGCCAGATCTCGGTGTGGGGCATGGGGATTAAAGGAAGCCAGAAACTTGTATTTGTACCCTTCCCTTCCCACTGCTTTATTTCACTTCTCTTGTCTCATTTTAGCTCTACCGTGTTTATGTTTTCAGATGGAAGAACAGAGGCTGGGACTCTTGCCTTGGGTTTCAGAGATGTCTGTGATATTGAATAGCTGGACTTTTGACTCTGCTGGAGATACTTTTGCCTCCTAAACTGGGCTTGTACTAGGCTTCAGCACAGGATATATGAAGGGAGGAGAAGGGAATGAGTAGGTCTTGTATTAGACTTTTTATGTAGTTTCATCCCCATAGCAACCCTATGAGGTTGTAAGGAAGACAGTATTGCCCCATTTTACAGATAAGGAAACCGAGGCCCAGAGAAAGAGCGTATCCAAGGTCACATGCCTAGTAACAGAGCCTTTGTTGAGCCCAGGCTGCCTGAGACTTGTTAAGAGTGGTCGGTACCTTAGAGAGGGGACCTTGATGACAGGAAACCCACAGGGTCCTAGAAGAGGAGGTGAGAGGCTGTAGGGGCACGGGGAGGAGCCGGGTGCTGTTCTGTTTGACTCGGCACCAGGGCTCCTGGCTCCACGTGCGGCTCCGTGCCGGGAGCCCCGTTCTGCGTGCATGAAATGAAGATGCTGAACAGGTGCCAACAGGACCATACCCAAGCCCAGCCCCCACCCGAGGGCTCAGGAAATGACACACCTGAACTGCAGAACAGATTGTTGGACCCATCTCCAGGATCACCTCCCGGGGGAGGGGTTTGCAGATGGTTGCTCAGCTGCCCCCGGGAAGGAGGAGGGATGAGGAGTGCCCTCCAGGCTGACCCAGACGTGGCAGCGTGGGGTGGTGGACGTGGCAGTGCAGGGTGGTGGACGTGGCAGCCTGCGGGCCAGGGGGCTGCCGCTCACGTCCTGCTGAGTGATCTTAGACAATTTGCTAAATATCTCTGGGCCTCCTACCCCTCTTTGGTAAACAAAGGGAGACATTTTCTTCTGCCTACCTTCCGGGCAGAGGGCCTGGAGGAAGAGACCTCCTACCCCAAGGGGCTCTGACTCTGGGTCAGAACAGAGCCTCCAGAAGGAGGTCAGGGAATAGAATCTCCGCCTGATCTCTCTGTTGGTAAGAAGTGAAAGAAGAATGGAACAGCACCCTGGGGGCTGCCTGTAATTTTTTTTTTTTCACAAGTCTGGCTGTGCATAAGGGGCAGCTTCCTCTTGACACCCTTTCTCTGGTATCTGAAACAGAGCTTTTCCTGTTCTTGGGGGCTGGAGAATATGTTCAGGGGCAGGCAGGGAGGGTTAGTAGGATGGCATTCACTCTATTTTGGCAACTAAACTCTATTGCAGGCAGGGCTGAGCTCTGGGCTCAGATCTAGAACATCATCTGCTCCTGGCACAGGTAGGGTAACTGAGGCCCCAGAGGAGACAGCCAGCAGAGCCTGAGCTCCCACATTCTCAGGCCTGAGACAGAGCTCGGAGCGGCCAGCCTGTGGGGCCTCCTGTTTAGGCTTGAAAGCTGTGTGGAGGCCCGGAGTGCCCAGAGGGGAAGTGGGGATGGCCTGTGTCATTTCAGATGGGGGGCCTCCCTTCTCCTTCCACACCAACCTTGGCTGAGGCAGCAGCTCGGGCAGCAGGGAGGCTGGGGGATGGGAGGGCAGAGCTTTGTAAAGGAGGAGGAAGGAATTCTGGTTGGAAATCATTCAAATGAGGCTATGAAACCAGAACCCAGTCTCAGAACAAATTGGCCAGATTTGGCCTGGGGGGAGGGGGCTAACAAGGGGAGTGGAGGATGTTGGGCCCAGGCTGAGGGGGAGGGGCTGGACAGGACTCCCGTTGTGTGTTCCCAAGAGACTAGGCTGTGATGGGTAGAGGGAGCAACCGACCCCCTGCCGTCCCCTGGGCTGCCTGCCGAGACATAGGAGGGAGAAGTCAGGTGCCCCCGCTGCCCTTCTGGCCTGTCCTGGGGGGAAGCTGTCCAGTCCCTCAGAGACACTCTCTAGGGCTGCCCAGCTCTAACCCAGCGACGCCCCTCCCCTGTCCCTGTTCCTGCCCTACCTCTGAAGCAGAGAGGCCCCTGGGACTCCCCATCTTACCAAGTCCTCACTGAAAATTTTCTATTTCCCTTTTAAGTCCCCTGTGTTGTGCTAAGCCCAGGATGCAAGGATGCACTCAACAGAGGGCAAGGTGGGAAGGAGTCCATTGCTGAGCCTTTGAGGTGTGACTTACAAAATGGATTTTCATTCCTTGTCCTAACTAGGGAGGTGTCTGGGGGCGGGGGGTGCCCTGGGCAGCCTGGGGAATGCCTCTCCTTCCCAGGCAGAGCTAGGGATAGCCATGGGTCGGAAATGAGGGGAGGGTGAGCCGGGGGGGGGGGGGGGGGGTTCACTGCGGGGCCAGACAGGGGCTCGCAGCAGAGGAAAACCGAAGCCTTCAGAGACTCATCAAAGGAGCTGCTGTGTGAAAGGGGCAAACTTGGAGGGGTCACCCGGGTTCACGCAGCCTGGAGAGGGATGAAGGCCTAGTCCGATGGGGGGAGGGGGAGGTGCCTGGGGCTGAGAGAGGGAGTGGCAAAGCACAGGACAGTAGGCTCCTCGTCCAGGGCTAGCTGCGAGCAGAGGATCGTCAAGCTCTGTTCTCAGGAGAAACTTCGTGTCTGCCTGTCGTGGTCTGGGTGTCTGGGCCCCTTCTTAGGGAGGGAACAGGGTCCCTCAGTCACCCCACCCCCATACCTCCATATCTCTATACCTCCTCAAGGGCCAAAATCAAGTCTCAGAGCCAGCCGGAAGCAGGACTCAGACACAAGCCGTGACCCCCCTTCCCACCCTCCTTCTGCCCGGATCCTTCCCTGCTCTGACCCCAGCCCTGGGGTCTGTCTGGCTTGCTGCTCCTCCAACACTATCCCGCCATCATGCAAGAGTCTGTCTTTGTCCTACCTTCTGTGCCCACCTCCTCCTTTGTGACTCAAGTCCCTCTCCATGGAGAGGGAACTGGAGACTGATTGGGACCCCCTTTCCCACTTCTCCCTGAGCCCACTAGCCAACGGGAAAACCTGTTCCCACCCACCTCCAGTGTGGGGGTCTCAGAGGCCTCTCTGCCCTTCTCCCTCCCAGAGTCCTCTCTGCTTACCCTCACTATGGATTCCCAAGGGTCTTCACCAACCTACCCCCTTAGAGTGTGGGTCTCAAGTCTTGTTCACTACTCTGGACACCCCCACCCACCTCACCGAGCTCTCAGAATTCTCTCTGTCCTCCCCTCACCCCAGTGTGGATTTGCAAGTTCTGGTCTGTGCACTCCCCAATGGGGGCCCTAGAAGAAAGACACTTCTGAGGGAGGGAAGGGGGGCAATCAAGGCTCAGGATGGGAGGGACCTCGGCTTCTGGCCCCTCCTTAGGGATCAGGCTGGGCCTGGACCTCTACTCTCAACGCCTCTTCTCGACTGAGGGGCCACTGTGGCGGGTAAGTGAGCTGGAGGGGGATAGGAGGGGCAGGGGAGGTGGGGGAACCGGTCTTGTGTTGTTCTTGGCTTGGAGCCCCCAGCCCCAGGGAAATCCTGACTCTGTGGAAAACTGAGCAGGCAGTCAGTCAGGGGAGGAGGAGTTGGAAGAGGAAGAGGAGGAGAAGGGGGAGGAGGACCAAGGGCTCAGGGTGAGGTGGGGGTAGGGGCTCCTCTCATAAATCAATCCCACCAGCTCTCAGGCCTGACAAAAACCAGAGACCCAGGGTCCCTTGGGGGCTGCAGCAGCGGAGGGGGGCACAGACCATCCGATGGGCTGTGCAGGAGGGAAGGCTGAAATGAGGGGCAGCATCCTGCTCAGAGAGCCCTGCCTCAAGCCCCCCAAAACAACAGGTGTGTGTGTGTGGCAGGGGGAGGGGTCCGAGAAAACAACTTCACAACTCCAGGAGCTGAACTAGGGTGGCTGTGACAGATTGATGGGGGCAGTGGGCAGTGGGGAGGGGGGGAGGGCTCTGCTCAGCAATTCAGAGCACTTTTATTGCCCTGAATTCTGGCCTGGTTCAACTCCCGAGAAGCCCTGTGACTTGAGACGCGTTGTTTCACTTCTCTAGGCCTCAGTCACCTCAGGGGTATGAGGGTGTGGGCTTGGTCCAGTCCCCTGACACCACACTACAGCCTTTCTCAGTGCTTGGCGGAGGAAGGAATGTCGCTCTAGAGCTGGCAGGACGGTGGTTAGGTGTCTAGGCTCTGCCCTTTATTACCTTTGGCCTTGGGCGGGCACATAAGCTCTCCTATCCTCAGTTTCTGCATCTGTCAAATGGGCATAATCATGCCTCCCTGGCCGGACTGTGATGAGAGTGAAGGAGATAATGTATGTTAAGTGCCTGGCAGGGCAGATTCTCAGTCAAAGGCTGTTGATTTTGTGTCTGCCTCTTGGGTATTTGCAAGTCTCTCAGGCTTCCAAAGGACCGCTTCTCTCCTTTATTACTCAAGTATTCATAATGATCAAGTGGCCCCAGCTCCCAAACACAGAAGCCCTCACAGACCCACCCCCTCCGTATGTGCCACCACTCTGCTCCCACTCATCCTTCCTGCCATGGCTGCTGTTTTCCTGAGCTGTAGTCCCACTTGGCCAGCACCCCGATAGGGACACCTGAACTCTGGGCTCGTGCCTTGTGGGCCATCACCAAAGGTCTGGGCTGTGGAAGGAGGACGCAGCCAGCACAGTGTGGCCAGCCATGTGCACCAGAAGATCGGCCACCCTGCCCTAACGGCCTAGTCCTGCCAGCCATGGGCCTCTTCCTGCAGGCGTCCAGTACGGCCTTTTCTCGGCCTTCCCCTCTGGGTCCTCCTCACAATGTCCCATTCCTGCCTCCCACTGCATCCCCATCCATATTCCCGTGGCTTCTGTCAGAGCCCCTCAGCATCCCCTGCTGGACCTGGGCCTCATCCCCTTTCAACCAGATCCCCATGATGATACAACTAGATATTTCAACCAGCAAAAGGGGTTGACTTTTTTTTTTTTAAGATTTTATTTATTTTTTTGGCAGAAATAGAGAGCACAAGCAGGGGGAGGGGCAGAGGCAGAGGGAGAAGCAGGCTCCTCACTGAGCAGGGAGCCTGACTCTGGGATCATGACCTGAGCCGAAGGCAGACGCTTAACCAACTGAGCCACCCAGACACCCCTAGAAAATGTTTTCCTTGCAACTACATTATATTATTATTTCCCAGGAAACTATCTTTGACTAACCCAAATTTTGCACTAAGCTCCCCTGGTCCACTCCCAGAATCACCTCCTTTTCTAGGCCTCAGGAATCTCTGGAGGGCAGATGTGGTTTGTTAGGGAGTGGACAGGCATTATATGGGCTACTTCAGGTCTCTACTCTGGAGTCTGAACAGACCCACTGGGTTGGGCCATGCCAAGGGCACAGCTTGGGGTGAGTTGGGAGGGGGCTGGTCTGATCCCCCTTGAAACCTCTAGCTGGGGTTCCCCTTTCCCAGGAGGCCTTGCTTTCCTCTGGAATTTCATACCCTGATGCAGCGTCAAGGGACTGTGTCCCAAGATGCAGAGGACAGTGGAATCAGAGGCCGAAGAGGGCCTGGAACTTGCTGGGTGGCTCTGGTGGGGACCAGACTACTGTTGTCTGAGGTGTGGGCTCCCCATGGTGAAGGAAGTGTGAGAAGCTGGAGGAGAGCAGAGGGGATGGCTGCTGGGTATCCTTGTCAAGTTTAGAGTACCTTCACAAATCTGTCTCCTCTACTAGATGCCAGCCCCCTGGGCCCCCTGCTGTTATGAGGCCTCATCGTCACTTGGGTCACCCCAAGGCTGTGAGGAGATCAGCCAGGTCCACCGGGACTGTCTAGAGAGATCATTTCTCAGACAACAAGTTCCTCACTCTGCAACCTCCCTGGCAGGTGATCATGCAGTCTCTGCTTGACCAATCCCAGGGATGGGGCACTCATTACCTCACAAGGCAGCCCCCTCTAGGTTGGGTAGCTGAGATGATTGAAAATGGAGAATCCAGCAAGTATTTACTGCCAGTCCTCCTGGGGGAGTGAAGAGGAGGTCAGGGAGCCAGCTGTGGATGTCTCCATGAGGGAGGGAGGTAAGGCAGGGTTGCCTATTTGGGGTGAGGCCTAGGGTCGTGGAGAAAAGGCTCAGGCCTAGGAAGCAAGAGATGGGGTTTAAGTCTTTGTTCTGCCATTAACTCACTGTTTGGCCTTGAGGGAGTCCCTCCCTTCCCTGGGCCTCAGTTTCCATAACTGTAATCTTCATGGGGCTGGGCTTGGGGACTTCTAAGGGCCCTGCCCCTGGCGACGGATGCTCTTCTGTGAGTCTATGAATAGCTGGCACAGAGGGATCAGGTCTTGGTCCATGGGGGCCAGGCTGGCCCAAGAGTGCTCAGAGAATGGGCCCTGTGTGGGACAGGACAAGGTTCCCTTTCATTTCATGAGGTCTTGGCAGCTGCCCAGGGCCCACAGACTCTCCCTCCTGCCAAGGTCAACCCAACCCTGACCTGGGGGGCACAACTCCCTGGGGCAGTTGAGGTCAGGAGCTGGTAACTTGGGAGAGGGAGCCCAGCGCAGAGGTTCAGACTCCTGTCCTCTGACTGGGGTGAGGGTCTCTGGGAGCCTCGTGTTCCTGACAGGGACCCAGAGTCCTACCCCACCCCCCTGCAGTCTTGGTGGTCCCTGGAGAGACTTCTGCTGGCCTTGACATCAGACAAGCCTGGTATAGAATCTAGACCTGCCACTTACTAGCCCAGTGGCCTCGGGCAAGTCACTGGCCCTCCTCACCTAGAAGTCAGGGATTCTCATTTCTAGCCTGCACGGTTGCTGAGAAGATAAGGCTCATGAGGCGACAGCATGCGCTCCACGCAGCATGGCGTGATGACCAGTATCAGAGGCCCAGCTAAGCAGAGATGGTCACAAGGGTCAGGACGAGACCGGACTCTCTCCCTGCTGCCTCAACCCTCTGTCTTTTCGTCTGTTTGTCCATCAGGGAATGGGGGACTTCCAATTCTTGGGCCCTAAAATCTGCACAATTTGAAGTAGTCAAAAAAATTCTTCACTCTATTTGTGCCAAGAGGACACAAGGGCCTGGCCAGGCCTAATGGGTTCCAGGTGCCCTCGGTGCCCTGCAGAGGCTGAACCCGTGCACTCGCTGTGGCTATGACTGCCCCGGCAGGCTGGGAAGGCTTGATAGGCCAGACCTCTCCAGTCCCTCCAGCCTCTGAAGTGTGGAGAGCTGGGACAGTGTAGCATGGAGAGCTCCCCACGAGGGTGGGCCAGCCGGCCCCGTGGTTAGAGAGCCTGAGCTGCAAAGGTGGGAGGCGCTGTGCCCACCCCCAGCAGCACACATGGGGGTTTCCAGGCTTTTCTTCCCCACCTCGGCCCACCTACCCCAGTCAGTTCTGAATACCTACTGTGTGTCTTGTCTGGACCTCAAGAGGTTCTGGGGTTGCTGGGACAATTTTCACAGACTAGTCAAACTCCTTCTCACAGGAGGCCAAATGTGAGTGACCTCCCAGAGAGGCTCAGGAAACCAGGTGGGAGCCCTGAGGGCATGAGGGAGGTTTCTTTTATTACCGTTATATATTAATTATCGGGTTATATAATCAAAGTGACAGCCGTCCTTTATTAATGGTGAACCTTGGGCTGGGTACCGTATTCAGTGCTTCTCCGTACCTGAGTTCATCAAATCCTCACAGCCCTCCATGGCAGAGGCTCACTCAAAGAACAGAGAGGGGACAGGAGGCTCAGGGATACCAAGAGCCCTGCCTGAGGTCACCCGGTCAGAAACTGGCTGACGTGGGATTTGAGGGCAAGGCTGTCTGACCTCAAGACCAGACCTGTCCAGCTCTACTGTGCTTTTTGCAGGCTGGTCCTGCCCTTCCCTAAAGAGTCAGGGACAGCACACGTGTCTAAGTGTGAGTGTGTACGGGAGGACCAGGTCAGAAGGCAGAGCAGCAGCGATTTTTCCCTGGGGCCATGCCAGAGGCTCTCACACTCATCAGTGAGGCACACTGTCCCTTCTCCCCCAGTACTCCCAGTCGCAAGCCTCAGCCCTGACTTGCTACCCGGGCAAACACCCTCACTCCCAGCCTCCTCTCCACCTCTGGATTGGGCCCTCCCCAATCCTGAGCTGGCTAGCAGAGGGGACTGTTGGCATTGGGGCCACCATCTAATCACCCCACTCCCACCCACATCATCAGCTGGACCCTCTGGGACAGGCTGGGCGGTCACCATTGGGGAAGGACTGGAGACCCACTATAGAATTAAAGGTGGTGTGAAGGCATGATTGCAAGTGGGCAGTTGCCTCAGCCTGCCTGTTTGGGTAATTATTAGTGATAATTTTTAGCCTCTCTTGTCTTTTTTTTTTTTTTTTTTTTAAGATTTTATTTATTTATTTGAGAGAGAGAATGAGACAGAGAGAGAGCATGAGATGGGGGAGGGTCAGAGGGAGAAGCAGACTCCCTGCCGAGCAGGGAGCCCGATGCGGGACTCGATCCCGGGACTCCAGGATCATGACCTGAGCCGAAGGCAGTTGCTTAACCAACTGAGCCACCCAGGCGCCCTAGCCTCTCTTGTCTTAATGATCATCCCATACATACAAACTTCTTATTGCTGTAACCAATTTGTGTTTTTTTCAAGATTTTATTTATTTATTTGACAGAGAGAGACACAGCGAGAGAGGGAACACAAGCAGGGGGAGTGGGAGAGGGAGAAGCAGGCCTCCCACCGAGCAAGGAGCCCGATGTGGGGTTCGATCCCAGGACTCTGGGATCATGACCTGAGCTGAAGGCAGACGCTTAACGACTGAGCCACCCAGGCGCCCCCACAACACCAATTTGTAATGATAAATTTATTTACATCTATTTAGTTAAATCTGTCTTCCTGCTGGACCGCAAGCTCCAAAGGGGCAGTCTGCTTTCTGGTGGATCCCCAGGGCCGGGCACAATGTTGCCACATAGCAGGTAGTTGACAAATCTTTGTTGAACACCTTTGTGGACGATGAGTGTAATAGAGTCAGTAGGAAGCTAAGAAAAGATAGGTCAGGACCATGGAAGGAGGCCAAGAAGGGGACGAGGTATAGAGATGAAGCTTTTGGAGTCTGTCTCTGGAGCTGGGGTGGGACTGCCCCCCTGAAGCCAGGTGTGGCTGGGCTCGGGCCCCTAAGCCTTAGGGCCTGTTCCCCTTCTGAGCTGAACCTCAGGAAGGCAATCAGAGGGAGCCCGTGGACTCAGGCCTCTCTTGCATCTCCAGACCCTCACAACCGAGAAGGACCACTAACCACCTTGTTTTGCCCTCCCACTGACCCTCTAAGAAGGGAGTTTGAGAAGGACCTCAATATTTGGGCCACTTTAGGGAGGGCATGGAGAGCTGGTCTGGACTAAAGCTGAGGATGGGACTTTTCCCAGCCTATGTCCCTGTCACCTCATCACCTCATGTCTCTAGAGCTGTTGAACACGTGACACATTCTCCATCCCTCAAACTCCACTCTTAGCCCCAATATTCAGGGGGCACAGAAAGGGAAGATGTTAGGAAGATCTGAGTTCAAAGCCAGCTCTACTACCACTTTCTCACTGGGAGACCTCCGGCACACACAGCTTCTCCAAGCCTCCAAGCCTCTAGAATGGAGATGCTAATCTCCACCTTGCCGTGTTGCTGCAGGGTTAAACACGATCACGTGTGCGGGGCTCGTCCGGTGCGGACCACTAAGTGGGCACCCAACGAAGGCCTGGGCTCATTCCTGCTCAGCCACCAACTAGCTCTGTCACCTTGGGGAGGATGCCACACTGCTCTGGGGCTCAGCTTCATTTGTCAAAAAAGAGGGTTGGATCAGATCATCTTGAAGGCCCCTTCCAGCTCGGACTTGCTTGGTTCTATTCTGAGCAGGGAGCCCCACCTCTGGGGCAGGGGCAACATGAACATTCTTTCAGCTCAGATTCAACCCAGGCACATGCTTGCCCGGCCCCATCCCGCACATTTAGCCAGTAGCGGTTGCCACACTGGCCACGCCCTTGGCACCCCGCTGTTCCCCCACGCCCACCCCCACCCCACTTGCCAGGGCCACAGGTGGGTGGATCCCTTCTTGTGGGCGGAAGGAGCCTGGGAGGATAGAGGAAGAGAATTGGAAAGGAGAGGGAATGGGAGAGGGGTTGGAGGAGAGTAGCGAGGGGAAAGAGCAGGGCAGGACCTCGAGCCCTGGGGAATCCCAGTTCTGCCACTTTCTAGCTAGCGGTGTGTGTCCTTGGGCAAGCGACTTTAACCTTTTAGAAGCCTGTTTCCTCATCTATGGACTAATAATAATAACAGCAATTTAAAATCCCATTGGGTTTTTGTGAAGGATAAATGAAATAATACGTATCAAGTGCCTGGCATTCTACAGTTTCGTTCCCTGGGAGTGGTTGGGACAAACACCCTTCCCCGGCCTCCGGGGAGGGGCAAGTTCCATGAAGGCCCTGTGGGGGCGCTTGGGCAACTTTCCCGCAGGCCTGCGGTCCTCCGCTCGCAGCCGGAGCCTCCTCCCCCTGAGCTGGCAGCCTGGGGTCCTTGGCGGGGGAGCCCCAGCCCGCAGAGCAGGGGGAAGGCTGAGGCCCGAGCCAGGCCCCCGCCCCCAGCCGCACCGCCTTTGCCTCGGTACCAGCGTCTTTGATCTGCAACCTTCAGGGGGATTAAGAGTCTGAGAGCCCCTCTCCCCGGGGTCCCCCGCTCCCAGCCGCCCTCCCTCCGGGCTGACCTCCCAGTCGGCGGCCGGGGCTGGGGGTTGGCTCCGCCGCCGGTGGTCCCCGCCGCGCCTCCGGGCAGGCCACTTGGATTACAAGGGCAGCAGCGGCGGCTGGCGGCTTCGGGGAGCCGGGGGTGGGGTGGGGGGTGGGGTAGGGGGCCGGGGCCCCAGGGGGCGGGGCGAGGGGAGGGGCTGGGGGCGGGGAGGGGCTGCGGCGGGGGTGGCGGGGGGACCCGGCGCCTCCCGGCCATTTTGGCCGGGGAATCTGTGCAAAGTGTGTAAAAAGAAAAACTCTCCGGAGGAGGACGTAACCTTTTCTTAACATCTGGGGCTCAATTAGCTAATGACAGCAAAGCCTTCTCCGGTGTCGCTGACCCCTGGGCAGCAGCCCCGCTCCCCCACCCCCGGTATTTATACAGCTGCGGCCCCTCGCTGGGACGCGGGGCAGGGGGCTTGGCTGGGTTATCTCAGCGGAGATCCGCCGCCCACCCCAAAAAGAGAAAGAAAAGGCTTAGCACACGGTCCCACCCACCGGCCCCGCAGCCCTCCGCGTCGAGCTCACTGTCTCCCTCTCCCTCTCCCGGCGCTTCCCGTGGCCTCACCGCCCCCCGCCCGCGTCTCCTCTCCCACTCCTTCTTACCCCCCTCCTGCCCTCCTTCCTTTCTCCTCTCCTCTCCTCTTTTTGTTGCCTCTCCCTCTCTCCTCTCCTTCTCCCTTTTTCTCCTCTCTTTTGTCTCCTTTCTGCCCATCTTTGTCACTCCTTCACTCTCCCCCTCTGCTCTTTGTCTCCTCCCTTTCTTGCCCACCACCCCTTTGCCCGTCTGTCTGTCTGTCTTTTCTCTCCCCAGCGGCCTCCCCTCTCTAACTCTGAATAGCTCCCTTGTTCCTCCTCTGGGTTCCTGCCTCTCCCTCTCATACCAGTGCTTCCTCCCCACCTTTGTCTCTCCCTGTCTCAACCCCTGAATGCCTCTCTGTCTGTCCTCCCAGAGGTGCATCCTGCCCGCCCTCGCTGCCAGGCAGATATCCCCAAGGGGAGCAAGCGTAGTGCTGGGCCACCTCTGGGCCAAGCATCCTTCCCACTGCAGGGCTGGGCAGGCCTGGGGCTGGGCACTTGCCGACTGACCTGGATCTCCAGTGTGGGAAGTGTGGGAGAGCTGTGTTTGAGTCACCAACTCTTCATGGTTAGAGCCAGAGGGGATCCCAGGGGCTTCTCTAAATGTCCTGCCACTCCAGCTCCTGGGATCTCTACTTCCCTGCCACTCTGCCCACTCCACTCCACCCCACCCCAGCACCCTGCCTGGTATCTTGAGCCCAGATGCAATGCAGACACACACTTTCCCTTTTGTCTTCTTTCAGCACAGTTAAAACAGGCCGGAGTCTTTTTTTTTTTTTTTTTAATTCACCAATACTTAGGAAAAAAGTGATAAATGCAGAAACTATAAATAGCACAAAATAGTCATGTCCAAAGACATTATAGAGGAGCAAAGAGCCCAGGATTTGGAATGCGGAGCTGTGTTCAACTTGGAACTCCGTTGTTTAAACACCTCTGTAATCTCGAGAAATCACTTGAGCCTCAGTTCCCTCTCTGTAAAATGGGGATGACAGTAGCTATTAAACAATAATGAGATTTATTGCCCGTAAGACGGCAGCCCCAGAGAAAGGGGAAGTTCTCTCAGTATCCCCTTTTGTTTTCCTGGAGAAAATCTTGGAGTCTAGTATTTTTCTAGGATAGTTCTGTGTTCCAAAATCCTACTTCTTTTCTTCCAAATACACCTGAAAGTCTCACGACCCTTGCAGACTCCTCTACTCTTCCACTCCCTCTACAAGCGACCCCTCGCAGAGTCCCTTTCGCAGAAACCCGCGGAGAGCTAACATTTGCAAACAATGGAGGTGGGAGGAGGTCCCAGAGTTCAGGGGTTGAAGCTGGGTAGGACCCTAGGCTCACTCTACTGGGACTGCGGCGGCTGCCTGGCATGCGGATTGTGAATCCTCACGAGAAGCAAACGCAGAGGGTACCACGGCCCCTGATTTACACCTGGGGAAACGGAGACGCAATTGTTCAAGTACCGCGGCTATCTGCGGGCAGAACCGGGACTGGAACCCAGGGGTCTCCCCTTCAGAGCCCAGGAGGGTTTCTCCGCACGGGTAACGGGTACAAGAGGGACAGGATGCTCGAGGAGAGAGGCACAGCTGCCCCACTTTCTGGGAGCTGGGGTAGGTGGGCTCCACCCTCCGACCCCGAGTGCAGGCGGGAGGAGGCGGGGACCGAGGGTGGGGTGCGGAGCGCCGGCCCCTCCGCCGCCCCCGGGACTGGCTCCCCGCGCGCCGGGCTAGCTGCCGGCACCGGATGGAGAGTCCCGAGAAGGCTTAATTTGCAGGAAGACATTCTCATCAGATCTCGTCTCCGGCGGCCGAGCGCTGCTGCCGGGGGTCGGGCCGGGCTCCTCCCAGCACCCCTCCCCCCGGGCCCTGGCGGGACGAGAAACAGAGATGGTGGCAGCAGAAACCGGAGCCCCCGCGCCGGAGCGGCCGCGAGGGGCCGGGGCCTTTGAGGGCTTCGCTGCCTCTTGCCAAGGTCATCCAACCCCTCCCACGCTCGGGCCGTGCGCGCCGCGTGCTCCCGGCAGCCGGGGGCGACGGGCCGGAGGTGGGAGTCCCGGGCCGGGCAGGCCGGGGTGGGGCAGGGGCCGGGCCTCAGCGCCCGCTGCCAGTCCCGTCCCAGGGCAGGTGCTCGGAGACTCCTGGGCTCCGGGGAGGCTGGGAAGGGGTGCTGGGGCCAGAGGCTGGGACCCAGGCGGCGGGGTTGACTCATGCGGGCGGAAATGGGAGACTAATTAGGGACGTCTTTATGCTAATATGCACCTGGCTGCGCTTCTCTAGGGCCGAGAAAGGGGTAGAAAAGAAGGGAAGAAGTTCCGGCGAGCCGGAAACTTCCGGAAGCACTTGATTCCAAGATAAAAGAGTACTCGGCTCTACTGCTCACCCGCTGTGTGGCTTTGGGGAAGTTAGTTGGGGACCTCTGAAAAACAAGGAACGCAGGGCACGTCTTTTCCCAAGCTCATTCAGCAAAGAGGTGGAAGTCTGGCCCTCAGGTTGCTCTCGGAGGATAGAGGGGAGATGGGTTGCAGGAGGGGTGAGGAGGAGGTGTGTATCAGAAGGAAGAATCCTGGCCGATGCAGAGCGTCCGAGTTGCAGAAGACAGGAGCACGTTTCCAAGGGCCTGTGCCTGTCTCCACCGTTGCCCAGAGGTCAAAGTGAGGGGGGCTGGGGGAGGGAGGCTGAGCAGAGGTGCCCAGATAGATGGCAGGAGGATCAGAGGGAGGTAGCTTGGTGGTAAAAGAAGACGGGAGCTGGGGTGGAGAGCAGGGTAGAGAAGTGGGTGTTCAATGGTGGCACGCACCTGAGCTTAATCATAAGGTTGGGATGGCAGGGAGGGCTGGGTTAAAGATGCCGAATGGAAGGGGAGATGACTGATAGGGTCGTGTCCTGAACAAGGGTGAGGGCTGAGAGCTAGGGCACAGGTAGGAAGGAACAGGAGACACACTGGGGTGGGGGAAGGAGAGGACATTTTGACCTGGAGGGAACACTCCTCATGGAGCTTACTCAACTCAGTGTTGGGGGAGGACTCAGTGTTGTCACTGAGTGAGGAGTAAGTGAACCTGGGAAGAGTCTGCTACAGACACCCTGTCAGGAGGAGGGTAGGGATGATGGAAGGGCTGATGAGCAGAGTTGCAGCTGAGGCTGGATTACAGGAATTTGAAAGCAACGTAAAGGAAACATTTGTGGGGATGGGAGAGGGCCTGGCCGTTCCTGCCACGGTCTTGCACCTTTCTATACATTGTCTCATTTAATGCTCGTCACAGAGCGCAGCAGGTGTTATCATCCCATTTTACAGATGGGGAAATGTAGGCTCAGAGTGGTGAGGAACCTTGCCCGAAGTCGCTCAGCTGGTGACGGTTGAAGGCATGATTTGAACCCAGGGCTGTCTGCCTCAGAATGGAGGCTGCTTCCAGTGTGCTCCGCTGGGCAAGAGACCTGACCCCGGGGTCTCAGCAGTGCTTCCTTCCCCAGGTGTGGCCATCCTGGGCACTGACCCATTTGGCTGGAAGGAAGAGGCTGGGCTTTTGACCCAGTGCAGCCTGTCCTGAGCCAGCCTGAACTTAGCAGGAAGCCTCCACCCAGCTGAGAGGAGGGGGAAAGGGTGGACTTTTTTTTTTTCTTTCCCTAAATGAGATCAAACCATATATGTCGTTCTGCAACATGCTATTTTTTCTCTTAATATTTCCATGCTTATGTATGTATATGTCTATTCAATTTTTTAAAGTTGTATAGTACTCCTTTATTCCCCTCCCTCTGGACATTTGTATTGTCTCCAAAGTTTTGCAGTCACAAACAGTGCTTACGTGCACATCCATCCTTGTAAGAATATCTTTGTGCAACCAAGGGTATTTCTAGAGGATAAATTCCTAGAAGTGACATCACTGGGTCAAGAATATGCTCATTTTAAATTCTTATTGTTAGTACTGAACTTCCCTCCAATGAGGCAATGTCAATTTACACTCCCTCCATCAAAATAGGAGTGTGCTCATCCTTTCACATCCCTGCCACCAGGTATCATGTAGTATATACATACTTGCGATCTAGTGAGACAAAAAGTTTTACACTTTTGTTTTCATTTTGGTTTTTCTGAGTCAGTACAGCTCAGCCAAAGGCCCCTTAGCTGAAGAAAGCATCATTTGTGAAGACCTGAAGAAGAGCTCAAGAATGAGTAGCAGATTCAGGGCAGCTCCGAGGAAGGACTTAATGCCAGGCTATCAGGACCTAGGCAAGGGGGCGCAGCATTCTGTTCTCTGGGCACATTCCTATGCTCTGGTGGATCAGGCACTCTCAGAGCTCTGAGTGAGGGCTGGCTACGTAGGGTCTCCTGGCCAGCAGCCAGATACCCACTGGTGAAGCCTGGTTCTGCACAGGTTACAGGAACAAACTAACAGGCTGCCTGGGGCACAGGAGGGCAGGTTCGAGGGAGGGTGCAGGGAAGAGGAGGCTCACCAGGATCTAGGTGCTAAATGAAAACTGGGAGAGCCATAGGCTGGAGAGGTGAATGATGGGAAGAGAATGGGACTCCAGACTCTGCTTAGCAAAGGTGCCGGGTGGGAGTACCCTCCCCTGACCCATATATACTTCTGTCCACAGCCTGTTCATAATACCATAGCTGATATTTTTTTGAGTGCTTATTATGTAATAAGGCAGTGCTCTAAGCATTTCAATTTATCGAATAATTGGATCCTTGCAACAGTTCTACAAGATAGGTATAATTATTATCCCCATTTTATAGATGAGGACACAGAGGCATAGAGTTAGGTTGCTTACCCAAGGTCACACAGCTAAAAAGTGGCTAAGCTGGAATTTGAACTCAGGCCACAGGGCTTCAGAGTCCATGCTTCCAGCCATCACCATGCATGACTTCCTATGGCCTTCCTTAGCTAATATAATAATAACTACCATGAATTGAGAGCAGACCAGGCACATTATGTTTTTGTCTCTGATGCTTACAGCAAGCCTATGTAATAGTAAGTGTTACCCTTAATTTGAAGATGAGAAAGTAAAGTTCGGAAAAGCTGAATACCTTGGCTAAGATCATGCAGCTAAAAAGAATTTGAGCTAGATCTGAATGAATCAGAAGCCCTGCCCCTTCCACATCATCCCAGGGCCTTTTACAACATAAGGAGAGGAGAACTCACACAACCACAGAATGGTCAGGGCTGGAAGGATCTCTGAAACCATCTAACTGCAATCTCTCATCATAGATGGAGAGATGGAGGGTCAGAGAGGGTACTTGCCCAAGGTTACACGGCTGATCTCAGAACAATAGCACATCTCCTGGGCTCCTGGTCTTCTCTGGGGATGAAAGGCTTTGCGTCATTTTTGTAGAGAGGAGAGCACATGTGAGTGCAGCTTGGAGGGAGAATCTGTGTGTGTGTGCGTGCTTGCTTGGCAGGTATGAGCAGGGAGCTGTAGGTAGTGCTTGGGAAAGCCCTCCCTCATCAGCCGGGCCGACTGGGATGCAAAGGGGCAGTTTGGAAGTGGAATCTGGGGGTGCCATTCTTTTCCTATAATTAGAACCTGGAAACTTTCCCCTTCCCCTTTCCCCTTTTTACCCCCTTCCCACCGACCCCCAATATACATGACCAACCTGCATAAAGCATAAACTGGTGTCCTGGACAGAGCTTTTGAAGGGTTCTAAGAGCCTCCCACCATCCTGGGTGACCCAAAGACTGCCATTTCATCTTATTGGGCCACATAGTAAGTTACCCATTGCCCTTCCCAAGGGTACATGTAAAAATGCCAAGTACCCTGGGACCTAGCAACATAGTGAAGAGGACATAGCAATCATTCACACCTTCCTGTGAATTAATTTGTTAGCTAGGACAGCGTGTCTCAAACGAGGGTATCTATCCTCAGAATTCCTAAGTTCTCTGAATACTTTCAAAATTTGGATCCCACTGGTATTAAAATATCTTAGCAGTTGTAAGGACAGGACTCTGAGGTTAAACGTTTTCATGGACGAAGATTTCAGTTCCTTAAGTTGTTGCACCAACGTCGGCCTGGGAGCCACTGGGAGCTCCCAGATGGGATCTATGAGAATACCTTTCCTTGCGAGAGGTCTGTTCCTATGCAAGTTTGGGAGGCTCTGTGCAAGGATCATGGTGGCGCAAGCTCTGTTGCAGGGGGCCTTTCAGCCCTGGCATCATGTCTACCACTGTGCTGGGGCCCAGAAATCTGGGTTCTAGTCTCAGTCCTGGGGTCACTTGGGGTCTCAGCTTCTTCAGGTGGAAAATTCACTCGCTCTTCACTTGGTGGAGTATCCTGGGTGTCAGACCCGTGCTGGTTCCCGAGAGGGATAGGAGATGAGTGAGGTTTAAGCTTATGAGCTCCAGACAAGCTGCTGAGGGCACTGAGCCTGACACCCTCCCGTCTGATGGTTCAAGGCAGAGGGTAGGCAAAGCCTAGCGGTCTAACTTGTGCTTTCTGGGTACAGGGGGGCTTTGTGACAGAAGTGGCTTTGAGGGGCACCTGGCTGGCTCAGCCAGTAGAGCATGTGCCTCTTGATCTCGGGGTCGTGAGTTTAAGCCCCACATTGAGAGGAGAGCTTACTTAAAAAAAAAAAAGTGGCAGTGGCTTTGAGCTGGGCCTTGAGTGGGTTGGGTGGGGTGGGCTTGTGGACAGAGCCGAGGTGTGAAGTACATTTAGGGAACACCTATAGGACCTTGGGGATTAGCTCATCCAGCTCTCTAGGGTACATGAGAACATCATGAGGCCCAGATTGGTTCAAGGGCTTTCCCAAGGTCACATGGCCAGTTGGGACCATGCAGACAGCAAGGAGGTAGGCAAGAATGTGTTCAATCTGGAGCCGAGTTTACAGCCTCAAGAATGTTTTCAGGAAGTCCAGCCCATGCTGGCGACCCCCTCTTACACCACACACTCCATGAAGCCCACAGCGGACTCCAGGGCTCTGGAGGCCCACTGGCCCACAGACCTGGGGGGATTTTAATTTTATTTCCACTCAACAAAACAGCCACATCCTGGCAGAAACCAAAGTGGAGGGAGGTCTTTAGCCCACTGTTCCCAACCCCTAGTCTTTGCAATAATAGAACTCAGATTGGAAAAAGGTGTGAAAGTCAGAACCTGCAAAAGTCCTGCCCAGACCCCTCACTTGCACAACTTCCTGGGTGGGGGGGCTCCCAGGGCCTTCAGCTAATGGGGGCTCTTGACGGCCTGTCCCCACTTGGCCCTGGGAGTCTTTCCTCTCCTTGGCTGGGGAGGGGGTGCTCTCAGACTGTGCCCACCCCTTTGGGCTGGAGGAAATCCTCCCCTTGCACAGGCCTCTGGGGGTCCATAGCCTTCCATCCTATCTGGGCAGAGGGGGCTCATTGTCCCAGGACTAACAGGATAATGGTAAGGCAGTCAGAATGGGGCTGAACGCAGAATGGTCTGGAGTCATGCCAACTTCTCTCAGCAAAGATGTGGAAAGAAGAGGCTAGTGTGGGTGTCCATCAAGGATGTCCAAAAGCATGGCTGTGAAACCCGGATTTACCATGTCCTGTCTAGGTTTGGTTGCTGCTGCCATGACCACGGCCACCATCACCTCCACTTCCAGAAACATCTCCACCATTATCACCACCCCTCACCCCCACCCTTCACCTCCCCTAATCCTTCTGTCGCCTGCTGCTGCCCACCCCTACGGCTGCCCAGTGTGATCCATCTACACTACATAGAATATAAAGGAACTGCTATTTGGGTTAATCCTTCAACCCCTCTTCATTTGTCCAACCCCAGAAAGGCCCAACTATAGACCCCATTTCTCCAGTTTTGCTTTTGAGACTTCTCATAGAAGACAAAATTAAATGCTGTGCTCTTTAAGTTAAGGAAGATTATGTGTCTCTTGCCGTTCCTGATTTACCAGGCCCATCATTCTGTCCTGGAAGGAAATTGGATTACTCTGACAGAATGTGTTCTTTGGAAAGCAGTGCTGGTTATTACCTAATTCCTTATGACCTAGTGTTTGCAGATTGATTTTTTGACGACGTGTCCCAGTAGTTTTCTATTATAGCAGCTCGGCTGATGGGCCCAGCACTTCCAGAGGCATCTGCTTTCTCCCCCAGGTTTAAAAAGAGGCAAGGACAGGCTGCCTGGGTCTCCCTCTGTCTCCAGGCTCCTCACCAGTTCTCCATAAATCCCCTCAGAGTGAGAGCTAGGGATCTGACTCCACCTTGGGCCAATTCCTTAAGTACCTAAGCATGTAAGTCATCAGGGCCTGTGGATGTGAATACACAAGTTCTTTCCTCATTCCCTCTTGGCTTCCTGCCTTCTCATGATCCCATGCAGTGCCTCTTTCAGTTTTCAGATCACAGCTGACCTTTTTAGGCTAAGAAAAAAATAAAAGCCTCTGCTTTTTTAGTGTCCTTGCTTATGGGCTTTTTCTCCCCACTCAAAAGGAGCCAGCAATCTCCTTATCCCCTTTCGTTGGCCTGTTATAGTTAGAAAATGTTTTTCTCATTCTTTTGCCGCCTTGTGCAAGTTGTATCTCATTTCTTTCCCTGAACGACTCTTCTGATTTTATCTCCACAGCCTTTTGTTATTTTTCTGTATGTACCCCTCCTTCGTAACCTGGCCTGATTTCCACTTTCTTTGGCACAGCCATTTTCATTTTAGTTCTCTGGGAAGCTTTCTGCATAACTAGCAAGTAATCTCCGGACCTCTTTTAGCTGTTTTATGCATCAGGAGAGTTTCACTCTCTTCTCCTAATTTTGTTGCCTTATGTGGAAATGTCCAATTCTCCTTAGAGAGAGCCTCTACTGGTTCCTCAGCTCAGTATTTATGCTTTTCATCTTGGTTCCCAAAGTTGGTGCGGAAAGCTTTTAGAAGGGGCCAATTTCTGGATCTTGTCTGAGTTCCTGCTTTTTCTTCCCTTTCTCTCGGGTGGCGGTCACCTTTCTCATGTGCTCTTCCATCCTCCAGCAGCGTTAGTGTGTGTCACACCTAGTTGGCCCCTGCTCCCCAGGACACATACTGACTGGGGTAAGCACGGGGGACAGGGACTAGCACCTGGATGCTGTCGCTGGTGCCGAGTTTGGGTGTGGGCACTTACCAGGAATGTTTGGTTACCATGGAGGGCTCTCTGTGCGCAAGGACCCATTTGTTCATTCTCAGACTCCCTCGTTCCCTCTAGAACTTCTGTTTTTGTCTTGGGCCCTGCCAGCTGCAGGCTCACAGCGTGGATGGGTCTTCCCGAGACTCAGGGTGAGGACGACCTGGAGGAGTGCACTGCCCGAGTATGGCACACAGACCTGAAATCAGACTAATTACAGGGAAGTGGCCATTGCCGGGCGTGAAGACAATGGTGTGTGCGTGATGTGCTCTGCTTCTGTACTGGGGGAGGTTTCTCCAAGAAAACCACACTAGAGCAAGGTCTTTAAAGTTAGGAAGGCATTCGCCAGGAAGGGGGATATAGAAGGGCATCCCGGGCGGAACAAGTTGACACAGAGGCAGAGAGGACGACTGGGACTGGCCATGTGGGGCGGGCAGAGCCTCTGTACTCCATGAGGGCCTGTGGTCTTCCCGGCTCCCCGCCATCTGGGCGGATCTTGTCAGGATGGCCCTGCCCAGGCCCCTTTCCTGTGCCTCCCCAGGGGCCCAGTGCTCCCAGTCGTCTGCCGTTGTCTTCAAACTTGCCTCCTCAGTGAAGACTTTCTCCACCCAGCCTGGCCGACCAGTGTCCCTGCATCCCTGAGAGGAGACTCAGGACCTTATCCCTTCCCTCTTGTAATGGCTGTGACAGTGGGACCTCCACGACCCCTTCTTGAATCCCTCCCCTGACAAGACAGGGCTGTACTCTCCCAGGATCCAGCTAAGCATCCTCTACACTCTAGATTAAATTTTTAAAAAAGATTTTATTTATTTATTAGAGAGAAAGCGGGAACACGAGCGGGGGCGGGGAGGGGCAGAGGGAGAAGCAGACAGACTCCCCGCTGAGCAGGGAGCCTGACGACAAGAATGTTGACAACAACGTCCCAGGACCCCGGGATCATGACCTGAGCCAAAGGCAGACGCTCAACTGACTGAGCCACCAGGTGCCTTTGGATTCAATTTTTTTTTATGTCTAGAAAACATGGAAAATACAGATTAGCAAACATTTAAAAATAGTTTCAAAAATCACACATAATCCCACCATTCAGAGTTAACCTTGTTGACATTTTGATGTATATCCTCCCAGGTGTGTAATTTCCTTCAACAAAACATGTAGTCAGCAATATGGGCCTCTTTCAGAAGTACATGCAGGTCCCCCTCTTATTTTAAACTGCTACATAGTACTCCACTGCTTGTGAACCACTATTTAAACCTGGAAGCTTGACAAATGGTGCGGGCCGGCTGAAAAAAACAAAACCAAAACAACCTTCCTCCCCTCCCCCCCCCCCCCAGCCATTGTAGACTCTCCTGCATTTTCTTTCTTTTTTTGATTTTATTTGTAAGTAATTTCCCCACCCAATGCGTGGCTCAAACCCACAACCCTGGGATCAAGAGTCGAATGCTCCACTGACTGAGCCAGCCAGGTGCCCCGATTCTGCTGCATTTTCCATGTTCTTTTGGAGCCCAGTGATTCAAAGGCTATGGAAAGCCCTGGTTCCAGCGTCAGGAGATGGGAGTTTGAACATAGCCTCTTTTCATCCATGTGTGTGGGTCTTGGGTCAATCCACACATCTCTCTGAGCCTATTTGACATTTTGGAAGCATTTAACACAACTGACCACTCTCCCCTCCTTGACCTCCTTCCTCCCTCTGGCCCCTGTGATGACACCTGCCACCTCAACTCTTCTCTTGTGTTTTACCTTTCCTTCATAGTTTCCTGAACTAGAAGCTTTCCTTCTGACTAGCATTTAGATGTTGGTACTCCCCAGGGCTCTCTCCTTCCTGTCTCTTCCCACACAGGTTGGTCCTTTCAGATGACCCATGTTCCATACGTCTGAGGACCACACTCTCTCTGGCTCATCCTCTTCCCCGAAATCTAGATCCACATAGTCAATGGCCCGAAGACAATGGAGACCATCACAAACTCAGTGTTTCCACGTCTGAGCTCATTCCTCCTTACTCTCAACCTTTATGTTCTCTTGGAGTCTTTGTCTCAGTGACTGATGCTATTCTTCCTAGTGAGAAGCCAGAATAATGAGATGGGAAACATCTTTCCCTCCCAGGCCCCTCTCAAATCCATTGCCTCAAACAGCCTTGTTCCTGCCCTCAGCCCTGTCCCTCCTCAGTTCCCGCTCTCTGCCTAAGTGAAGGCCCTGGGATCTTCCTCCCGGACTGTGCCCACAGCCTTCTCACTGGTTCCCCACTTCCAGATTCTCCTAGAACCCACCCACCAGGATACTTTTTACCAATCCTTTTTTTAAAGTTGAGGTATAATTTACACATAATAAAATGCACATATTTTCAGTGTACAATTTGACACTTAACATCTGTGTAACCAGTACTCTGATAAAGATGCAGAAAAATTCTATCATCCCTTCAAGTTTCTTGTGATCCATTTCAGCCAAATCCTCTCCCCTGGGCCGTCACTCCACAGACTGCTTTCATCAGAGATTAGTTTTGACTATTCTATAGAACTTCATATAAATGAAATTATATAGTTTGTATTCTTTGCTTAGCAAAATGTATTCGAGATCCCTTCATGTTGTCATGTGATCACTTAAAAGTGAATATTTTGGGGCACCTGGGTGGCTCAGTCGGTTAAACATCTGCCTTCAGCTCAGGTCATGATCCTGGGATCCTGGGATTGATCCCCGCCTCGGGCTCCCTGCTCAGCGGGGAGTCTGCTTCTCCCTCTCCCCGCCCTCACCCCCACCCCCGCTCGTGCTCTCTCTCTCAAATAAATAAATAAAATCTTTTTTTTAAAAAGTGAATATTTATTTAAGTCAGTCTCCTGCTTAAAACTTCAGTGGCTCCTCACTATCCACATTCCCGGCCGCTGCATGATCTGGCCTCATCTTACACACTGCCTGTTCTTTAACTTTAACCTTTAAGAATACTGAACCATTTGTTCACCTGCACAAACATAGCTTTTCATGGGCTGAGTCTGCTCATCTCCAAGTCCGTTTGCCTAGTGAACGCCTACTCATCTGGCAGTGCTCTGTTCAGACATAGATTCTATGAGGGTTTCTCTGACCTGTTCCCACCCCCAGGACAGAGTCTGTCAGCTCCACTGTAATGGACTGTGTCCACTACTCTAGTCACCCCTGAACCCCCGCCCTTCATTGATTGAATGGATTCCTTTCTTAAGCCTGACTCCTGTGTCATGTACATTAGTTATCGTTGTTCCCATTACACTATATGTGTTTATGTAATTGTGCAACCCCTTGGTTATGCTCAGAAGGATAGAAAGATTCATTCTGTTTCCAGAAATTCTTCCTGTGGAAGATACTCCCGTTGCCTACTCAAGACCTATTCCTTGCGGTCTTCGTTGCTAACAGACCGTGATCTTGTTCAGGCAGACATGCGCCCAGAGGTACGTTTGCCAGTGATTGGTTGAGGCGTGGTCCAGTTCTGACCAATGAGACATGAAGGACTAGTCTTTAGAGGGCTTCTGGGACAGGTTTTTCTCCCTGAAAAGAAGAAATGAGAGGTAAATAGCCCCTTGTATACCTCACCCTTTCCTCTTGTTTGGGACACTATTTTGTGAGGGCATGATGTTTGGAGCTGTGGCATCCATCTTGCAACCATGAGACAAAGGTCAAGAGAAGCACAGAGACATGGATTCAGCACTGCGGCATTATGGAGGAACTAAACAAACCCGACATCCCCGACTTCTTGTTGTGTGAGGTAATTAAATGACTTGGTTGCTTAAGACACAATTAGTTGGATCTTTTGATATTTGCAGCTG
Source organism: Phoca vitulina (assembly GCF_004348235.1). NCBI lineage: Eukaryota > Metazoa > Chordata > Mammalia > Carnivora > Phocidae > Phoca > Phoca vitulina. Next base: position 58,641,498 of record NW_022589711.1, on the reverse strand, counting down.
AAGGCATTCTTAACTGATACATCTTGTGAATGAACTTTTTGTTTTGAGATAAAAGTTTGAAATATTATAGAACCTATATATATATATATATATATATATATATATTTTTTTTTTTTTTTTTTTGAGAAAGAGAGCATGTGTGTGTGCAGGGGGAGGGGCAGAGGGCGGCAGGGAGCCTGATGCGGGGCTAGAACCTATGCAGTTTTATGAGATTATGAAGCACTTAGTATCCAGATGGTGAAGAACAATTTGTACTTTCCCCCTCCAGTGACGGTACCACCTCTATGTGTACCTTGCGTGAGCTTCAGGGAGGCTTTCCTTTCTATCCTTGTTTCTCAGTCTTTCGACCTCTTGACCCTCCCTTAGGAAAAAGGAAGAAGCTTCCCCTTCTGGGCCTCTGACCTAGGCTCTCATTCACTTAGTTACATCTAGTTTTCCCACAGTAGAGCTGGGGAGAGAGGGTTTCAGGCCCCAGGTTATCTTCTTAGCAACCCACCAAAAAAGGTTTTGTTGCCCTATTTTGTAGGAAAGTTGAAAGTCAGATGAGTGAAACCTGACTGTGGTCACGCAGTTAGAAAATGGAGGAGCCCCACAGGGAGGTCTGTCCAAGCTCCTCGTCTTTCTGCCTTGACACCCAGCCTCTCCTGGGCTTAAATCGTGTCAGAATCTAGAAGGGGGTGGTGCCATGTTGCTTTGGGGGGCAGCCATGAAAGTGCCCCGCTCAGGTCTTCTGCTGCAGGGAGTTTAATTGACCAAGGGCCCCAGCTGCTGTGCCTTGGGCGGAAGCCACGCTTCCCATGGGCCACCCCCTGCCCGCCATCGCTGAGCACAGCAGGGGCACTAAAGATGGGCCCATTCCTGAGAGATGCAGGCCTCCTCCAGGGACGACTAGCTCAAGGACTCCTGTTGGCTTGGCTGAATCCTCCTTAGAACCGTGCTGCAGCCTGAGACTCTGTCCATCTGACCGTCCGTCCTTCCCTCTCTCCCTCATAGACATCAGACCCATGGCACGCTTTGACAGTTCCATGCTTCTCTGGCTCGCTTCTCTTTTTCTTTTATAGATATTTCCACAAATAAATCTCTTGCATATACCTAATCCCACCTCAGGGCCTGGCTTCTTAGAGGACCTGCACTAAAGCGCTTTGGTTTTTTTAAACCCCTAAAACTCAACCTGGCAACGTCTACAGAAAGCACCTGGCACGTGCTGGGCCGTTCCTCTTCTCTCTTCCTCAGTGTGGGAAGGTGTTAATGGTGGCTATGCCGTGAGGCTGTTCCCGTTTCCGCTGGGAGCAAAACGGACCACCCCATGACCAGGAGAATTTGTGCATACCTGGAAACCATACAGCCCGAGTTCAGAGAGCCTGAGGCACTCACCTAAGGAAACACAGCTCACGGGCAGGTGCTGCATGTGTCCACAATGGTGTCTGGAGTGGGGCGACAGGCAGAAGGCGTGAGGAGAGCAGCCCCTTCCTGCCCCTCCCAGCTGACTTCCCACGGCTTCTCCGTGTGTTTTGGTGCCATGGCAACTGGTGGTGAGGGCTGCATGTGGAAAGTGAAGCTTAACCTTAGGACACTGGGGAACTAGATGGGTCTAGAAGATACTAGGTCCATGACCTTCTGGCCTCCCAGCCTTGCTCCAGCCTGGAGACACCACCCAGTCTAGCCAAGCCTTTAGTCATCGACATGTGCCTTTCTCTGTTCACACTCACTGACTATCCAGCCAGATGGTTTCACCTGATTGGCCATCTTAGCTCTGATTCTGGAATGCTCTGTTCTCTTATGTTTGTCTAAATCTTCTACATCTCTCAGGGCCAAGTTCCAATCTCACCTCTGCCTGGCAGCGCTCCCTGATTTCCCTGGCCCACAGACTCCTTTTCTTCCTCTGAACTTGTCTAGCACTTATTGTACTACCTGTAGCATTCACATTATGACATTTGGACTTTGTCCCGATCTAATTCGACAAGCTCCTAATATGTGCTAGATACTGGGCTAAGTGCTGAAGGCCCACCTGTGTATCTTGGGGCTAAGTCTGGCCCCTGCTCGTTAGATTTCAGACAGGACAGTAGCGGACCATCTAGCTGCTCTGGCTTGATGACCAGGAAACTGGGCAGGACAGAGGGTGTGGGTTGCCGCTTAGTAGAGCTTTGTTTCTGAGTCCAGACAGGTCACTGTCCGAGTCTCAGCTTTCTCCGCAATAAAAAGTTGATAGTACTTACCTCACGGGCTTGTTTTGAGGAGAAATGAGGTAATATATGTAAAGTACCTAACACAGTGATTGACAGTTTGGTTCTTTGACCCTCTCTCCATGCCAACCTTCTACCCCGTACCCCCGTAATCTACTGAAATGAAAACATTGCGTTCTCCTCTTCCTCTTAGAACTGTTCAAAGAACTTACTGTCCTGAGTTGTCGACTTAAATAAGGTGCTCACCCCCGATGTTTATAGCAGCAATGTCCACAATAGCCAAACTGTGGAAAGAGCCAAGATGTCCATCAACAGATGAATGGATAAAGAAGATGTGGTATATATATACAATGGAATATTATGCAGCCATCAAAAGGAATAAGATCTTGCCATTTGCAACAACGTGGATGGAACTGGAGGGTATTATGCTGAGCGAAATAAGTCAAACAGAGAAAGACATGTATCATATGACCTCACTGATATGAGGAATTCTTAATCTCAGGAAACAAACTGAGGGTTGCTGGAGTGGGGGGTGGGGTAGGAGGGATGGGGTGACTGGGTGATGGACACTGGGGAGGGTATGTGTTCTGGTAAGCGCTGTGAATTGTGCAAGACTGTTGAATCTCAGATCTGTACCTCTGAAACAAATAATGCAATATATGTTAAGAAAGAAAAAAAGAAGAAGAAGAATGTAGCAGGAGGGGAAGAATGGGGGGGGGGAATCGGAGGGGGAGAAGAACCATGAGAGACAATGGACTCTGAAAAACAAACTGAGGGTTCTAGAGGGGAGGGGGGTGGGAGGATGGGTTAGCCTGGTGATGGGTATTGAGGAGGGCACGTTCTGCATGGAGCACTGGGTGTTATGCACAAACAATGAATCATGGAACACTATATCTAAAACTAATGATGTAATGTATGGGGATTAACATAACAATAAAAAAATTAAAAAAAAAAAAAATAAGGTGCTCACGATCCGGTGTTTTCACACACTTGCTCTCAGTCAATCCTCCGTCAGCCCTGGGACAGGAAGTAGTATTCCTACTGCAAACATGTCAGAGCCACAACTCGGAGGCTGAGCCCCACCCAGAGCACAGCGCTAGGAAGCAGCTGAGTTTGGAGTTGGTCTCAGAATCAGACCTGAGACCGAAAAGCAGCCCTAAGTAGAGAGCCTTTGGGTGAGAACATGTGATACTGTGAAGATGTCACTTCTGCCCAAGGAATTCTATAAATGCGACATAATGCCAATCAAAATCACAACAGGATTTGTGTGTGTGAAATGTAACAAGCCAATTCTAAAACTAATCTGGAAGAATAACTGTTGGAATAGCCAAGAAATATTTGAAAAAGAAGGACAATGAGGGAGACATGCCCTACAGATAACAAAACACCGCCCAGCTGTACTAATTACAGTGGTGGTGTGCTGGCATGGGACAAGACACACGGATCAAGGTCACAGAACAGAGAGTTTGTACAAAGAGGAATTCAGTGTGTGGTAAAGTGGCATTTAAAAGCAGTAGGGAAAGGATGCGCTCTTTGATCAATACTGTAGGGACAATTGGCTATCCTTGTGAAAAAGCAGAAAGTTGATTCCGGCTTCATACTATTCACTAAATAAATTCCAGATGGATTGGAGAGCTAAATGTGAAAAAACAAAGCTATAAAACTATTAAAAGAAAATATAGGAGAATTCACTTATAACCTTGGGGTAGGAAAGGCTTTCTTTAGCAAGACATAAAACACAGAAACCATAAAGGAAAAGACTGCTAACATTGATTATGTCCAAATCTAAAACTGCTGCATGACAAAAGACACCATAAATACTGTTAAAAGACAAGTGACATCTGCAACATATGCAACTGGAAGGATTACCATTCAGGGTATAGAATGAATGCCTACAAAGAAAGTAAAAGATAAACCACCCTAGAAAAAATGAGTGATCGTTGGGAACACATAGCTCACCTCAGAGGAGCTGCAGATGGCCAATTAAATGTCTAACGGGCTCCGCCGCTCTAGTCATCCAAGGAATGCAAGTCAAACAACACTGAGTTAACATTTTTCACTCACCTGAGCTGCAGAATTTTTCAAAGATTCTCAATAGCTACCGCTGGCAACAATTTCAGGGCAACAAACACCCTTTTCACCGTTGGTAAGAATGGAATTGGTCTGGTGTTTGTGGAGCTGGGTCTTGCAGCGCCTTTGAAAAGGTAAAATGTCCCAACTCTTTGCCACTGCAGTTCCACATCTCTGCCTGGAGACATGCTCCAGCCACACAAAAGAGGCCCGGTCAGGGGGGCCAGGATGGCAGTGGCGGAAGTGTGGACAATCAGAAACGACCCAAACGCTCATTCATAGAGAAAGAGCTAACTCCCTTTCTGAATATCCGCATTAGCGATGGTTTTCTAAGGTCCAAACAGATGAAGTAGACCTCTGCATCCTTCAGTGAAAAGGTCTCATTAGGAGAGAGGAGCAAGTCACAGAACAGTCTGGCTCTATCTATGTAAACACAGACTTTGAAACTGTGTGCATGAGGAAGAAGATTCTGGAAGGGTACGTACCAAGCAGACAATCCTTGGGGAGGCGAGTAGGATGGTGTAGGAGCCAAGGTGGGCTTTATCTGAAATATTTTAATTTTTTTTACAGTAAGCATGTGTACATGTATTACTTAAATAATAATAAATTTAAAATAACTATAAAGACTGACTCTTATTCAGTGCCCAGCAGTTTGTGTCCCTAGTTTTCAAGCCTGAACCTGCTGGTGCCCCCCTGTTGCTTGGATCGTATGCCTGGTTCCTAATTGCACACATCACCTACCCTTCACCACCTCTATCACACTGGGTTCCTCGTCTGGGTTCTCAACCTATGCCACTTGGTCTATCATAGTCAGGAACAAAGGGGGATTGCTCATGGCCCTTGCTCCAGAAAAGCGCATGGTCCAGCAAAATAAGAACTTCAGGGGCGCCTGGGTGGCTCAGTCATTAAGCATCTGCCTTCGGCTCAGGTCATGGTCCCAGGGTCCTGGGATCGAGCCCCACAACCAGGTTCCCTGCTCTGCAGGAAGCCTGCTTCTCCCTCTCCCACTCCCCCTGCTTGTGTTCCCTCTCTCGCTGTGTCTCTCTCTGTCAAATAAATAAATAAAATCTTAAAAAAAAACCACAGGAACTTCAGAAAAGGTGTCTTGGGAAAAACCAAGGAAGCCTTCCTAGAGGAGGTGACATTTGAACTGAGGCTTGAAAGATGGGTCATATTTTTTTCCAACCCCGCCCCACCACACACATTATGTTACAAACTACATAACGCTGTTACAGAAATTTTGAATGACAGAAAGAAAAAACACCACCCATAATCCCATCACCCTAAGCCAATAACTTTTGTGAATTCCCTTCAAGTCTCTGTCCACAAGGCAGGCATATGGTAAGTATTGCTACGGACCGAATTGTGTTCTACAAAATTCATATGTTGAAGCCCTAAACCCAAATGTGATACTATTTGGAGATGGGGTCTTTGGGAGATAAAATAATTTAGATGAAGTCATGAGTGTGGGGCCCTCATAGTGGGATTAGTGCCTTCTAAGAAGGGGAAGAGACACCAGAACTCTCTGTGCATACACCTAGGAAAGGCCATGTGAGGACATAGTGAGGAGACAGCCATCTGCAAACCAAAGAGAGATCCCACCGGGCATGGGCCCTGGGGCAACTTGACCTCTTGGACTTCTAGTCTCCGGAACTGTGAGAAATAAACTGCAGTTGCTTAAACCACCCAATCTATGGTATTTTGTTATAGAAGCCTGGGCTGACTAAGACAAGTATGCAGTTTGAATCATGCATTTGATCATATATATATATATTAAAGTTTATTTATCTATATATTTTTTTAAAGTAATCTCTATACCAAACATGGGGCTCAAACTCATGACCCCGAGATCAAGAGTCACATACTCTTCCAACTGAGCCAGCCAGGCGCCCCCAAATGTTCTGTTTTTTTAATATAACTTTATATCATAGCCCTTTTTATATTATTAAGTGAAATTTATAACAATCACTTTTAATGGCTGTGCAATATACCATCCCGTGAGTGTACTATGATTTAACTGCTCATTCCCCTACTGTTGGATCTTTAGGTTGTTTCTTATTTCTAAAGCTGCAGTGAACATCCTGGAGCATGTAGCTCCTCCCACCCCTTGGGTTATTTCCTTGGAACAAATAAATTCTCAGAAGTGGAAATACTGGGTCAAAATTTATGAACATTTTTATGGCCCTTGATACATGTTGCCAAATTGCTTCTAAAAGTATAGTTCCAGAATACACTGAGGGCTTTGTTAGGCAAATATGAGAGGTATAGAAATGGGATGAGGGTCCCAATTCCAGAAAACAGCCTGTGTGAAGGTGCATGGACCAGGACTTCTGTGATTTATCCCTTGAATGCCATGACCTGGCTAAGATGGAGAATTCTGTGGCAGATTCTGTTGGTGGCAAACTCAATTAGCTATTCTCAATCACCTTCTTGCTTGTTATTCTCTCACCTAGAAGGTAACAGCCAGATAATCTGCTTCCCAGCTTCTTTTTCAGCTAAAAGTGACAACATGACTCCATTCTGTCCAAAAAGATATAAGGAAAGGCTTTGAGAAGAATTCCTTCCTTCCTTCCTTCCTTCCTTCCTTCCTTCCTTCCTTCCTTC